>NC_137073.1:24950687-25148187 GCF_951640355.1 Cnephaeus nilssonii | reverse complement strand
TAGGTGACACACTCCCGTATCTCACCTCTGTCCAATCACTGTTCAAAATTTGTCTTACCACTCCAATTAAAAGTAACCCTTTCCTTCCCACCCATACCATTGCCTTATTGTTCTCAAAAGCACTGTAATTGTTTGATTTTTTTTTTTTTCATTTTAGTCTATACCCTTACTCCTATGTCTGTTTCCCCTTATTAGCATCTAAGGCTCATGATATATCCCTGGTGCCTAGAACAGTTCCTGACATGCACTAGGCACTCAGCGGTTTATTGTATGAATGTATATGTGCTGTGCACTGAGCTAGGTGCTGAGGATAGTGTTGCACAACAGGTGTCTCACTCTCAGGGAATTTGTAGTCTAGTGGGAGAGGCAGAAATTAGTCAAATAAGATGTGGAAGGTGCCATATGGGAGGGCAGAACAGGGAATACATAGCTAATCTAGAGCAGTAGGCTTCACTGTGAAAGAGAGTTTTGAGCTAAGAAGTGAAAGAATAGTGTGAGCTTTGTGACAGTGGTGGGGAATTTCCAGGAAGACGGAGTACCTTTTAAAAAGGCTCAGTGGCAAGAGGGAGCAAGACTTGACATGTTCAGTTAAACAACTTGGAAGAAGGCCCGTGCTGTGAGGGAATAGGAGAGAGGTGAGTAGAAAAGCTGGGCACGGCTATGTCAAGCAGAGCCTTTAGGCCAAGTTACAAATTTTGCTCAATGAACTATCTAAAAAGTAGTACCAGTCACAGACCAGGTTGGGTCACAACTCAGATAATATGGTAAATTACAATATGTATAATAAATACAGGATTTAACAGGACTTCCAAGCACAGAACTATAATAAGTAATGATGGAATCCATTTCTCATGACCTAAGACTGGTTCCCTCATAGCAATTTTGAGAGACAAGAGATAAAATGAATATAGTAGGCATAATAAATAGTTTGTATTTGTGTTATATACTAGAGGCTCGTTGCACGAAGATTCGTGCAATAGGCCTTCCTTCCCCTGGCTGCTGGCACTGGTTTTCCTCTGGCACCCGGGACCCAGGCCTTCGCTCTGGCCACCGCCTTCCATCTTCATTCTGGCCAGAGTCTTCTCCAGCTTGAGCCTTCATTCTTTGCTTGGTGCAGCCGCCCTTGCCTCCTGGGGCCGGTGATGGTCCCAGGAGGCTGTGGGCTTGGCGGCTGTCCCGGGGACCCAGGCCGCTTGGAGCCTGCATATGCAAATTAATGTGCCATATTTGTTGGGTTAATTTGCATACTCACTCTACTCACTCCTGATTGGCTGGTGGGCATCGCGGAGGTATGGTCAATTTGAATCTTTCTCATTTATTAGTGTAGATTAGCAAGGTCATAGTACTGTAATATTTTTGTTTTAATAGTATACCTGCTAAAGTTCTGAAAATATTTTTTAAGTGCTCCTGAAAAGAAGCATTTATTATAGTTGTAAGATTCTTTTTAAAAAAAAATTTTTATTTTATTGTTTAAAGTATTACACATAGTAGTACATATATCTCATTCCCCCCCCCCATTGACATTCCCCCAGTCTCCCCTGTCACATGCCCTCATCTCCCCGCCCCCCCCCCCCCCCCCAGTGTCTTGTGTCCATTGGTTGTGCTTATATGCATGCATACAAGTCCTTCGGTTGATCTCTTTCCCCCTTTCCCCAACACTCCCCAGCCTTCCCGCTGTAATATTTTTGTTTTTAATAGTGTACTTTACCTGCTGAAGTTCTGAAACTATTTTTTAAGTGCTCCTGGAAAAGAAGCATTTATTGTAGTTGTAAGATTCTTTTAAAAGAAAGAAAAAACTTTTGCTTTGTAAAAGATGACCAGTTTTATTGCTAGTTTCACTTGGAAAGGTCAAGTTTTATAGAAGTGTGTGGATTAAAAAGGGATTAGAGGCAGTAATGCAAAGTGGACAGAACTCTTTTGGAGTTCCATAGGTTCACCTTGATTTCTGAGGCCTGTTCCTTATGAGCCTCAGAAATCAAGGCTAGGAAAACTACCTACTGAGGCATAATTAAGTGCCTGTATAGAACCACACATCATGTTCGCTAGTTACACATCTAGGCTTTCTGAGCCTAGGTTTCCTCCAGTGTGAAACTAAGCCGAAATAGTACTATGCTCATCCATCTATAGTTAGTCAGTGAGCCTCTTCCTCATAGGGGCTCCCTTCCCAGTAGCTTCTTTGTCATAGGCCTCTTAGGATCAGTGAGGATGAATGAAATGATATTAGTACAACACTTAGCACAGGCCTGGCACTTAGGAATTGCTCAATAAATGGTAGATCCTATCTACAGAATGGAAGATAAAATGATATATCTTACTGGGTTTTGTATATAATAATGGCTTTTTAACTTACGCCTTCTAGAGAGAGAAAAGAAAATCACTTTTCTTTAGACCCTACGGCTATCATAGTTACTTTTTAGATGCATCTAACCATTTAGGTACATGGATCTCAACTTGAATCATTCAGGAGGCAGAGGAGAGCCAAAGATATCTCAGCCTCATATTTTTGTCATGATTTCAGCGCATTGATTCAAGCTTATGTTATGTGTGATGTATTATTAGCTACCCTCTCTGACTGGTGTTGGAATTCGTCTGCTGCTTGAATATGTCCCAAGTATAAATATTTTTTTAATAAACCATCAAACAGGATGTGGCTTGGTGTTTTCTCAACATTTGGAATAGATTTGTGTTAATATGTCTAGATTCTCTTTCCTTCTCTTTTGTGAACAATGGCATTTATTTCTGAACAGTGTGTTAAGGGTACTGGGGTGTATAGACTGTGTCCCTAGAACAGGCCAACCTATCTCATCCTTGACCTTTAAAAGATAATGGAACCTTGGACTTACACCCTGTGTCAACTCATAGAGATAAGCAAGCTGTATGCTTTAGGGTTTGAGCTAGCAGTGAATTTGTAATTTTGTTTAATTTTTTAAAATAAGGGAAGACTTTTAAACTATTTAAAGGAAATACTTGTATAGATTACAGATAATAGAAGAGTAAGAACTTGTGATCTGATTTTTGTGTGTTTTGGGGACTCCTTAAAAGGTGAAATCGTCAAGAACGATTCACTACCTTTATTGAGCAACCCCATGGTTGGTAGCATTCACAACTTTTGATATTGGTGAATATATTTTCCCTCTGTGACTCACTTGTCTACATTTTCTGCAATTTGTATAGATTTCTTTTCTTCTCTTGTCTTCGTTTAGCATAACAGAAAAGCAAGCTTGGCTAGATGATAAACATTGCTGCACAGCAAAGTCAAAACACCGTGTCAGAGGATGGTGGTAGCTGAATGGTCTGCTGCTCTGTGCTTCTGTGGTTGTCAGTGAGACCTAGGCCTAAAATGCAGTGTTCTGGTGTGGTCTTTGGAAAAGCAAAGTGATAGGTTAAGAAACTAAGTCCAGCTGAAGATTTGGGTTTCATTATTTGTCCTTTTAAATAAGCCATTTTTTTTGGTTTGTTTTGCTCTTTAAGACCTTGATAATCTTCTTCCTCCTCTTGTTCAAGTCATACAGGTTAATCTTTCTTCTTTACTTGTGATTTTAGGTCAATTTTTATAAATCCCTACATGATTTGTGGTTCTATATAGGCACTTAACTAAGTAGGTAGTTTTCCCAGCCTTTATATTTTTCCAGAAGTGATGAAAATGATAGAAAAATATAGTACTGGTTAACTTGGCTGTTCTCTCCTCTGGGGAAAGAGTCTGGGGCTGTGAAATGCTTGAAATGCCATGCAGCAACACTGAGTAGGTTCAGTTAGTAATCGGTGAGTGTCTGGGAATCTTGTCTGAATGTGAGTGTTTCCATCAGTTGTTTTTGTCATTGTTTTGTTGGGATGTATTTTGTTTGTTTGTTGGCTCTGGGTGAGGATTTAGAACTCTCCACAGAAAAACTGCTGGGAATATGTTAGCATGATAAGTTGTATATCTTAACTCTGGTGAGTTGTGAAACCCATTTCTTAGGGATGGGACAAGAACACTTAACCATATTCTCCTTTACTAAAGAAATTTAATGCCACAATGTTTATTTCCTTCAAGAATAGGGAAATATGTACAAGCCTCCCCTAGGGTTGGGAAGTGCACTTGTTCATATGAAGCACGTTTCTACCTGTAACAATAGCTTCTATAGGCTTTTTCCCCCCTCCAGCTACTAAAAAATCTGGTATTTATTTTAATACATTTTGCCTTAACACTGTATATTACAGTTAATATTACAAATAAAAATGCTTTCAGGTGCTTGTGGGTTAGGGTTGGGTTTAGGGTTTAAAATTTTTAACCATCAAATATCCCTTTTTACATGAAAATGGATTGGTAATTACACTGCTTTACCACTTGTGACAACGTTTTAAAATAGTCTATTTATAGCCAAAGAAAAAGTTCCTAAATAATCATATATTAAATCACATTTATTGAATAAAGCCTTTCTTCCCCTTCTCTCCACCATTAGTTCAGTAAGTTTTGTTCTTTCTGCAAGTGAGCAGGGTCAGCCAAATGATGCTGTTGTTGGTGCCCCTCGTTTGGGCGTCATAATGCCGGGGTTCTTTTCCCAGCCTTACAAAGGGTTCAGCATTCTGGAGAAAGGCGCTGTGTGTAGATGATTAAGGAGTCCGGAGACAAAAGATAATTTTGAAAGGCATTGGGGGTCAGAGGATCTCCAGCTAAAGGAACTGAAGACTCCTACCTTGACCAAGGAGCTGTGCTTTTATTCTAACATAATTTGTTCTTAAGGCAAGGTGGAGATATACACTTCAGAAGGTAAGGTATCAAAGGGTACAGAAGCATTGTTAGTTTGGGGAATAGCCTACAGCTGTTCAGATGTTTGGCCAACAGGAGGCAATAAAATGCCCTGAGCTGTCTGGCAGCAGACAATCCTATTCAGGTTTTGGGGAAGTGCCGTTTAGCCGTTTCCAACAGGTAAACTACATATGTGGTTCACCCTTGTTGAGCCCCCCAAGTCCCATCAACCTTTTGATGGAACTCTTGTAATTATTACATGCTGGAATTGGTTCCTGGCATGCTATTCCCAAATGCAGACTGAAAGTCAGGGTGCCTACTACATCAGGGGCTGGTCAGTAAATCAAACAAACAAGTTGACACATTGTTTACATCTTTTCTTGGCTTTTTGAGAAGTTAGTCTAAGTAGGTGAAATCCCTCAGTGATTTATTTCTTAGGATAATTTCCAAATAATTTTATTTACTTAAAATTTAGCTTATTTTTCAGAAATTTTACTTTTTAAAAGTTTTACCTTCTGATAAGTTTATTATTCTCAGAACAATTTACTTCTAAGAATAATTTAAAAATTCTGTCAAACATTAGCAGTTGTTGGCCTAAGGTATTAATTGAGTATATCAAAAGATATAGGGATTTTCATTCCGTTTGTGATAACTCTGTTTTCTTAAGCTTATAGTTATAAATGAAGAATTGTGTTCAGTCCAGTTTAGGATTTTTGAGGTCGAGCTATAGCCAAACACTAAGATAATTAAATAAAAAATTGAGACTGTTCTTTTTCAAAGAAAATTTATTTGGTCCTTGCTGGCATTGAATCAATCCTTTATTATTAATATGCTGAGTATAACATTTCAGAGTATTAATAATAATATACATAAATGTATTCATAACTCAACCTTCCTGTGTAATTTTTAAAAATTTTGCTATACCACAGTCAGCTCAAAAGTTTCCTTTTTAAATAGGGCTCTCTCCTAGTTATTACAGAGAGCAATATGTGGGGATATGAGCCTGTGTTCCCTGCGCATAGCTTTCAGATCATCTAATCAATGTTAAATACAATAACAAAAAATTTTGCTATAGACCAAGTCTAAGAATGCCAGTTTTTGTGTATCTTTTATTTTTTAAAACACATACTCATTACAGAAAATTGGGGAGAAACACACACTTACACACCAATGGAATTTTAAAAAATCACCTAGAAATAATTATGATAACATTCTGGCATATTTTCTTTCTTTATTTTGCCTCTTTATGTGGATATAATCATACTATATATAGAATTTTAGGTTTTACTTTTTTCATCAATAGTTGTAAGAAATTTTCTCAAGTTACTTTAATTCTATGAAAACATGTTAACTGGCTGCATTAGTTAAATAAGCCATCAAGTGAATGTAATTTACTCAACAATATTCTTATAGAATTTTTAGGTTATTTTTTAATCTTTATTGCTGTAAATAATACTCTCAGATCTCTTTGGGCACAAGAATTTTGTGTGAAAGAAGGAACTCCACGTGCAAAATTAGAAGTTTCTGAAATTTTACTTAGCCTCTATTAATTACATGATAGATTCAGAGAATTGAATTTTTAAAAGTATGAAAATAAAAAATTCTCACATATTGTCAGATTGCCCTATATAAATGTTATAATCAATTTATAATCCACCCAGTTAAAGAGCCATTCTTATTAGCAGTTCTTTGATTACCTAGAATGTATTTTTTTGCAATTAGACTTCATACATTTTATTTTATTTTGGTTATTTTTTCAACTTTTTATTTTGAAAATTTTAAACCTATAGATAAGATGGCAATATTTTGTCATATTTGCTTTATCTCCTTCTTGCTCTGCATGCATGAATGCGTGCGTGCGCGCACACACACATATGTATTCATAATATATATATGAACATTTATGTATGTATTTTATTGTAGGAAATTTGTGATACTAATATGATCTAATGTTTAGGCTATAATCAAATTTTCCCAAATGCCATAATAATGTCACTTACAGTTTTTTTAAAATCCAAGATCCAGTCAAAATCTTGTATTGCATTTAGTCATTATAGCTCTTTAGACTCCTTTACTCTAGAACAGTTCCCCAGCCTGTTTTTGTTTTACATACCTTTGACATTTTTTGAAGAGTTGAGACCTGTTGTTTTACAGTGTCTTTTAATTTGGATTTGTCTGTCTCATGACAATTCAGATAAAGCATTTTTGGCAAGAGTACTACATAGGTGATATGTTCTCAGTGTATCACATCCAGGGGTACATGATTGCAGATTGTTACATTATTACTGATATTTTGTTTGATGATTTAGTTAAATGGTGGCCTCAGATTTTTCCACTGTAGCTTTCCCCCTTTATAATTAATTAGAGGCCCGATGCACGAAATTTGTGCAAGGAACTCGGCCCTTGTAGCCTTGGCAGCTTGCCTTGGCCCTCGCAGCCCCGGCTTCGTCTAGAAGGTCGTCCAGAAGGACATCCAGAAGATTTTTTGGCTGTCTGGTCTAATTAGTGTATTACACGTTTATTATTATAGACTAGAGGCCTGGTGCACGAAAATCATGTACGGTGTGTGTGTGTGTGTGTGTGTGTGTGTGTGTGTGTGTGTGTCCCCCTCAACCTGGCCCGCACCCTCTCCAATCTGGGACATCCTTCTCACAATCCGGGACCACTGGGTCCTAACTGCTCACCTGCCTGCCTGCTTGATTGCCTCCAACTGCTTCTGCCTGCCAGCCTAATCGCCCCCTAACTGCTCCCCTGCTGGCCTGATCAACGCCTAACTGCTCCCCTGCTGGCCTGATCGCCCCCAACTACCCTCCCTGCTGGCCTGATCCCCAACTGCCCTCCCCTGCCGGCCTGATGGCCCCCAACCGCCCTCCCCTGCCGGCCTGATCACCTGCAACTGCCCTCCCCTGCCATGGCCCGCCTTCTCCGCCGGGACCCACTTTCTCCACATGAGGCGGCGGAGACTCCGGGATCAGCCTCCTCCACACCGTGCAGAGCCGTGGGACCCCCAGGCCTCACTGTGCAGAGCGGCCCCACCTCTGCTGTGTGTGCAGCCATCTTGTGGCGACGTTGTGCGAGGGCATGATGCCACCTAGGCTTTTATTATATAGGGTACTAGAAGCCCAGTGCACGAATTTGTGCATGGTGCCAGGGGAGGTTGACCGGTCAGGGGAGGGACCACAGGAGCTTGGCTGCAAGCCCCAAGGAGGGAGCTGGCCCTCAGCCCCCCGGGGAAAGGGGCCGCATCTGCCGCCACCCACCCCTGGTTCCCTGTCCCAGCCCAGGTCGAAGGACCTGGCGGGATCGGGAGAGGAGGCGACAGTCGCTGGGCCAGGTGCAGAAGGAATGAACGCCGGACGCCAATGCCACCCTCGGCACCCTGCGACTGTGCGGTTCTCCCCCCACCCCTTCCCTCGCCACTGCGCTGCCACCATGGCGGGTGGGCGGCCCCCGGGGAAGGGAGAGGATGGGAGCAAGACAAACCCTTGTGTTGAGGGCTGACTTTCAATAGATCGCAGCGAGGATGCTGCTCTGCTACATATGAAACTCCGACCCAGAAGCAGGTCTCTACAAATGGTTTAGCACCAGGAGCTGATGGGGGTTGGCCAGCCAGAGGAAGGGGGTCACGGGAGGTTGGCTGTAGGAGCACACTGACCAATAGGGGGGGAGCTCCTGTGTTGAGCGTCTGCCCCATGGTGGTCAGTGTGTGTCATAGCAACTGGTTGACCAGTTGTTCCAGTTGTTCAGTCATAATGGTTGCTTAGGCTTTTATATATATAGACTAGAGGCCTGGTGCACAGATTCATGCACCAGTGGGATCCCTCAGCCTGGCCTGTGGGGATGGGGCTAAAACCAGCTCTCCAACATCCCCAAGGGGTCCTGGATTGTGAGAGGATGTTTCTCGGGTGATGCACCCTGGAATCGGGCTCCCTTCTTTCTGGTTCTGGGTGTGTCACTTGAGAACCACAGTTGCCAAGTCACTACAGCTCGGCAGCTCCTGTGTTGAGCGTCTTCCCTCTGGTGGTCATTGTGCATCATAGCTACCAGTTGGACGGACACTTAGGCTTTTATATACTGTATTTTCCAGCATATAAGACGACTTTTTAACCCAGGAAAATCTTAAAAGTCGGGGGTCTTATACGTCAGAAAATATGGTATTTGGGTTTTAAGCAATCTGATATACATTGTCAGAGATTTTTCTAACCTACCGTATTTTCCGGCGTATAAGACCCCCGACTTTTGAGAAGATTTTCCTGGGTTAAAAAGTCGTCTTATACGCCGGAAAATACGGTATATAGAAGTACACTATGGGTAGTACTTGAGCAAGGATGTCATTAAAATTTCAGTTTATGTATTGTTAAAGCAGCATTAGAATTATTTTGAAAAGTTTAATTGGTTCTTATTTTATGAGTTGTGTGCTTTTCTTATTGATTTGTAAGTACACTCTTTTATGATTATTATTCATTTTTAACATTTAGTGAGTGATGTTACTAGATTCTAGATGCTGTTCTGAAATCTTTATAACAGTTCTATGAAATGCAGGTAAAATTTCCCCCTTCACTTTATAGAAGAAACTGAAGCTTAAAGAGATTCATTCTGGGTTTTGTATTTTGCAAGTATTTGTCCCATTTTATTTTGTACTTCTTGATATAGTCTATTTTGCTACATTTTCCCATAGTAACAACTATCAATTTATTCTTTTATAATTTCTGCAATTAAAAGTTTCACATAGCCCTGACTGGTTTGGCTCAGTGGATAGAGCGTCGGCCTGCGGACTGAAGGGTCCCAGGTTCGATTCTGGTCAAGGGCATGTACCTTGGTTGCAGGCACATCCCCAGTAGGGGGTGTGCAGGAGGCAGCTGATCGATGTTTCTTGCTCATCAATGTTTCTAACTCTCTATCCCCCTCCCTTCCTCTCTGTAAAAAATCAATAAAATATATATTAAAAAAAAGTTCCACATATTGTATGAAATATACTAAAAATTTCTTGCTTATCTGAAATTCAGCTTTAATTGTGAGTCCTGTATTTATATTTGACAACACTATTACTAAGACTCTCCCTGTCCACTTTAGTTAAAATTACAACTCCCATTTCAGCACTCCCTACTTTTCTTTTTCTCCATAGCATTGTATATACACACTGTATGTTACTTTTTTAAAAAATATATTTTATTGATTTTTCACAGAGAGGAAGGGAGAGGGATAGAGAGCTAGAAACATCGATGAGAGAGAGACATCGACCAGCTGCCTCCTGCACACCCCCTACTGGGGATGTGCCTGCAACCAAGCTACATGCCCTTGACCGGAATCGAACCTGGGACCTTCCAGTCCGCAGACCGACGCTCTATCCACTGAGCCAAACCGGTTTCGGCTGTATGTTACTTTTTTATGTAGTATCTGTATTCCACTACTGGGATGTAAACTCCATGAAGCCAAGCTTTTTTTTTTTTTTTAATTGAGATTTAACATAGAAATAGGAAAGTACATGTATTGGAAGTGTATTGCTCAATGAATTATTTCAAAGTGAACATACCCATACAACTACCATCCAGGAGGACAGAGATTTTTATTTTGAATATATTTTAATGCCTAAATGGTACCTGACACATAATAGGTGATCAGCAAATATTTGTTAAATGAATGTAACCGTGAGCTAGGCATTCAAGTTACTTTTGTCCAAATAACTAGCCAGAAAATTTATTGATTATTATTGTTTGGTTATTATTCCATTGAAAAGCATTTATTGATTATTATTGTTTGGTTGTTATTCCATTGAAAAGCATAATTTTTAATGACTATGAATAGCATAATTATTTAGCTTTCCCCCACTGTTGAACACTTAGGAGGTTTGTTTTTGCTTTTTTTAATGTATATGTGTGTGTATGTATGTGTGTGTGTGTGTGTGTGTGTGTATGTATATGTCTGTATGTATTTTTGATCTTTAAACATCTTTGTGCATTAAAAATTAGTCCTCATTTCAGATTGCTTTCATATACTGTTTTCCTAAAAGAAATTACTAGGTCAAAGGATATGAGCATCTCTAAGCCTCTTCTCATTCAGCAGGCAGTGGGCCTGTCTGCTGAAGAAGGGACATAGGAAGAATTGATACCATGGCCCTGCTTCAGAGAACAGCTAGCAGAGTAGGTGGCCAGTGCATGGTAGTTTCCTTGACATCATTTTCTTTGGTTGGTAGAGTGACTGAACTACTTGGGGTTTGAATGCTGGTTATTCTCCTTACAGCAGCTATAAGACGTTGGGCAAGTCATTCAACAGATTTCAGGTTTCTCCTGTATACAGTAAGGGTAGCAGGGTCCACGGCATTTGACAGTGTGCACTACCCCAGTGTAACCTCAGGAACTGATGACTGTAGCTCTAGTGCAGGTGTCCCTGGTGCTCAGAACTTACCTAGTCTTTGGTCCAGACCATTTGATCGATAAGCTTACCGATACAAGGGGACTACTTCCTGGGACAAGAAGTACTTGTCAAGTGAATTAGGGCCAGGATGTGATCTTAAATGGAAATGTCACCTTCCCATTGTGGCCACTGGTATGCGGGGTTATAATCCCTTTCAGACAGATTTATTTAACTCTGAGAGTATACCCGCTCAGTTTAAGCTGCCCTCATCTTCCCTTGCTTATACATGATACATCCATATCTGTTACCTTTGCTGGAAAAATAGATATTGCATTACCCCTTTCTCAGACCAGTCAGCTCTTTCCAGGATTGCATTCAGTCATAAAGAGCTCCTAACAGCTCCATGAGTGTCGTTAGTGAGTCTAGAGTACAAATTGTCTGTGTGAACTACTCTATGAGGACATTACATTCACCACTTCACTGCCAAGAAAAGAAGGTGGGGCTTTCTTCTCTCTGTGATGTTATCACTTTATCAGGAAGGAGACTTGATCACTCATTCAGCTAATATTTATTACTACAGGCTTCTGTGGGAGGTATATTATACTTATCCCATTGAAAGGTATAATTTTTAATGAATATGAATAGCATAATTATTTAGCTATTCCCTTGCTGTTGAACATTAGGAGATTTGTTTGTGTCTGTGGGAGGAAGTTATTCTTAAGCTTTCGCTAAGCATCCCAATACCAAAGGAGAGCAGTTAGGAAAGCTCGGGGGTTGTGGGGGTTGTGGGGGTTGTGGGGAGAGAGTCGGTAGGGGAGGGGGTACAAGTTGGAATTTCTCTGCAGTCTTTTATTTAAACCATTCTTGCAAATTTAAAAATTCAACTCTAAAATGCATCCATTTTATTTTAATATTAAAATGTGTTAAATGACCAGATTGAGTATTTAACTTTTCCTCCTTGATAACAAGTAAAATCTATGCTCCAGGAAGTTAAGCCATGGTTATTCAGTGGCTTGTAGTAACTGCAAGCACAGGTCTGTTTGGAAGCTCTGTTAAAAATATTCTCTCCTGGAGAAATATCACTGGTGATATAAAATGTACTAAAACACATTCTCTGTCTTCAAAGAACCAGCTAGGGTATGTATGGTTAGAGGATAGGCACAAAGGTATGGATTGTATACAGAGATTGGCAAAAGTAGATTTATAGTTATAATACAAATAAATAATGAAATAATTAATAAATAATAACACAAGGATAAACTTCTACATACTCACAACTGTAAGCCTACTTTTGCCCACCCCAAATTCACTAGGTTCCAACTATAGTTGCATCAGAAAAGTTTGATTCAAAGTATAAATTCAGATTTACTCCTTTGGCGAAATTATTATTTCAGTAGTGAGACTGGTTTTGCTTGTCACTCCACTCAGTGAAAGAAGGTGTCCAAGTGAGTCGGAGATGAAATGGGAGATATGGATCTGCTTTTCCCATGTGAATATCAGTTCTCTCATTCTGCATGTACTTGAGCATTCCACTGCTTAGAAACCATGTGTGCTCGCATGAGTTTGTGTTCTGTAACATGATCTTTCCTCTGGTGTGAAAGAGAAGAAACAGCAGTGTGTTCCAACACTGGAGGGACGTGTTGGAGGCCAGTGTGGTGCCTTGGAAGGGAATTTTCAAAGGGCAATTTTATTTTTTAATCCTTACCTGCCTGAGGATATGTTTTTATTGATTTTTAGAGAGAGAAAGCAGGGCGGGGGCGGGGGTGTGGAGAGAGACAGAGAGGGACAGAGAGAGAGAGAGAGAGAGAGAAACATCGATTTGTTGTTCCACTTATTTATGCATTCATTGGTTGACTCCTGTATGTGCCCTGACTGGGGATCAAGCCCACAACCTTGGCATAGTAAGTCAACACTCCAACCATCTGAGCTACCTGGCCAGGGCCCAGGGTAATTTTGAATAAACAGTTTTCTCCCTTAGTCTCCCCTTCCCGCTCCCCCAATGCTGCTGCAACTCCATAGTGCTTGAGTTCCCTGAAATGAACTATGGAAAGCACCTCAGCTCAAGGATAAGAAAGCAGTTGTCCAGGGAGGTGAAGTGGTAGTCCAGGGGTAGAACTGTCTCATCCCCAAGTGCACACTCATCACACTGTGCCAGTCTGCTCATACAGTGGTTATTAAAATCTTTTAAATAATGAAGCAGTCAAATTTTTATTTTATTTTATGTATAATCTAGACAGCATTTAGTCAAGGCTTCTGGAGAACCAAGCACAGGGTCTGCCTATGCTCTTTTTGGCAACAGCCACGAATTCTGGCTGCACTCTGGCTTAAGTTGGAAAAAGAACAAGCCCCAGTTGGCTTGTGTTTTGCTCCTTGTCCTTGATTTTCGGTTTACTTTCAGGTAGCTGCTTCCTCCTGCAGTCTCGCAAGAGCATATTTATGGGGAGAGACTGTGCAAGGGGAGGTGACCAGCTGTGAGCCTGGGAGAGAACACATGACACAGCATTCCAGCCAGCCCCCTGAGGGTTCTCACCGCTCCTGCTTTAATAAAATGTGGCATGTTGCCTGGCAACCTGAGAGTCGTGGGGCTTTTTTCTACCTACTTTACCAAAAGGCCCTCTATCAGCTCTTGGCTGTGAACACTCAGGGTGGAGTAGCAGATAAACTTGGCTGTGCCAGCCGACTTCCTTCTTTATTTTTCATGCCTCTGCCTGCATTTTAACATTTGCTGTCTCTTCTGTTCTCGTTCGTATATCACTTAAATGTAGTAGCTGGACAGTTGGCTCCCAAATCAAGATGGGAATTAGTTAATGAAAATATGTTCCTTTTTATATTAATCAAAATGATTTCATTTGTGATTCAAACCTGTGGATTATCTCACTAAGTCTGTTATATAGCAGCAGTCTGTAACATGCACTTCCTAGACACCAATTTGGTTTTGACAGAAGGATCAAGTTGTAGGCTTCGAAGCAAGCCTAGCTTGTTCTTTTCCTGTTGGTGAAGGACTCTAATTGTTGTCCTAATCAGGCACTGGGCTGGGGCGCTGTCTGTGAGCTCACTGAAAAAACTCACTGTGGTTTGTGGAGCTTTACATCTGGGTCTTAGGGAAATTGCTGTCACATATACATATTTTTCTTCATTAAAATTATAGCATAGAGCCCTGACTGGGTGGCTCACTTGGAGTGTCATCCCATACACCGAAAAGGTTTGTGGGTTCAATTCTAGTCAGGGCATATACCTAGTTTGTGGGTTTGATTCCCTGTTGGGGCACGTATGGGAGGCAACCAATCGATGTTTCTCTCTCTCTCTCTCTCTCTCTCTCTCTCTCTCTCTCTCTCTCTCTCTCCTCTCCCTTGCTCTCTCTCTAAAAAAGTCAATAAACATATCCTTGGGTGAATATTAGAAATTAAAAAGTCAAATAATAATACCTATGCAAAGGCAGGGTAAGTAAATTCATTCATTAAACAGACATACTTAAGTTTACATGCTTCAAAATGAGACTTACGTTAGAGGCATTAGATGTGGGACCTCAGGTTATAATTTAAAGGATGGTAATATTTTTATAGGGAAAAATAAATGTAGAGAGTATTTTTTTTAATCCACGAATGCTCCATTATTGAACATTCTGTGTACCACTGTGCAGATACTTGACTTTCCAAAGTTGTTTTTCAAATCCCTAATTTGTGTTGAGTATTTTGACATTGTGGGAAACCTTTACATCATTGGGAATTTTAAGATACAATCTTATAAAATACCCCCAAATTCTTTAATATGTAGCAGTTTTATAATACTTGCCATTGTGTTGATTATTTGTATGTAAATGTTTTCAAATGCAAGACATGACTTTTAAAAATCTAACCAGTTTATTTTGCATTGTCCAAATAGACAAAAAGATCTACATTAATTTCACCTTAGGATGTAAAAAATGAGATGAATATTTATAACAACTTAGAGAAATTAACAACTGGAAGACAGGAAAGCTGAACAATGTCAGTATCACTTTTTAAAAAAAAAAATTTCCTTATTCTGCTGGCAAAGAATTTCACAGGTTCTTTAAATGTGCATGAATGGTGAAGAACTTGTTAGTTCTCTGACTTTTGGGAGTTGCCACCTTCTAAAAGCACTTACTCATCAAATGGGAAAAACTCTCATGCTGGCATGCTCTCCCTGCCTCCTTTCTCCCTGTCCCACTTTCCCTCTTTCTCTTCTTTCCTTCTCCTGCTCCTCTGTGTATAAAGTATTTGTTTGACTATAGAAATGTCACTGCACTTGTTTAAGCTGCTTTGGCACCTAAATGTGTTCATGTCAGACCTTAACACCGCGTGTAGCAATGGCCTCCCATAACAGGGAAACAAATTATGGGTGAGGAAAATACAGAGGTGACACAGTTTTCCTAAAATCATGAAGGCTACAGTGATGCAATTTGGTAATTTAAAAGGCGAAAATAGTACCAGTGTAGAATGAATGTGTTAAATGCCAAGATGGGGCTTTAAAATAAAAAAATATATAATTCTTGTTCAGTTTTGTGCTGTCCTTTTGGGATGTTTGATAATCCTTAGGGTTTTAGGGTACAATCTGCAAATGGAACCCACCAGAGAAATAAATCAGTTGTTGGGCTCATCGTCTCAGCAAAGGGAAAGAGTAAAATTGATGTGGAAAATAAGATAACTACATCATTCTTCATTTATTTCCCCATTGAAAAAGTTTGTGACTCTTTCTGTATACTTCTTTTCTGAAGTCAAACATTGCCAGTTATAACAAATACATTTCATTGTCCCAAGGCAACCTGTACTCTGAAGGGCAGGATTCATTCCTTTTGTTGTTAACCTATTTACTCTCCACAAAGGGCTGGCACAGTGCCAGTTAGGGTTCCAGGAGGGCACAGAGGCAGCTGGCCTAAGTGTTAAATGAAGTTGTATTGGCATTTTTTTCAAACCTTTTTGGTGGTGACAGATCATATGTGGGATGTCCTGGAGACACTGAAACGGTGAGTGGACATTTGATGTAGATTTCAGAATGTCCCACATCTATAGATGGATCTCAGGGGTGAGGAGTGGGGAAGAGATGAAAGGCAGGACCAGAAGGAGGACTCTTGTTCATAGGGTAGCACCATGGTGCCATCGTGAGAGCACTGACTGGTTCCAAAGTGGCGGTATGGCAAGGAATGGTTAGAGAATCACGGCAGAATTGCCCCATCTATGTGGAATTTATACGTAATTTCTGTAACTCCTTTCTTTTTTTTTTTTTTTTTTTTTTTTTTTTAATTTCTTTATTGATTAAGGTGTCACATATTTGTCCTCATCCCCCCATTCCCATCCCACATCCCTCCCCATGGATGCCCCAACCCCCTGTTGGACTTAACCATTGGTTAGGCTCTTATGCATGCACACAAGACCTTTGGGTGATCTCTCCCCCCTCCCCCCACCCTCCCCTATCCTCCCTCTGAGGCCCGATAGTCCGATCGATGTCTCCTTGTTTCTGGTTCTGTTCTTGTTCATCAGTCCATGTTGTTCATCATTTCCCCTAGATGAGCAAAATCATGTGTCACTAGAGATGTACTTATAAGAATTGAATGTGCGACGAGCAATAATAGTTATGCTGACAGGCAAATGAATCAGTCAGTAGTGAGTTTCTTTCTGGACCAACAGTTCTTTTGAGACCCAATATCAATGTCCACCAGTTCCTTATGAGTATATGTTGGCACTGACCCCTCAGGTCTGGATGGTGGACAAATGGTGGTATTGCAGGTTCGACTCCCTCTGGTTTGGTCTCGGCCGGACCCGGGGCCAGGCTCACCCGGATCCAGGGGCCCACTGCCTCACCCGGATCCGGGGCCAGGCTGTCCCGGATCCAGGGGCCCGCGGCCTCACCCAGACCCGGGGCCAGGCTCACCCGGATCCAGGGGCCCGCGGCCTCACCCGGACCCGGGGCCAGGCTCACCCGGATCCAGGGGTCCACGACCCGGGGCCAGGCTCACCCGGATCCACGGGCCCACAGCCTCACCCGGACCCGGGGTCAGGCTCACCCGTATCCGGGGGCCCACGGCCTCACCCGGACCCGGGGCCAGGCTCTCCCGGATCCAGGGGCCCACGGCCTCACCCGGACCCGGGACCAGGCTCACCCGGATCCAGGGGCCCAGGGCCTCACCCGGACCCGGGGCCAGGCTCACCCGGATCCAGGGGCCCGCGGCCCCACCCGGACCCGGGGCCAGGCTCACCCGGATCCAGGGGCCCACGGCCCCACCCGGACCCGGGGCCAGGCTCACCCGGATCCAGGGGCCCACGGCCTCACCCGGACCCGGGGCCAGGCTCACCCGGATCCAGGGGCCCAGGGCCCCACCCGGACCCGGGGCCAGGCTCACCCGGATCCAGGGGCCCACGGCCCCACCCGGACCCGGGGTGTAACTCCTTTCTTACTAGGTTGGGAGAGGCCTTTTTTTGGTGACTGATTCCCTCCTTCCCAAGGGTAATGACTCATTTTGCACGTGAGATAGCTCAGCCCTGCCTGGCTGATAAGGGTCTGTCATTCTCATTTTTTCTTCTCCTTTTCCTCAGGGATTTCAGTTGGTTAATGAATAAGCTGAGTCAGGAAGTGTAAGTAAGTTCTTTTATCAAATGAAAACCACATCAAAACATCCACAGAGAGACATTTAATGAAAGTGCAAATATTGCCGCACAGCATCTCCCATTTCTGGTTGGCTTATAAACAGACTTTAAGCCTTTCAACTATTGAAACCTTTCAGTATGAAAATGTGATGCCCTGTCAAGCTTTTTGTAAGCCTGATTATGGGAAGTGGGGAAAAGATGGTGAACTTATGTTTTATTACAATAGCATTAATATTGTGGTGGATTCAGTGCTTCATAAACAGCTGCACGAGCTGCCAACGTTAAGTAGTCCAAAAGTATTGTCTTGGTGTATGAGGTGTACATTTTTATTTGGTGTGTATTTGTATCTGACAACCAAAGCTTTGTTAGCGAGAACTAGTCCAGATTAAAGAACCCTGCTTAATTCTGACTTCAGACCCAGTCACTATCTCCAGCAGTTCATTACATGTGGACTCTGATTAGTGAATAGGTTGTGTCCTAAAAGTTCTTTTGTTGATTAACCTTTTAAAACACAAAGCACATTGTTGCCTAGAAATGCCATTTTGAAAGGTGGGTGTCAGTGAGCTATGGTGTGCCTCAAACTTTGGGTCAGGGCCCATTAGTGGGCCAGGAAATCAGTGCTGGTTGACACCAGTACAAAAAAAGAAGGGAGAAAGAAACAGAATAGAAAACATCAGAGTGGGTTCTGTGTAGTAAAGGTAGGTATTGTCTGGTGATACTATTGCAATTTAAAACCTATTGCACACTGTGCTGCCATCAGAGCGTAAAAGGCACTCCTCTGGAGTGCCATTTACCACCATCAAGCACCGTAACATCAGGCAAGTGACTTAACCTGTCCATTTGTTCAAATTCATATTCAAAACAAGGCTATTTTGTATAAATAGAATTAGAGATGAAAGGGAATATGTTAAGATGAATATATTAAGGATATTACAGAATACAGAATAATATACAGGGTGCCCAAAAAAATGTATATACACTTTAACAGTTGATGGCTCAGTTTTGAAAATGAAATGTGTTTTAATAAGCACTGCCTTTGTAATTATTCAGAGTGTGTGTATACATTTTTGGGGGCACCCTGTATTAGGACTAGAGCCAGTGCAGCACCTGATGGATGGTGACCTCTCTATACCATGATTATTCTTTATTTTTTTAATTTAATCTTTATTGTTCAGATTATTACAATTGTTCCTCTTTTTCCCCCCATAGCTCCCCTCCACCCGGTTCCCACCCCACCCTCTGCCCTTACCCCCCCCCCCCCCCCCCCACTGTCCTCATCCATAGGTGTACGATTTTTGTCCAGTCTCTTACCGCACCCCCCACACCTCTTTCCCCCTGAGAATTGTCAGTCCATTCCCTTTCTATGTCCCTGGTTCTATTATATTCACCAGTTTATTCTGTTCATCAGATTTTTTATTCACTTGATTTTTAGATTCACTTGTTGATATGTATTTGTTGTTCATAATTTTTATCTTTACCTTTTTCTTCTTTCTCTTCTTAAAGAATACCTTTAAGCATTTCATATAATACTGGTTTGGTGTTGATGAACTCCTTTAGCTTTTCTTATCTGTGAAGCTCTTTATCTGTCCTTCAATTCTGAAAGATAGCTTTGCTGGGTAGAGTACTCTTGGTTGTAGGTTCTTGCTATTCATCACTTTGAATATTTCTTGCCACTCCTGTCTGGCCTGCATAGTTTCTGTTGAGAAATCAGCTGACAATCGTATGGTGCTCCCTTGTAGGTAACTAACTGTTTTTCTCTTGCTGCTTTTAATATTCTCTCTTTGTCTTTTGCTCTTGGCATTTTAATTATGATGTGTCTTGGTGTGGTCCTCTTTGGATTCCTTTTGTTTGGGGTTCTGTGTGCTTCCTGGACTTGTAAGTCTATTTCTTTCACCAGGTGGGGGAAGTTTTCTGTCATTATTTCTTCAAATAGGTTTTCAGTATCTTGCTCTCTCTCTTTTTCTGGCACCCCCATAATTCGGATGTTGGTACGCTTGAGGTTGTCCCAGAGGCTCCTTACACTATTTCATATTTTTGAATTCTTTTTTCTTTTTGCTTTTCTGGTTGGGTGTTTTTTGCTTCTTTGTATTTCAGATCTTTGACTTGATTCTTGCGATCCTCTTGTCTGCTGTTGGATCTCTGTATATTATTTTTTATTTCAGTCAGTGTATGCTTAATTTCTAGTTGGTCCTTTTTCATTTCCTCAAGGGTCTCACTAAATTTATCGGCCTTTTCTAGAAAATTCTTGTAAAACCTTATAACCGTGATTTTGAACTCTATATCCAGTCGTTGGCTTTCCTCTATTTCTTTCATTTGTGACCTGTTTCTTTGTCTCTGCATTTTGGCTGCTTCCCTGAGTTGATAGAGTGGCTATGTGTGCTAGGTGTCCTATAGGGCCCAGTGGCTCAGCCTCCCCAGTTACCTGAGGTGGACACTCTTGGTGCACCCCTTTGTGGGCTGTGTGCACAGTCTTGTTGTAGTTAAGCCTTGATTGTTGTTTGTATCACTGGGAGGAATTGACCTCCAGGCCAATTGGCTGTGAGGATCAGCTGTGTCTACGCTGGGAGAACTTCTGTGCTGGAGACACCCTTATAAGACAAGACTTGCAAAAGCCTCTGTGCTCAGCTTGGATGGGGTGGAGCAGACAGCATTGGCTTCCTGTCAGCCCTGCCCTAAGAGGTCCCTGGGTCTCAGTGTCCCGCGGTAATCGCTGCAGCACCTCTGAGAGAAAGCCGCCCTCGAGTTTCGCCCGCTGCCAGACAGTCCAGTTTCTCCCCGAATGAGTCTGGGTCCCCAGAGTCTCGCCTGGAACTGGAGTTCAGCGCAGTCGGGAGCTTTTGTCTCCCTCCTGCTTGAGAGAGTCAGCTGTGTACTCAGTTGCCAGTCCTCTCCACGCATGCACCTCTGTACCTCTGCCTTTTGCAGCTCCTCTGAGTCTCAGTGTGCTTTCCTCTTTCGTTCTAGTTGTAGAATTTCCACTCAGCCAGCTTTCCTGTGGTTCTGGATGATGTCTGTTTTGTCTTTTAGTTGTAGTTTTCAAATTGTTGTGCGAGGCAGCAGTTTAGGTGTTTACCTATGCTGCCATCTTGGTTTCTCCACCATGATTATTCTTTATTTGTACTCTTGTAATATGTTTGTAAGCCTTAAAGATACTCATAAAATAGTCTAACTAAAAAACGAGTACTTCCCTGAAGAAGAATTATTCAGTGTTCTTGACGTTTAGGATCTGCCATTTCCCATAGTCTAGGAGAGCTTCGATTTTGCTTTAAATTATTCTTGTGTAGTTGAGACATCAATCTTAATTTTCTCTCATGAAGTGTGAAGAATTGCTTAGGCCTTTCAGCTGTCTGTCAAGTTCATCAAGACTGTTAAGTATGGAATTGCTTCCCAACTCCTATTTTAAGTTATGTGTTTCGTCTTAAAAAAAAAAAAATGGTTTTCTCTTTTTCTCTCTCAACTCCCAATTCTAAACTTTTTTGGAACTCCATCTGCTCCTGTGTGAGTCCATCTTAAAGTTCCTTCTTACTTGCTGCACATCACTACCCCATCTTTTCAGGAGCTATGTCAGCACTTGTGAAACACCTTTGTTTGTTTGTTTGTTTGTTTGACTTAGGTTTAGAGCAGCTGCTTTGTTGATAGCTTGGAGGAGTAGGTTAAAGTAGTCATCAAAATCATAGGGCGATCGGGACTCAAATCCAGCTCTGCCAATTAGTTATTTTGGCCCTCAGCAGGTTACTCAACCTCTCTCAGCCTATTCTTGTGTGAGTAAAAATAGAGCTACTGCCCACCTTGAGGGGTTGATTTGAGGAGAAAAAGAGCATGGACAGATTGGTAACTATGCAAAGAAGGCCACTATCTCAGGCAGGGTCCTCACAGTAACTAGCTCATGGGCTTTACTCTCTTTCTGTCCTTCTAATCTCCAACCCTGGAACTCAGGAAGACCTCCTCCAACACCCCCAGGAAACAGCCAACTTCCAGGCGCAGCTTCGTACCCCCAGGGTCACAAAGCTCTACACCCACACCGCCCTTCTCTCACAAGTGGATCCCACACATCTCCCCACCTGGGCCTTGCGCTATCCCTCACCCCGGGGCCCACCCAGGAACTTCTTTCCAAAGGCATGAAAACCTGCTGGATCCCTTCCATCTTTTGAGAAGAACTTCTGAGACCCCCAATTTGTCTTTGCTTCTGATCATTTCCCTCCTTTGACAAATTAAGGTGGTCTGCATCCACCCCCCTTGCCACTGTTTCCTCTTACTCTCATCCTACTGTGGTATTTCCTCATAGCACCGAGCTTTCTCTTACTAAGCTCCCAGTGTCCTCTCTACCATAGCACCACTGGACCGTCTCCTCTTACCTGGTGACCAAGTCCATTGGTTTTCTCCCTTCTTCAGCTCTCTAACACTCTTCTCTGGGCTAGTCCTCCTTTTTTTCAGCCTGCAGCTTCCCAGGCCCTGTGCCTGCTCTTCCCCATCTGTATGATGATTAAATGTCTGTGTTCCTATTTTCACTAGGAATTAATTTCTTATTCTGTGCCTTTCCATTCCTATTACTGTTCTTCCCCCCCTCACCCACAGTGATGTAGAAGTGCACATCAGAGCGCATCCTTTTCCTGACTAAAAACCCTGTGGGGCCTCTTGCTGCACTTAGCATGGCCGAGGTCCTCTGTGGTGTGTCCTCGCTCTAACTTCACTGTGGGTTCCTCTCTGCTCCCTCTTCAGGGCTCCAACATTAAGGTCTTCTTTCAGTTCCTAAGTCAAGACTGTGCTTCCTCACTCAGAGATTGATCAGGTCATGTTTCTTTGGTTTAGAGCATAATTCCCCACTCCTGGTGATTTTAACACTGTCTACTCTCCCAACCTGCAAGTCTCAGGAAAGAACCAAATGTCATTTCTTTGGAGAAACAGTCCGTGTCCTAGGTGTGATCAGCTCTCCACTGGAAACCCTGGAGCGCTTCTCTTTTCTAAGCCTCAGCACACATGTGGAGCTCTGCACACTGTCTTTGTCTCCCTGCTGAACACAAGGACTGTGTTTCTGATTCCCCCTCACAGCTCCAGTTGCCTAGTCTTAGAAGATGGTGTGTTTGTTCATGACTGAATGAATAGATAAGTGAACAAATGAGAATTTAATGCATCAGTATCTGTATTCATAAATAAATGGATAAATAAATGAACAGTTGAGAACTAACTACATTTGTAAAACAGTATAATTCTTGTTATATAGTAAGTAATCAATAAATGGCAGCTTTGTTTTTTAATTGACTTTTCAGCTTATAATAATGAAAAGAAAAAAAACACATACCACCAGTCTGGTTAATGGAAGCAATGTTCCTTAGTGACATCATTCATTAAACGCTAAGGCAGTTGTTGTAGGCCATTGGAATTTAACATTTAAATAGCAGCCTTTCCACCTTACACTCAACTTTTTAATATCTCGTATTTATTGTATCTTCTTCCCCCCTGCCATTCTCAGATTAAAATCATCATTTCTCACCTTGATTCTTACCTACCTGGTGTTCCTTTAACAATCCGGTCCTTTCCATTCCTTCTCCTCTAGATGTGGGCTTCTTCATGGTAGGGAATGTCTCTACCCTTCTGCCACACCCCAGTACCCAGCACAGTACCTAGGACCAGTGTTTGTTAAATAAATGAATGATGATGACTTTAAAAAGCAGACTATTGCATTGTCAGCAGACTTAGTAGAAATTAATTGACTAATTTTGATCTTGGTACAGTTTTGAAAAATTATAGTTCAGACGTTTTGATTTTATACTTGTTGAGTATGGTTGATATATTGCTTTTTATATTTTCCACATTACATAGGAAAGATTTTGCTAGATTGCATCCCAATTCTAAATGATAGCTGTATTCCATGAGCTATTACAGACCTAGGTATATCAAACCTCCTCACTTCTGTGTACACTGAGGCCTTCTAATCTCCAACCCTGGAACTCAGGAAGACCTCCCCAAACCCCCCCTACCTCCCCTACCCCCCCACCCCCACCCGCCCAGGACACAGCCAACTTCCAGGCGCAGCTCACTGAGTTACAGCTCACTGAGTCTGTGTCCCTGTAGAATGTCTTATATTGGTTTGGGCATAGTGCTGTTTGTCGGAATTATGTTTTGTGATTTAACAGCAGTAGCCTCATTAATTAGGCATCTACTATGAGCCAGTCCTTATGCTAGAAGCTTTGCAAACACATTCTCTGCTCTTTCTTATAAAATAGGTAGATATACTCATTTTATGGATAAAGAAACAGAAGCCCAGGAAGGCAGATGACTTGCCTCAGACAAGTTCAAGATTTGGGCAGGATTTGAACCCAGGTCTTTGGAGCCTCAGAACCTGTGATTCTCCTACTTGGCTCTCTTACCTCCCTTTTTTATATTATAGGCTTCAAGTAAATGTCACTATATCTATATGTCAGCCTTTGTCCAGTTTATAGTGTTTTCTTTGCTACTTCTTTGGCCTTAATTAGAGAACTGTGTGGTGGAAGGAGGTGTTGGACAATAATCAAAATGAGTGCCTGTCTTCCTTTAATTGAGGGGCTCATGATGTGGAGAGAGCACAGAGTCATAGGCATGACTTGTAGGTGGCAGAACCAGTATTACACCCTTCCCTACTCTGCCACTTCTCGCTGGGTGCTAGTTGAGTTTTCTCTCAGCCTTGTCAATAACACCCACCTTCACTGTGGTAAGGAACCAGTGAGGGGTGTGTGTGGAAGGTGTCTGTAAACACCTAGCTTCTCTTGCTATCATGCTCTGCACTTCACATATTTGGAAGCACGGTCTGCTTCCTTTTCCTTAATTCGTTTCCCTTTTGGGTGCCCCCTCAGAATCAGTGCTATAGTGGATACTTTGGGAAAGCAGAGATGAATGAATCAAGTCCCCTCTGCCTCTTACTTCATTGTTTCCATCTGTCCCCTTTGTGGGCTTGGATCTCTTTCATTGCCTTAGTTTTCACTCTTTCAGGCTCAGTATTTTTTTAAAAAATTACCATTTGTTGGAGAAGTACACACAGGATGAAGGAAGAACAAGGACAAGGAATCACAAGCTGTGATCCTCACCTTGTACCTGAGGCAAGTCCATTGGCCTTATCGCTGTGAGGCTCAGGTGTGGTGATGTGTAGGGATTCTTACTGCACAAGGGAACCTGCTCTTTAGCATCAGAGTCACCTCCTCTTGTTGCCAGTCAGGGCTCTTCATCCACTAGATCAGGGATTTTTAACTGAATATCTTGTGACTATGGCTTTTTTCTCTTGAGTAGGAACAGGCTGCCAACATATATAAAAGCTGTTTCTTCCCCCCTTTCCTTTCGTAATCTTCCCCGCCAAAAACCTTGGGAGAGCCCAGGCACTACACAGATGAATAAGGCATGGTCCCTTCCTCAAAGGGCGACTGGGCCTGTTGGGTAAATGTGGGGAAAGAGTAAGAGCTGAGGTGAGGGCTAAATAATTACTGAGGGCCCTGCATAGTGTACTAGCAAGTTGGGACTTTATCTTGAAGACTCTGAGGGTTTTCTACAGAAGAGAGTGGATGTTGTCAGTAGGGAAAGGATGGACTGCAGAGGGTAAAACATAGGGTCTCATTTTCCGGGCTGGCCTGCCCACTTTGCCTATTGGCACATTTGGGAATACCTATACTTCATCATGCTCCTGTTAGATTGTCCATTCCTGCCTGCACCTCAGTGTCTGCCGAGACTGGTGCATGGGTTGAGGAGAAATACATCCTGAGTCAGGTTTTTGAACAGAGGAAAAACGGTCATAGTGACCCATTAGGTTGGTGTGGTTTTGTTTTGTTTCGCCTTAACTCCTTTCTTTAAAGATTTTAAAGTTTGCTCCTCTGTAGAATTCAAAATAAAACCCTTCATTTCCTATCTGATAAAAATGGTTTTCATGCTGTTGAAAACCAAAATCGGACTAAAATTTTATGGGACATGAGAATACATTGTATCCATTATGTTAATATTTAAATAAATAAGCAAACACAAAACATTTGGTGTCATGCTGGCATGGTGTGAAAACCTGGATTGACAGTAAAGTAGTGCAGGGCCAGGTCGGAGGCTGTAAGAGAAATGAGGAGGTTGTCTTAATGGGCATCTGAAGCAGACACCGTTGAGCATGAAAGCCCATGTTGACGTATGGGGAGTAGGGTTTGGGTCTGCAAATCTGGCAGAGGCCACGCTGGCACATGACACTTCTGGTGGTGGATCAATATACCAGGTAGATTCCTTCTATTACTGTTGTGTGGAGAGATGGACAGACTCTGGTCATTTTGCCTATAGATAGGTATATATGCTTGTGTTAACTTTAAATGATATGATCTGGGACCCTTCCAGTGCATGTGGTGTCATGAGAAGAATGTAGGCTTTGGTTTGCATCCAGCCCAAACACTTGGAATCTTTGGGACCTTGGGCTAGTCTAGTGGTCGGCAAACTGCGGCTCGTGAGCCACATGCGGCTCACGCCACCGTTTGCCACTCTGTTGACTAATGAGTTTGCTGACCACTGGGATATGGGGCTTAATCACAGGGAACAACAACAGCCTGTAATTATTGGAATCGAGAGTCTAGGTCAGTGGTCGGCAAACTCATTAGTCAACAGAGCGGCAAACCGCGGCCGCATGTGGCTCACGAGCCGCAGTTTGCCGACCACTGGACTAGTCACTTCTTCTGAACCTCAGGTTTCTTATCTATAAAGTCAAGATAATATTTACAGGATTTTCTGTGCCTGGCAGAGTAAGTATCCGATAAATATTTCTCTTTCTTGTAGACATTGGATTAATAAGAATATAGGTAATTCCCTTAGAAATTGAGAACATGATGTTGGTTGAGGATAGCCATTGTAAAAAAATGCAGAAATATTGGTGCGTCCTGCATTTTTCTAAATGCTCCCCCACCCTCCTCCCAGCATTTGCTACCATGAATTGATTTTAGCAGTCTGATACACTGGCTGTACAGATGACCTTAGCTTCCTGGGGAAGGTGTGAGAAGTCTGGCATTTCAGTAGCAGTGCTCATTTACACTACCTGGACCATTCAGGGGCAGCTTCGTACCACAGAAGACATTGAAACTGAAGTAACTAACCTGGTCTTTCATAGACCTTCATACTTGGACAGTCTGTATTGGAAATGGCCCTTAGTTGGACAGGGTGGACAACAGAAAACCTAAACAATTTGTTTGGTTGAGATGTAATGAACATCTAGGAAACCACCACTCAACTAAAGAACTAAAATATTGCCAATAAATTACATCTACCTGTTGTTACTACCCTACCCCATCCTCCTGATTCCCTGCCAGGGGCAACCACTCTTCCAAATGTTGTGCTGATCATTTTGTTGTTTTTATTTTACTTCTCATCAACTCTCTCCCCACCTGTATCCATCCATCCCTCTCTCTCCCCCACTTTCCCTTTTGCTCTCTCCCTCCCACTACAAATCTACAATATGTTATCTTATTGCCTGAAGTTGAACATTTCTTTATATAATTATTGTCATTATATGCTTCCTTTTCTGTGAAGTGGCTATGCATGCTTTTCATGTCTTTTGCCCATTTTTCTGTTGGGTGCTTTCTTACTGATTTGTACGTGTCTTTATGTATGCTGGTGCTCAACTCCATCAGTTGCATATGTTACAAATATCTTCTCCCATTTTGTAGATTGTCTTCACTCTCTTTAAAGTGTCTTCTAATGCACTAAAGTTTTCCTATTAATGTAGCCAAATTTATTATCTTTCTTATGCTTAACACTTTGTATCTTCATAAATTCTTTCCTACTTCAAGCTCAGAAAGATATTTATTTATATTTTCTTTTCAAGTTTGCTTTTAACATTTAAGTACTTCATCCATCTGGAGTTGATTTTTTGGCATAGTGTAAGAATTCAATTTCATTTTTTCATGTGGATAAACAATTTTTCCAACTTTTCCTTTTCCACACTCTCTGTCATGCTGTCTGTCCAAAAGCAAACTTTGACAGATGCATAAGTCTATTTCCAGGCTCCTTTATGCCATTGGTCACTTTATTGTCTTTATACCATTACTACACTGCCTAATTACTGCAGCTTTACAATAAGCTTATTTGGCTACCCAGGCAAGTCCCCCTTTCTTTTCTTCTTCAGAAATGTCTGGGTTATTGTTGGCCCGTTCTTCCATTTAAATTTTGGAATCAGCCTTTCTAATTCCACAGAATAATTGAGGTGTAACTTATATACAATAAAAGTACCCTCTTTGTTGAACAATTCTGTATTTCCACAAATGTAATCACCACCACACTCAACATATAGGGCAGTTCCATCACCCCGAAATTCCCTCATCTCCTTGGTAATTGACCTCCTCCTGCTGTTGGCTACCACTGCTCTGTTTTCTGTTCAGATTTGTTTCTCATTTCATTTAATTTTTTTCCAATGTTCTATTAAAGTGCTGGGATTTAAAAAAAAATTTTTTTTTTTTTACTGCAGTTACATTAAATCTATACATCAACTTAGGAAGGAATCTACATCTGGTGTTAAGTCTTCTTGTCCTTAAACATAATGTATCTATCAACTTAGACTTAGCTTGACAGTAATGGAACGTTCTTAATTTTTGGAAAGAAAAAATCTAAACATTTTAAATAGTTCTTTAAAACTACTAAAAGAACCATTTTATAAAATAATTGTCCATCTAAATAAATGCAAACAAATATATGGCCGACCTGTGGCAATATTACATTAAAAAAAAGAAAAAAAGACCCATCTTGGTTCCAAACCAGCTTTATTGCTCTCCTACAAGATCTTAGGCAAGCTGCTTAGCTTCCCTGCTGCTCTGTCTCAGTATCTGTGTGATGACTAGAACATCCCTTCCTTGTGGGGTTATTGTGAAGATTAAATGCTAAAATGTGTGCAGAGTGTTAAGAGACAGTGGAGTCAGTACAGCGAAGCTGTGAGTGGATGAGACTATTATGTGGGAGGAACTGCTATCACTCAGCTATAAGGAAACTGGGAGGACTTTCAGCGTGTTTAGTTCCCCAGTGGCTTTAACCAAGTGGCACGACCGAAAGATGGCCTTGAATCATTTCCCTGACAAATTTGGAAAAGGTTAGTGTTGCCAAGCAGCTGACTACACGCTGCTTCTGACAGGCAAGTTGGAATCACTGGAGGACACAGCTGACAGCCAATTCATTTTGCTGATTCATCCATTAGAAGGGTGGCTTTGAGCCAGAATTTAGCTTCCAGATTAAAGGCCGAGAGCTGCAAAGCTGCTGGGACTTGAAGGAATGCTGGTAAATTATTGCCATGTGAAGGCCAGGAGTGAAAAGTGGATTGTTATTTGTTTTCCCTTTTAAGCAATCCTAATTCCAAATGTGCTCAAATAAATTCCCCTTCCGAGGTTAGAGGGTTGTTTGTAACATTTGTCCATGGGACTGAGAGTGAAATTATTGGAAACAATTGGACATTATTGAACAGGTTATCTTGGCTTCTTTGTGATCCAGTTACCACCTTTGTTTTCATGGGGAATACTGACTCAGGCCTACTCTTTTACTTGGTGCACTGTAGTCCAAGTTAATTTCGAGAGAGATTATTGTAGATGTCATCCCTTTTGGGGACATTTGCAAAATGAACATGCTGGATATAGGAATGAAACTTAAAGAGGAAAATCCAGGAAGTGTTTATTTACCAAAAGTCAGTACAGAATAATGATGGTAGACTCTATGGGTTCTCTCTGTATCATTTTGGTAGGTTAACCTGTTTTAGTAGGTAGTCTCAGGCATATAGGGAAATCAACTCTGCATAAAGCTTGCATGTGACAGGATGAGCTTAAGGGGATGGAGACTGTGTCTTTTTTTATCAAATGCCTAGCATAGTCCCTAGACAGACAGCGAGCAATTACTGGATGGAAGCATAGATGGATGGTGTTTGTTTATATGGAAATTATTGGGTGGTTAGATAAATAAGGGGAAAAGTCAGAAATGTGGCCACTGAAAGTAGGAAAAAAATAACTGTCACGAGGAATAAGGTTTTCAAGAAAGGATCCTATTTCTGTGGTTCTCTGATTGATATGAGTGACTTTGGTCAATAGCATGTCTCCAGAATTTTATGCCCGTTTATCTCCTTGTGAGTGAGTCAGAGAACACCATTTTGAACTCACATTTCAGTAACTTTCTCTACTTCTTTGGGAGACTGTATACTATGGAAGTTCCTTAATACCCTCATGGGCTTTTTTTTTTTTTACTTTTTCTTTTTGTTTCTCTTTAACTCTAGAGTGAATGTTTGAAAAGTACAGCAAACTTCTTAGTAAAATTTGTGTTTCTACAGAATTGGTTTTTCTTTTCTGTATTTTTATTTTGCTCTTTAAGTAGCTAAACATTTAGGGCATGACATTCTGTAATCCACTCTTGTGCTGAGAAGTTTTAGGCAAATCTGGCCCACTTGGAATGAGGATTAAGTGTCAAGTGTAGGATATTCGGAGCATCTGCCTCTCACACAGTTGTCTTTCCCTCTGATTTCAGGTCCCTAATATAATTGAGTCCTTTGTCCAGTTCTGATATTCTCAAATACTGCATGCTTATCACCAGTTGCTGCATTCTGCCTGCACTCATTCACGTAATATTTATTGAGAAGTACTCTGTACCAAGAACTTCGCTTTCTCTGTCAAACAGTAAGGTGCTTTTGCAGCTGACCAGGTACCAAGTCAGCAAGGCCAGGCTCTTACTGTCTCACTGCCAGTGTGGGAAATAATTGTTGGCAGTGAGAGTGGGCTAGGAGAGTATATGCTCAAATTGCATGAGCCAGAACAGCAAGTGGGTGCCTATCCACCCACAGGCCTTCCACGGGTCCTCACTCCCACTCCACCAGCTTTTCCATCCCACCGGCCTCTGAGAAGGACACAGCAAAGGATTGCAACAAAACTGACCTGGCCTTAGTCAAGCATTAACACCAAGGAGGGAATAAGCTCCATCCAGCTTTCAAGTATTCCGGTCAGCCAGAGGCACATTACAGAGAATTAGCAGTCTTTAAAAGCGGAAGGAGAAGAGGCATGTCTTAGGCATTGTGGGGATCTCTTGAATTTGCAGAGTCCGAAGTAAGGTGCAGAGCAGCAAGAAGGCCCCTGGCCTTAGGGTCAGAGTAACCTGGCTTTGCATCCCATCGCTGCCACTCTCTTGTGGTGAGGTCTGCAGTAAATCACCTGACTTCTGTGGCCCTGCTTTCTCATCAGCAAAAGCAATTCCTTCCTTGTAAGGCTATTGTGAAGATTAGACATCATGTATGCAAAACACTGGACACAGACATATCGTAGAACTTCAATATTTGACAGTGAAGATTGCTATTATTGCCATTTTTATTTTTAACAAAATAAATGAGGGTTTACAGTTTTCCCTTAGTAGTTTTGTTTTGTTGTTGTTTTCATTTTCTTACTCTGGAAATGAATAATTTTTAAGCAGCATTGTTACCTGCAAATATTTTGAAAATTAATCTTTTACTTACAGCATGTCGGTTATTTACAGTTTACAGAGCACTTTCACACTGTGGGTGAGGCTGTGGAGTAATGACTCTCTCTTTTCTCCAGATGAGGAAACTCAGACTTGGTGAGCCCAAGGAATGTTCCTAAGGCCACGTGGCTTCTAAGTGTCAGAGATGGTGTCTGAGCTCAGACCTGAATCCAGGGCCCCTTTGACTACCTCAGTGACACCTCGGGGGCTAGGTCAGGCTCTTTCATAATGACTTTTTTCTTTTTCTTGTAGCTGTCAATACCAGCAAATACGCAGAAAGCTATCGGATTCAGACCTATGCTGAATATGTGGGGAAAAAACATGAGGAGAAGCAGATCAAGAGAAAGTGGCCAGAAGATAGTTGGAAGGAGATTGAGAGAAAGCGGTTAAATCAGTGTATATCCTGTGCTCTGCAGAATCACTATTACTGCACCAATAGGTAAGAATCATTGGCTATTGATTTAAAAGCACAGTTATTCTAGCAATATCTTTTTTTCTTGCTCCCTACACTACTGTAAATAATAAATCTGACTTTTGAGAAAGGACTTTTTTAAAAAAACTTTTCCCATAATATCAGAAGTTACAATTCCTTCTGTGCTTTATCGACCACAGCTGGTTCACTCAGAGAAAACCCTTTTGAGGCAGACAGGATACATCTTATTCCCGTTTTAGAGGTGAGGAAATAGGCTCCTTGACTTGCCCACCAGTTTCAGTGAGAGAGCCAGGTACAGAGTTGAACTCTGTTGTGTCTGATCCTTTCCTCTTCTCAGTACGCCATGTTCCTCTGCCTGAGCTCCTGAATTCCCGTCAGATCCTACATAAGGATCTGTACCACATGCCGACTATAAAACGAGAACGTGACGAATACTTCCTTTAATGCTTTTCATAATCCTACTTTCAGAAGTTAAATACTGACTGGTAACATTTTGGCAGCTTTGTGAAACTACAAAACATAGGTATAGAAAAAGGGGGTGGGAGAAGTTCATTATAGAAAATTGTAAAATTCATAAAAGTGTGAATTAGCAGAAGAAAAAAATAGCTAGAATCCCACTACCCAGAGGCAATCACAATTAATATTTTTTATTGTTCTCCATACTATGTAAATGGCTCTTTAAAGAGGTATGATTAACATAAAATAAAATGTACAGATTTAAAATGTTTAGTGCAAAGAGTTTTAACAGTTATATACATTCATGTAACCACCACCCTAAGCAGGATATAGAACATTTTTATCTCCCCCCAGCGTTTCCTTGTACCCCCTTTTAAGCAGCCCTAAGCAACCACTTCTAATTTTCATCACTATAGATCAGCGATTTTCAACCTTTTTTTATCTCATGGCACATATAAACTAATTACTAAAATTAGGCAGCATACCAAAAAATGTATTTTTTTTTTGGTGATCTGACCAAAAAATAGGCATAATTTTTATTCATTCACACTGGACAGCTATTGTTGTATTGACTGTTGTCATTTTTTTATTAGACAATCTAAGAGAAAAGAGGTCAGTATTCCTGACTAGTTTGGCATTGCATGTTTTAAAAATTCTTGTGGCACACTGGTTGAAAATTGTTGCTATAGATTAATTTTTATTATTCTTGGAATTTGTAAAAAAAAAAAAAAAGGAATCATATGGTATTGTGTTTGGCTTTATTTGTTTAACATGTTTTTGAAATTCATCCCTGATAAATGTGTATCAGTAGTTCATTATTTTTTATTGTTCAGTAGTATTCCACTGTATGAATATACATTTACCTGTTCTCCTATTGGTGGACATTTGGGTTGTTTCCAGTTTGGGACTATTATAAACTAGAGGCCAGGTGCACGAAATTCGTGCATGGGGGGGGGGGAGGTGTCCCTCAGCCCAACCTGCACCCTCTCCAATCTGGGACCCCTCGAGGGATGTCCGACTGCCCGTTTAGGTCTAAACGGGCAGTCGGACATCCCTCTCACAATCCAGGACTGCTGGCTCCCAATCGCTTGCCTGCCTGCCTTCCTGATTGCCCCTAACCACTTCTGCCTGCCAGCCTGTTCACCCCCTAACCACTCCTATGCCAGCCTGATTGATGTCTAACTGCTCCCCTGCCAGCCTGTTTGCCCCCAACTTCTCTCCTCTGCTGGCCTGGTCACCCCTAACTGCCCTCCCCTGCAGGCTTGATCGCCCCCAACTGCCCTCCCTTGCAGGCCTGATCCCTCCCAACTGCCCTCCTCTGCTGGCCATCTTGTGGTGGCCATCTTGTGTCCACATGGGGGCAGGATCTTTGACCACATGGGGGCAGCCATCTTGTGTGTTGGAGTGATGGTCAATCTGCATATTACTCTTTTATTAGATAGGATAAGGCTGCTATGATCATTTCTGTAAAAAAAAATTTGTGGCATATGTTGTCATTTCTCTTGAGTAAATACCTAAGATTAGGATTGTTGGTATTTAGGTTAGATGTATGTTAAACTTTAAAGGAACAACTAAATGGTTTTCCAAACTGGACGTATCATTTTATACTCCACCAGTACTGTATGAAAGTTCCAGTTGCTCCATGTCCTTGCCAACATTTAGTGCTGTTAGTGTTTTTTCTTATTCTAGCCATTCTAGAGGGAATAAGATGGTTTTAATTTATGTTTCTCTGGTGACTAATGATGTTGATCACCTTTTTGTGTACTTGTTGGCCATTTAGATATCTTCTTTCTGAGGTGGATTTTTCAGTGTCCTGCCCATTTTCTAATTGGGATGTTTGTCTTTTTACTGTTTTTATTGTAAGTGTTCTTTTATGTATTCTGGATACACCTCCTTTGTCAGATATATGTATTGCAAATATATTTTTTTGTGTTTTGAGTTCATCTTATTAACAGTGTCTTTTGATGAACAAATATTTATCATTTTGATGAAGTCTGGTTAAAATATTTTTTTATGATTAGTGGGTTTTATCCCTGTCCAAAATATCTTTGCATCCCCCAAGGTTGCAACGATTTTCTTATCTGTTTTTTTTTTTTCTAGAAGGTTTATAGTTTTAGCTTTTATATTTAACTCATGATCCATATCAAATTAATTTTGTATATGGAATGATATTGGAGTCAGTGTTAATTTTCTACATATGAGTATCCAGTTGTTTCAGCAACATTTGTTCAAAAGATTTTCTTTTCTTATTAAATTAACTTGGCACTTTTGTCTAAAATAAATTGACCATGTATTTAGGTCTATTTCTGTACTCTTCTGTTTCATTCATTTTTATGTCTATTCTTATGCCAGTACCACACTTTCTTATTTCTGTGACTTTATAGTAAGACTTAAAATCAGGTAGCATAAACCCTCCAACATTGTTTTTCTTTTTCAAATTATTTTGTCTATTTTAGATCCTTTGTATTCCAAATAAATTTTAGAAGCATCTTGTCTGTTTCTTCATTAGGCCTGTTTTTAGGTTTTGCTGTAGAGGTCTTATGTTAACATTCTTCTAAATATTTTATGTTATTGATGTTATTATAAATGAAAGTTTCTTAAAACAATCACTCATTTTCAAATTGTTTGCTGCCTCTGTATAGGATATAATTAATTGTTGTATGTTGACCTTGTACCCTGTAACCTTTTAAAATTTACTTCTTCTGATAATTTTTTTTTAAATATCCCACAGGGTTTTATATACACACTCATGTTGATGTGCTAGTAACAAGCTTTATTTTTCCAATATTTGTGTCTCATTCCTTTTTCCTGACTAGCAACTCTGGTACACAGTTAAGTAGAAGCGGGAAGAGTGGATATCCTTGCCTTATTTCTAGTATTAGGGGAAATTCAGTGTTTCCCCATGAATATGATTTTTAGGTTGTCCATACCAGTCCTTTTTTCAGACTGAGGAAGTTTCCTTCTATTTCTGGTTTGCTAAGAGTTTGTATCATGAATGGATGTCGAATATTTTCAGATGCTCTTTTTGTATCTTTTAAAATTATCATATAGTTTTTGTACTTTATTTTGTCAGTATTACATTTATTGTTTTTAAATCAAATTTGTATTCCTGGGAGAAATCCACTGGGTCATGATGTATTATCCTTTTTACATGTTGCTGGATTTGATTTGCTCATATTTTATTAAGTACTAGAAGCCTGGTGCATGACATTCGTGCACCGGGCCAGCGGGGGGGGGGGGGGGCGGGGGGAGGGGCGGCAAGGGAGGGGACCCAGCCTGGCTTGTGCCCTTTAGCAGTCTGCCTGGCTTGTGCCCTTTAGCAGTCTGGGAACCCTCGGGAGATGTCCCACTGACGGCTTAGGCCCACCCCCTAAACCGCAGTCAGACATCCTTAGTGCTGCCTGGGAGGTGGGAGGTGGGAGAGGCCAGCCGTGAGCCCCACTTCTGACTGAGCAGCGCTCCCCCTGTGGGAGCACACTGACCACCAGGGGGCAGCTCCTGCATTGAGCGTCTGCCCCCTGGTGGCCAGTGCGCGTCATAGCGACCAGTCATTCCGCCGTTCGATTTGCATATTACCCTTTTATTATATAGGATTTTTATGTCTTTATTCATGAGAAATATTAGATAGTAATTTCCTTTTCTTTTATATTTTTGTCAAGTTTTTGTATCAGGATTATACTGACCTCATAAAACTAGTTAAGTTCTTAAATTTTTGGTTGAGTTTACCGGTGGAGACATCTGGACATAAAGTTTCTCTGTGGAATGGTTTTTTATTATGAATTCAATTTCTTTCTTTTTTCTTTTTTTTTTTTTTAAATTCTTTATTGATTTCAGAGAGGAAGGGAGAAGGAGAGAGAGAGAGAAACATCCATGATGAGAGAGAATCATGGATCGGCTGCCTCCTGCACGCCCCCGACTGGGGATCGAGCCCGCAACCCAGGCATGTGCCCTTGGCTGGAATCGAACCCAGGACCTTTCAGTCCGCAGGCCGACGCTCTATCCACTGAGCCAAGCCGGCCAGAGCTGAATTCAATTTCTTTCATTGATATAGGCTATTTAGATTTTCTGTTTATTTTTGTTTCACTTTTAGGAATCTGTGTTTTCCAAGGAATATTCTATTTCGTTTAGGTTGGAAAATTCATTAGCATAAAATTATTAGCTCAGGCTATTCCCTTATAATTTTAATATCTGTAGGATCTCTAATTATGTTCCTTTAAAAATTCCTGATATTGGTAATTTGTGTCTTTTTTCTTTTTTCCTAGCTAGGTGATTAATAATTCTTCCAAAGAACCAAATTTAATTTTATTGGGCTTTTTTTTCTATTGTTTTTCTGTCTTATTTTTATTTATTTATTTATACTCTTGTTATTTCTTCTGCTTTTTTTGAATTTGTTATTCTTTGTCTAGCTTTTTAAAGTGGGAACTTAACTCATTGATTTTATTACATTTCTTCTTTTCTAATAAAAACATTTAAAACTACACTAGTCCTAGCCGGTTTTGCTCAGTGGATAGAGTACCGGCCTCTGGACTGAAGGGTCTGGGGTTCAATTCTGGTCAAGGGCACGTACTCAGTTGCAGGCTTGATCCCAGCTCTGGTTGGGGCGCATGCAGGAGGCAACCAATTGATGTGTCTCTCTCACATCATTGTTTCTTTCTCTATGTCTCCCTCTTCCTTACCCTCTCTCTAAAAATCAATGAAAAAATATCCTCAGGTGAGGATTAACAAAAAAATAAAAATAAAATAAAGCTACACTAAATAATAAAGTCAGCACACTAAATAAGAAAAAAAATTATTCACCCTTTCAATGGGTACAGCCTTTTAATTCCCACCTACCATCTGTATACATGACTTCAAGAAATGGTTAGAAATCACTAGACTGTGGCAGAAGAAACTTGTACTCAGCCCTTTTTGTCCTTTGTGTGTTGGTTCCTGATTTACACATTAATTGCTTAACTGCTTCTGTGAATTAGAGTGGTTGCCTTTCACCTTCAGACCCACCACCACCCACTGCTGTCTTAAGAATGCATTTCTGCAGCCTGGGCACCAGCCCTCTTGTCCTGATGGTAGCTCACTCCCTCTCAGCAGTAAGGAGTGCACTCAGAAGCTCTGCTTACCATCTCTTATTTCTTCTTTCTTACTCCTGGCTCCATTCAACTTTAATGCTTCTCTTCTTGGTTCTCAGCTGCCTTTTTCTGGGGAAATTTCCTATTGTTTCGTTCTTGTTTGCTTCATGTTCTACAGCTTAGGAACAGATTTTATTACATCTGTATCTGTATATTAACCAAATGACCCTCCTACAATTTGCATATTCCTTAGGATAGACCTTTAGTTTCTGGAAAGTACTGTAGAAGTTATCTATCTAGTCTAGTGACCTCAGAATCTTTCTTGTATTTGAGCAGTGTTAGCAAATTCAATGTAGATCTTGTGGGTTACATAGATTTTAGCAGAGAAAGTGTTTCCCATGACACTTTTTAAACCATTGAAGTGATAAATGCACAAATTTTTAAAAGTTTGCATAGAACAAGAGAATATAAGATGAACGGGTGTAGGGGAATCTGCTCCTCATTCCCAGTTCTCCTTCCCTATGGCGGCTACTTTATCATTTTCTTTTGGTGGTTTCACTCTACCTTTAGCTAAAAAGTCTTGCCAACTTTGACCAATATATCTTGATTGCTTCTATATAAGATTAAAAATTAAGCACATATAGTACCTTCCTTTGCTCTCTGTCCCCTTCTCACTTTCGTTAACTAAATTAGGTTATTTATACTACTTACTACTTTTTTGTATCTATATTTTTGTGCTTTCTTGAGAAGTTGATTCCAAGAGATAGCAGGAGGTATATAGCATGTATATTATTATGATTGTATAAATACAATTCTCTAGTGAAGAAAGGCTGCGTATTTGGGCCCACAGAGAAGAAAATGTATTCCTATGTCATTCAAGCTTTGCTAGCCAAAGGAGAATCTTCTAAATATCTCAGCCATTTTTGCGTAGATTTTTTTGAGGGAACTAATTTTCTTTTCTAAGTGGTGTATTGGTTTTTTTCTTTTTTTGCACATATATTGTATGGTTAGTAAACTAAAAAAATGCCTCTATTTCACCTTCCTAATTGATAATGTTCCTGGATATATAATTTTAGATCCAAATATTTTATCCTTCCAGAACTTTAAATACTTACCACTATAATCATGGATTTACTTTCGTGTTTTCCTTCAAGGCAGGTGCTATGTTTTCCGTGTCTTTATATCTCTAGCACCTAACTGATCCACAGTATGTACTCAGGTATTTGGTGAATTAATGAATGAATAAATAAATACTCAAGTGTCAGTTTCCTGAGTGCTTGCTCTGGGCTAGGTGTTTCACATTTTATCTCATGTGATGCTCATAGCAACATTGTGAAGGATGAGCTGTTATCCCCATTTCATAGAGGCTCAAGGAGATTAAACAGTTCTTGAATTGGATTTGATTCCAGAGTGATCTGAAGAGCCCTGTTCTTTCCGCCCCCATACATTTTCCCAGGTCTGGGATAGCCCTGTCCTGAAGGGAAGAAAGTACTCAAGCAGATTGATTGCATTTAGGTGCATGCCATACAGGGGACTATTGTCTTAACTATAATCACCATACACCTAAGATAAATATCAAAGAGCTTGTATCTTTTCATTTAAAAGTGATATCCTAGGAAGCTGAAGAGAGGTCTTTTTGAATTTCTGCTTAAAAGAATACCAAAACTTTTCATTACAAAAAAAAATATTTCAAATGTGTACAAAAGTAGAGAAAATAATATAACAAAACTCCCATCTAGCTGTCACAAAGTATCAACAGTGTGTGTCCAGTTCTATTTCATTAGTACGCTTTCTCTCCCTCTCCCCTTCAGATAATTTTGAAACAAATCGTAGACAGGGTATCATTTCAACCTTAGGCTATATATGTATGTATCAAAAAGATAAGCAGCCATTTTAAAACAAAACTAGAATACTACTACCATAAAAAATTAATTCTTTAATATGTATTCAGATTTCCTGCTCACAATTTTTTTAAAAATAATTGTTTTGTTTGAGCTCTAGTTTCCAAACAAGTTCACGTATTATATTTGGTTGACATGTCTCACTTCTCTCTTAATCTGTGAATTTCCTCTCTCTGGATTCCCTTACCTCCACCCCTCATCCCTTTGCAATATATTTAAGAAACCAAGTTGTTTGCTCTGTAGAATTTCCCATATCCCTGAACATTCTTTTAAGGTTGTTTAACATGTTCCCTGACTTCTGTGTTTGCAATGAACTGGTAGTTAGTTCTTTAAACTTGGTCAGATTCAGGACTGAACTAATAAAAAGAATATTTCATAGAAGGTTTTATGTATTTCCTATTGTGTTGCTTTGTGTGGCATTAAATGTCTACTTGTCTCTCTTTTTGTGATAAGATTGAGTGGGTTCAGATATTGCTATTCTGGTTCATTCAATATGAAGTTCCTTGTTAGCTTTTCATCTGATAATTTTAGTAACCATTAATGATCAATTGCTAGATTCATTATTTCATTAAGAGTTGCAAAATGATAATATTATAGTTTGTTCCTTCTTCATTTATTACCCCAAATGCTTTTATTTAAAATGTAAAATTTGCCCTAGCTGGTTGCTCAGTGGTTAGAGCATTGGCCCTTGGACCAAAGTATCATGCGTTCGAGGGCACGTACCTCGGTTGCAGGTCAGGGTGCGTGCAGGAGGCAACCAATCCATGTGTCTTCTTCACATGGATGTTTCTCTCTCTCTCCCCCTCTTCCCTCCCTTCCAGTCTTTCTAAAAATATATGGAAATATATCCCTGGATGAGAATTAAAAAAAATAATAAAAAAAAAATACACACACACACAAAATAGTAACATGTAAATTGACCATACCTTCACGATACCCACCAGCCAATCAGGAGTGAGTATGCAAATTAACCCAACAAAGATGGTGGGTTGATTTGCATATGTAGGCACCAAGCAGCCAGGGGCGGGGCGGAATGCTTGATGCGTTCCGCACCACCCCAGCCACTCTGGGCCTCTGGGCAGCATGGGAAGGCGGAAAGGCAGCTCCAGGCTGGAGCGGAAAGGCGGCTCTGGGCCAGAGCGAAGGCGGTGCCAGCAGCCAGGGGAAGGCCCATTCTTGCACGAATCGTTGTGCATGGGGCCTCTAGTGTGTGTGTGTGTGTGTGTGTGTAAAATTTATTCAGTTATCTGAAGATATAGTTCATCTAGAAAAAGCAGAATAAATTCTTTAATCTCTATCCCCAACACACCTGTTAAAAAATAGTTTCAGAATAAATAATTGGTTTTCATGCTAGCACCTTCCAAAGGTGACTATGCATGGATTTTAAAATATATATATATATACATTTATACATTACAGTTGCTTTTTAAAAAATGTGTTTTTAAAATCTTTATTGTTTAAACAAGAAAGCCCACTACATGGGAGAACATATTTGCAAATGGCATCACTGATAAAGGTTTAATCTCCAACATCTACAGGCAGCTTATACAACTTAATAAAAGAAAGATAAATGATCCAATAAAAAAATGGGCAACGGACCTAAATAGAATATTTTCAAAAGAAGACAGAAGGAAGGCCAAGAGACACATGAAAACATGCTCAAAGTCACTTATTATCCAAGAGATGCAAATCAAAACAACAATGAGGTACCATCTCACACCTGTCAGAATGGCTATCATCAACAAATCAACAAACGACAAGTGTTGGCGAGGATGCGGAGAAAAAGGAACCCTCGTGCACTGCTGGTGGGAATGCAGACTGGTGCAGCCACTGTGGAGAACAGTATGGAGTTTCCTCAAAAAACTGAAAATGGAACTCCCATTTGACCCAGTAATCCCACTCCTAGGAATATATCCTAAGAAACTGGGAACACCAATAAGAAAGGATATATGCACCCCTATGTTCATAGCAGCACAATTTACAATAGCTAAGATCTGGAAACAGCCTAGGTGCCCATCAGCAGATGACTGGATCAGAAAACTGTGGTACATCTACACAATGGAATATTATGCTGCCATAAAAAAGAAGGAATTCTTACCATTTGCAGCAACCTGGATGGAATTGGAGAACATTATGTTAAGTGAAATAAGCCAGTCAATGAAAGAAAAATACCACATGATCTCACTCATTTATGGATAATAAAGAACATTAAAAACTTGAACAAAAAGATAGATACAAAGGCAGTAAAGCATCAAACAGTCTGTCAAATTACAGCAGGAAGGTTAGGGAGAGGTGGGGAAGATAAGAGATCAATCAAAGGACTTGTATGCATGATTATAAGCATAACCAATGGACGCAAAACTCTGGGGGGTGAGGGCATATATGGGAGTGGGGTGGGGGGGGGCAATGGTAAGATATGTACACATATAATACCTTAATAAAAAAAATAGAAAAAAAAATAAAATCTTTATTGTTTAAAGTATTATATATGTCCCGCTTTTCTCCCTTTGACCCCTTCTAGCCTTCCCCTGTCCACCTCCCCCTCCACCTTCACTACTCTATTGTCTGTGTCCATGTGTTATGCATATATGCATACAAGTTCTTGGGTTGATCTCTTTCCACCAACCCCTGATTTTTAGAGAGGGGAAGGAGAAGTATAGAGAGATAGAAACATTGCTGAGAGAGTAATATCATCCATCAGGTGCCTCCTGCATGCTCCTTAGGGGATTGAGCCTGAAACCCTGGCATGTGCCCTAACAAGGAATCGAACCAGCGACCTCTTGGTTCCGGAGGCAAAGCTCAACCGCTAACCCATACCAGCCAGGTGCTATTCTTTTTTATGTTCTAACTAGAGGCCCGTTGCAGGAAGATTCCTGCAAGAATAGGGCTTCCCACCACCTCCCCCTGGCCACTGCCGCCTCCCACCGCCGCCACCGCCTCCCACCGCTGCCACCGATGCCACCCCACCCTGCTTTACACTTTCCCTCCCTCTTCCTTGTACACTGTCTTCAGTCTTTGCTCTGCGCCTGCGTATGCAAATTAACCACCATCTTTGTTGGGTTAATTTGCATACTCTGATTGGCTGGTGGGCGTAGAGGAGTGATGGTCAATTTGCATGTTTCCCTTTTATTAGTGTAGATTATCTTGTTATGACCAGTGGGAACCATTTTGAGTTGCCTTTTTGAGTCTTCTGATACAATTCCAGTAGTCTTTAATAGCTTCTTTGACTTCTGGTATGCTTAACAAGATATTTCAGGCTCTTGTTATACATTTCCTACATTATATTTGGAGTCAACCATTTCTCTAAGGGGCTTGTTCCTTTTGATAGAAAATGGTATTTAGAAACCATAATCTGGGTTCTCAGGGTGTTGATTCATACTGGTTTCTTTGTTATTTTATAGCCCTTTTTACTGAAAAGAGCTAGCAAGGTAGTCTTTCTTCCTTTCTTGAAAAAAGATAAGTTTATACTGATATTTCAAATTCCAGTTAGACTCCACAACTTATCTATTTAAAATTTTGTTTTTTCTTTTCCTTGTTGAAAATTCTGGTTTATAATGATATTAAATTAATTATTTACTTGGTTTATGCTACTACATACTACAATAGTTTCAGAATAACTCTTATCAGTAGCATTACTAGTAATATACTTATTGAAAAATAATTTTATATTTTTGTAGCGATTTTTGTCCCTAGAGTATATATCTAACTAGGGCTGAACAATCAAATTACCTTATTTTAAAGTCATTTGAAGTAATTAATTTTTTGTGTGGTTAAGCTACCAACTCAATAATCATTTAGGTTTGCTTTATATTTGCTTTTATGGATTGCCTTTCTAAAAATTTAATTTTGTCTTATAATTATGTAAAACATTTATATGGTTCCACAATCAGATCTACCAAGCTTGTCTCTCTGCACCTTCTCTAGCTTGTTTCTCCCTCCCTTGTAGTGACCAGTTTTATTAGTTTTTAGTATATCTTTCCATTCTTATAAATACACAAACAACTACATGTATATACCCCCCACCTTTTGTTAGGTAAATGGTAATGAACACATACTTTTCTCTACCTTCTTTTCCTCATTTGCCAAATAGCTTGTAAGTCACTCTTATTCTGCTTCTTGTTTAAGTGTGATTCTTTACACTGCAAATAGCTTAGTGTTCTTTAGCCTCCTTAATAAAACACCCTAACCTGCTAACCTGGGTTTCATTCTAATTTAAATCATCAACCTTGTAGCGGAACTCATGAATATTGTAAAGTCAGATGCTTGTGAAAGATCGATTCGTGACCCAGTGCTCTAGTTCAGATATATCATTCTTCTTTTACCTTTCTTATGTCTTTCTCTGTCCTGTCAGTATAAAGGTGTAAAGCTCACTGACACACAGAATGCTTTTTGAAATATCTACAGATAAATATGAAATACAGGAGAGAATGCTTATATTTACTAAGCAAATTCTTCATTCTAGGCACTGAGCTAGATGCTTCAGGTCGTTTTTTGTTTTTTTTTAATTAATTTCTTTATTGATTAAGGTATCACATATTTGTCCTCATCCCCCCATTCCCATCCCACACCCCTCCCCACGCATGCCCCCACCTCCCTGTTGTCCTTAACCACTGGTTAGGCTCATATGCATGCACACAAGTCCTTGGGTTGATCTCTCCCCTTTACCCCCACCCTCCCCTACCCTCCCTCTGAGGCCCGACAGTCTGATCCATGCCTCCTTGTTTCTGGGTCTGTTCTTGTTCATCAGTCTATGTTGTTCATTATTTCCCCTAGATGAGTGAGATCATGTACTATTAGAAATACACTTATAAGAACCGAAAATGAGACAAGCAATAATGGTTATGCTGACAGGCAAATGAATCAGTCTGTAGTGAGTTTCTTTCTGGGCCAACAGTTCTTTTGAGACCCAATTTCAATGTCAAATAGTTCCTTATGTGTACATGTTAGCAATGACATTTCAGTTCTGGATGGTGGACAAATGGTGGTAATGCAGGTCCGACTCTCTCTGGTTTGGTCCTGGGCAACCTGCAGTGACGCACAGCTGCTAACTGCTAGTATGGCAAGGCGACGTCAGTGTCTTCCATCTCTGGACTGCTTCTCTTCTGTCTTCATGGCTGGAGTAGTCCTGTCGATTCCTCTCTGTTGCCGGAATCCACATGGTCTCGGAGTTGTTTTCTGAAAATATACAAACATATTCTTGACCAAAAGTTAATAAAGGAATATTTTCTATAAATTTGACTTGGGATCCTATTTCATTTTTTGCCCAAATGATTTTCCTCTGGCTTGTTTTGACACCTTGTGTGTTTTTCATGGGTGTCTTGCTTTTAGCCTTACAATTAATTTACTAAAGTATTAATTTTCTAGATGTAATTTACTTACAGGATATTTTTCCTTACATGATATTCTTCTACTATCCCCCCCTTTTTTTGATTTAAATATTAGGATGCTTTTGAAAATTTTATAATGTAGTCTTCATGGCTTTTAAATTTTAATTTTTTGCACTATAATATTACTGTTTTAGGTTCATTACATGATGCGCAATTTTATCATGAGATGAAGTACCAATAAAAATTTTAGTTAACACTTTAGGAACACCTTTTTGTCCAGTACAATTAATTTTTCTAGAATATTCGCTTGTTTCAACTAGCCAATTTAAATTTGCCTGAAAACTTGACTACTATTTTACTGTCAAATTTATTACTCTAACAACAATCTTCTTTTACCCTGTAAATATTAGTGGAAAGGATTATTTGCCTTCTTTCAGGTCGTTTTTTTTAAAAAAAAACACCGTGTAATAACTCATTATAACCCTTGGTGATATTCCTGATTTATATATGAGGAAGTTGAGTCACAGAAAAGCCAAATAATTTAGCTGAAGTTACACAGGATTCTAACTTTATAGGTGTTTTGGATCCATAGCCCAGTGTATTAAGTTACCTCTTAGAAGCATGGCACATTTACACCTATGAGTGTTCATGTTTGAGAAAGATACTCTCTCATTTTAATAAATTATCTTTTCTTAAAAAAACAACAACAAACTGTTAAAGAAGCCCTAAGTTGAAAACTGAATTTCAACCTTGTTTCTTTGGGGAAAGGATTTAGATGTCTAGTCCCACAGATTATCAGTGGAAAACTATTAGTTTTTAACAATTTAAAAATACACAGAAGTGACCCTATGATGTATAAGCCAATATAAAAATTATTGAAGTGCCATCTCTTTAGAATCCAGTCTTGGTCTTTGATGAGTTGATTGGTTGCTTTTAAGTAGAAGTTCCACAGCCCGTCTGGAGGAAAATGACTTGACGGTGAAAGGAAGGGGAAATATTGAGACTATTCAACCTGGAATAGTAGCTGGAGGCAAGGGGCAGTAGGAACCATGGTAAGATTATGAAATGCCATTATGAGAAGAATAATGGTTCTTTATCCTCACAGGGAACTGAGGAAGAACCCTGAGGGTAATAAGGTAGCATTATTAGTCCTATTTCACTGATTAAAAAAAGAAAAAGAAAAACTCAGAGGGGAAGTGGTTTGCTCCAGATCATAGAGCTGGTGACACAGCTTTCTGCTGATGGGCTACCTTCCCCTCCTCTTTGCTGATTTTGCCTAGGTCTAATTATCTTTTTTTTAAGGGCTGTGTTAATTTCAGACTGGAAAGGTGGTACAGAGAGACCTTTAAAATCTGTTTTAAATGATTTAAAAAAATAATCACAGCCTTTTGCTCAGTCTTCCCTCTTATTCAGCTCCTTTCCACCTTAACATCAGAACAACTAAAGAAAGGATCACTCTAGTCTAAACGAGTATTTTAAGAAATTCAAATAAATATTCAACATAAAACTAGAATCTGATTAATGTAGAATTTTAAAGTACCAGGCAAATTGGTTTTACCACGGAATGTTCCTAAGACATAAAGCCAGGGAGCTTTCTTAAATCAAGATATAGAAGCAACTCTAACAAATATTCCTTCTAAATATTGTTCCATCTGCCTGGCTGGTGTCAGGGAAAGCTGAACTGGTCTAACCCGTCTCCTTCTTTTTACTTCTTTTGGGCCAATAGGTCAGGACACCATTGCTTTCTTTCAAAGAAAATATGTCATCAGGATTCCTGAGAATAATATAAAAAGAAAAGCAGACAACTTGAATAAGCAAAATGTGATATAGAAGACCCATTTTCAAATGGTGTGTCGTAAAACATGCAATACCTGACTAGTCAGGAGCACTTACCTCTTTTCCCTTAGATTGTCAAATAAAAAAATGACAACAAGCCAACACAACAACTGCCGCCTGATGCGAATGAATCAAAATTATACCTATTTTTTGTCAGATTGGCAAAATATACATATATACTGCTGTGCTGCAGAATTTTAGTAATTAGTTTGTGTGCCATGAGATGAAAAAGGTTGAAAATCACTATTACAGAATATTATTCAACTTAAAAAAGGAAGGAAATTTTGATATGCTACTACAACATGGATGAACGTTGAGGATATTATGCTAAGTGAAATAAGCCAGTCACAAAAAGACAAATACTGTATGATTCCATTGTTATGAGGTAACTAGAATAGTCAAATTCACAGAGACAGGAAGTGGAATGGTATTTGCTATGAGCTGGGGAAGAGAGGGATGGGAGTTAGTATTTAATGGGTAGAGAGTTTCTGTTTTGCAAGATGAAGAGTTCTATAGATTGGTCACATAACAATGCAAGTGAACTTTGTATTTCCCTATAATTAAAAAATTTTGAAAAGATGCAGGCAGTCTGGAATGCAGTTTTTTTATGGTAAACTTTCACTTGAAGCATTTCTCATGATAATTGGGGATGGGGAGGATGCTGACTTAAAATACTTTTAAAATTTCAGCAGAAAATTATGAATTATCAAGAAAAATAAAAAATAGTTGGTGAATTTATAACTTTCAGTTACTACTTATCTATTTTACACTTTATTAAATTGCTGTTGTAGATATAAAAATTCTTAAGATAAAATATGAAAGGTAGGTAAATTGATTGTAACTACTGTGAGACCCGGCTTTTTTTTCTTACTTGTTGTATGGGCTATAGCATGTCTGGCAGCCAGACGACTGATTCTTAGATGTAGGTCTGTCTGCTTTAAGAGAATGAAGTGTCACCTCTACAGAAATGGACAAAAGCACAGCTGTGAAAGCAGAACAGTTGTAGTGATTAAAATTTATGTATTTTTTTAAAAGAGCTCAATCTCTAAGATTTCTATAGTTGATTTTTAAAAATCTGTAATTCATTAAAATTTCGAAAATTTTAGTAATGACTTAGCTTTCTTTAAATTTAAAAACATAGGAGTTAGTTCCCATCTCCAAGAAAATTCATTATTTCTATTTAAAAGTTTCTGTATGCAGTAATTTAGAATTTGGCACTGAAAACCCACATTAAAGCAGTATGTCATCTCTAGATTTTATTTTAAAGAATTGAAAGCTCAGTTTAATATCCCTTATATTTAATCTGACTTTTGATATTTTGGAACGCTTTCATGTTTCATAATAGCAGTAGTATTTGAAATAAATGTTTTCTTTCCATATCTTCATGTTATTTATTTGAATAACCATAATTAAAAGTAATTATCATCTGTGTATCTAATAATGTATTATATTATTCATACTTATCTTCATGTAATAGTATAATTTTTTAAATGGGACTGCCGATTGAAATTGCCCCCTCAACACACTTAGATGATTAAGGAAGTGAAATGCTATCTTTTCCATATCTATTAACCAAACACAAAACAAATTTGAGTTGCCCAGGTCATGCGCAGTTAGAATTATTCCTGTATTATTTGTAGTAGTTTTAGCTGAAATAAAGTATGAAATATGCAAATCCTGTATTTTCATTTCTAGGTGTAGAAATCCTTAACATTTTTCTGGTGGTTCTTTTTTGACACTTTATGCTGTACCAACTATTTATGCTGCTTATGTCTTTGTTCTACTCCTTCTCTCTTCCTCTCCTCCTTTTCTGATGCTTTTCAAAGATTTAGACCACTGCCTCTGACATGGACTCCCCTCTCCTCCCCCCACCTTTGCCTACCATAGAATAGTGAGGAAGCAGAGAAGGCACTTGCATTTGTTAAGTGTTTACTGTGTGCCAGGTACTGTAACCTTTGCTGTTTTGTATAGTTTTCTTATTTGATCCTCACAATGACCTATTTTATAATTGAGGAGACTGAGACTCACAGAAGGAACTTGCCCTGGGTCACAACACCAATATATGACAGAACCCAGATTCAAGCCCTCATCTCTCTCATCTGAAATCCCATTCATGCTCTTTCCAGAATGTCCACTCCCTCAGATATCCACTTGTGATCCTTCCCCACCACCAGGAATGCCTTCTGATGCCTTCTATGCCACCTAGAATCCTTGGGAATTCTTTGCCTTGGTAACTCTTAGTAGGAAGTGAAAAAAAAAAAGTTGGGAATGGTTGTTTACTTATATTAGCATTCCAGTACCTAACAAATGATGCCTTGTGGTCACTCAGAAAAAGATGCAAATGAATGAATGATCAAGAGAACCTATAATACACCCAGAATATACCTTCCTTTCCAGTTTCTTATTGGAGAATACCATTCAGACTGCTTTTTCCTATTAGTTTATGCCAGTTTTAATTGCTTTGCTGAAGGTAAGGCAGAAAGAAATTACATTCTTTTTATAATTACATCAGTATCCACCCTATTTGATTGTCTTACCTGCTGTTTAGACTGAAAGAACTGTAAATATTTCTCTCTTTCTGCATCCAGCGCGGCTAGAGTGGTCCAATTCCTGAGTAGGGGCTGATGGGGATTGAGAAAATGAAAGAAAGAGACAGATACAGAGATAGAAGGAAAAAGCTGGGGCCTGGTGGGACAGCTGTCCTCTGATGGAGAGACAGAGACCCAGAGCCAATACAGCGTGTTTATTTTATACAGCAAAAACCAGGAAGTTTTACTAAAGCCCAAGACAAAGGAGATTATGTGCATTCTTGTGGCTTCTTTGTAATCTCACTTCTGGGTGGGCCTGGATAATCACGTTTGTTCTTGGTGCTTGGCTGGATTTAGATAATGAAACCCACCCCCTGGCACCTGAGCTGAAGGTCAGGCTGACAACACACTTGCCTTTGGCAAGGTGTGTTTCCAGGACGTGGCTCAGCCAATGCCACTGGATTCAGCTGACAATAATTAAAGAAATGCTTATGTGTCTTCCCAGGTGCTCTCTACAGAGAACCATATGAAGGTGGGAATAGATCAACTTTGGGGCCTTGGAATATCTCAGTCTGAAGACTATTCATGTATACCTTACCACATTTTTTAAGGGAAAATAACATAAAAGCAAATCAATCTCATATGATGCTACAGAAATCAGTATAAAGAACAGGGGAATTCTTGGGAATGACCATGAGGTACATTAATTTATCATCTTAAATTAATGAATCTTAAATGTTGGAGGGGATTAGTTTCTAGTTTGCTATAGTCACAAATTATTCCCAGAAGGCACTTCATAAATCAAACCAAGATGTAAGAAGCATGTCATTTCTTGGTAAGAGAACATCTGGTGGTAGGTGGTCCTCTGTTCTGAAGAAGCTGAAATGACATTTTCTATTTCATGAGGTAGAACCTTGTTCTCTTCTCCTGGTAAAGCCATCATAACCCTGTTGATTCAACAAGTCGAATTAGTGCTAATGATGTCATCTCATCATTTTATTTATCTATCTATATAAAAGCCTAAGTGACTGTCGCAACTGAACAGACTGAACAGGCTGCGTGGGGTGACCAGGCTGGCAGGGAGGTTAGTGAGGGGTGACCAAATGACTGAGCAGCAGGCTGCATGGGGCGACCAGGCCGGCAGGGGGGTAGTGAGGGGCAATCAGGCCGGCAGGCAGAGTCGGTTAGGGGTGATCAGGCTGGCGAGGGGGGGTAGGCAGTTAGGGACGATCAGGCAGGCAGGGGTGAGTGGTTAGGAGCCAGCGGTCCAGGATTGTGAGAGGGATGTCTGACTGTCGGTTTAGGCCCGATCTCCGGGATTGGGCCTAAACCAGCAGTTGGACATCCCCTGAGGGGTCCTGGATTGGAGAGGGTGAAGGATGGGCTGAGGGGGCCCTCCCCCCTCCCCATGCACGGATTTTGTGCACCGGGCCTCTAATATATATATATATTTTTTTAAGAGCCAAATAATACAAAAAAGTGTATAATAAAAAGCAGCAGTCCCGCCTGGCCAGTGTGGTTTAGTGGTTGATCATCTACCAGGAGGTCACAGTTCATTTCCCGGTCAGGGCATATGCTTGGGTTGCAGGCTCGAGCCCCAGTCTAGGGTGTGCAGGAGGCAGCCAATCAATGATTCTCTTTCTCATCCTTGATATTTCTATCTCTCTCTCGCACCGCCTTCCTCTCTAAAATCAGTTTTTAAAATCCTATATAATAAAAGGTTAATATGCAAATAGACATATGGCGGAACAACTGAACAACCATTCGCTATGACATACGCTGACCACCTGGGGGTGTGCAGAACATGGTGGGCGTTGGCTGCGGTGGGATGGTGGAGCAGGTGAGTGGGGGAGCCAGACCCGGGTGGAGCACTGGTCTCTGTCATTGGGGCAAGCCTCTGGTAGTTACTGAAAATTATTTGATACGCGCGCCACGGTCCCACCTGGCACTCGCACCTGCTGTCGGCGCTGGAGCCACCACTTGCACCTGCTGCCGGTGCCTGGCACCGGTGCCGATCACTTGGCACCATCAGCAGGTGTGAGCGGTGGCTGCTGGCCCTGATTGCCCCTGAGGGCTTCTCCACCACCCCCTGCTCCTGAGGGGCGATCGGGGAAGCAGCTGCCATTCGCATTCGCTGCTGGTACCAGCCCCAATCATTCCACGCCATCAGTGGGTGCGAGCGGGGCCGGCATTATCAGTGTGTGGGAGTGGCGGGAGCGGGACTGCTGGAAGACAGGGGACAAGGGGCCGTGGCGTGAGGGGCCAGGCGGGGTTGTGGAGGATGGGCTGAGACCTGCCTCTGTGCCTACCGCAGCCTCGCGGCCCACAGTACCTTTCAAGGTGCACAAATTCATGCACTGGGCCCCTAGTATATATATAAAAAGCAGTAGTCCCCTTCTACTCGCACCCTGTCCTCAGAGGCAATCACTTTCAACTTTCCTTTTATATTTACCTACTTTTCTAAGTAGTAACATACTTACTGCTACTTCTTGATTTTTTTATTTATCTATTGACTTGCAAATATGGCAGGTTGCCCAGTCATTTTTATGGCCCTATAATATGTGCAGAGCAAGGACTGCCTGAAGCTTTAAAGATGTCTCTCAGTTCCCTACATTGTTTCTGTTTCCTCGGAATTTTTCCTATCTGTATATTGGTCTGTTTTGAATTTTGTCTCTTATGTTGAAGGATTTCTTCAAACATTTGACTATTTTTGGATATCTATTATTTAAGAATGAATTAAAAAGGGATGAAAAGCTCTGGGTGTGGAGGCAGATCTTATTGATGGTTTATCTCTGTAGAGTGATGAGGTGAAAAGCTGACTGTAATTATATCTTTTCTCTGAGGCTAATCTTTTCTTTATGAATTGTGGTTTTGTGATCTACATAAAAATGATTGCCTAAACTAGGGTCATAAAGATTTTTTTCCTCATTTTTTTCCTATGGTTTATAGTTTTTTATGTTTAGATATATTATCTATTTTGAATTGATTTTTATATACAGTGTGAAGCATGGGAACAAGTTCATTTTTTGCACATAGATGTATATTTGTTGAGCACCATTATTTGAAAAAACTTTTTTCTCTACTGAATTACCTTGACTCCTTTGTCAAAAACCAGTTTGGAGTGTGAGTGTGTGTGTATAAAATTTTTGGACTATTCTGTTCCATTAATCTATATGTGTATCCTTTCACCAGTATCACACTATCTACATTATTATATTTATAAGTAGAGGCCCGGTGCATGGATTCATGCACTGGTGGGGTCCCTCAGCCTGGCCTGCGCCCTCTTGCAACCTGGGACCCCTTGGGGGATGTTGGACTGCAGGGATTGGGCCAAAACTGGCAGTCCAACATCCCCCAAGGGATGTAGTAGTATGCGAAGCAGCAGGGCGCCGCGCTGCTCCTGCTCATCCCAGCCCGCTGTGCCTGCCGCTGTCGCTGCTGCTCGAGGCACAGGGGAAGTGTCTGTGGGAGATGCTCGTGCCATTACAGCTGCATTTGCCAGCCGTCAGCTCAGCATCTAACTGCCTGTCTCTCATCTGAGCGGCACTCCCGCTGTGGGAGCACACTGACCACCAGGGGCAGCTCCTGCATTAAATGTCTGCCCCCTAGTGGTCAGTGCACATCATAGCTACCAGCTGGTCGTCCGGTCGCTTAGGCTTTTATATATATAGACTAGAGGCCTGGCCCAGTGCACGAAATTTGTGCACGGGGGAGAGGGGGTCCCCTCAGCCCAGCCTGCACCCTCTCCAATCCGAGACCCCTTGGGGGATGTCCGACTGCCAGTTTAGGCCCGATCCTAGGGATCCAGCCTAAATCGGCAGTCAGACATCCCTTTCACAATCTGGGACTGCTGGCTCCTAACCGCTTACCTGCCTGCCTGCCTGATCACCCCTAATGGCCTCTGCCTGCCTGCCTGATCACCACTAACTGCCCCCCCCCCCTTCTTGCCTGGTCGCCTGTAACTGCCCCCCTGCTGACCTGGTCGCCCCCAACTGCCCCCCCTGCCAGCCTGGTCGATAGGAAATTTTTCAATCTTGTTCTTACGTGTGTTTTTTTAATGTATTTTATTGATTTTTTACAGAGAGGAAGGGAGAGGGATAGAGAGTTAGAAACATTGATGAGAGAGAAACATTGATCAGCTGCCTTTGCACACCCCCTACTGGGGATGTGCCCGCAACCAAGGTACATGCCCTTGACCAGAATCGAACCTGGGACCTTTCAGTCCGCAGGCCGATGCTCTATCCACTGAGCCAAACCAGTCAGGGCCTGTTCTTAGGTTCTTAAAAAAGGTTTATTCCTTCATTTTTCCTCAAAAAGTTTAGAGTCAGTTTGCTGATTTCTGCAAAAAGCTAGGACTTTGATTAGAATTGTGTTGAATCTATAGATCATTTCAGGAAGAATTAACCTCTTAAGTATCTGTGTTTTCCAGGCCATGAACATATCTTTTTACTTATTTAGGTTTTCTTTGATTTCTCTCATCAGTGTATTATAGTTTTAAGCATACAAATTTTAGATAAGCTTTATTAGAGTTATCCCTAAGTATTTTGCTTTTGGATGCTATTGTAAGTTATATTTTTTAATTAAATTTTCAGTTATTCATTGCTAATATAAAAAATACAACTGATTTGTATATTTTGACCTGTATCATTTGACTGTACTCAATTCTCTTATTAGTTCTAATAACATTTTGTAGACTATTTGGTATTTTTTGATTAGACAGTCATATCTGCAAATAAAGGTAATTGTATTCCTTCCTGTCCAAAGGACCTTATGAATTTTATTTGTTTCTCTTAACTTATTGCATTGGTTACAGCCTCTAGAACAGGGTTGAATACAAGTAGTGAGAGCTAACATCTGTGTCTTGTTCATGATTTTAGGGGAAAAGCATTCAACATTAAGTATGATATTAGCTGTAAGTATTCAGGTGTTTTAAGAGATTGACTTTCTGATTTGCAATTTGATGGAGATAGGCCTGATTGCTGCTGATGCTTTGGGTACTGATTGGCTGAAGGAAGCTGGAGGCCTCACTTCTCAGTATATGTGGGATGCTATTTTCCCCACTAGTTCTTATTTCCCCCACTCATTTCCCCCACTCTACTACTGGACCAGGTGCCTCTGTGAGAGGACCACCTTCTCCACTCTAAACTTCCTGCTCACCTCTGCTGGTCTGGAGGAATGCCAGTGCCCTGGTTTCCTAGGGATGGTGTGGGGATCCTAGTCCAGCCTTCTCCCTGTCGACATAGTGTCAGTCCTTATTATCTGCTTGCTTCAGGAATCTGTTACTTGTTATTTGCTGAGACTTTGCTGGGCTCTATTGGGTGAATCAGCCTTTTACACAGCACTTAGATTCCCGATTCCTCCTCTATGCAAAGTTCTTTGTCATGCTTCTCCCTACTTGCCATCTCCAAAATGAGCTAACATCCTATTCTCTGGTGAGCCTTTGTGAAGATATTTATATCTCTCTACAGATAAACAATGTGTTCAATTGGTTATGTTTAATTTCCTGGAAAAAATTTTAAAGCAATTTATTTTCTGAAGTAGTTGGAATTTGGTATGGGAGGAGTTGGTCATTTTTCCTCCTGTAATTTTGATTACATTACTGGTTTCCTTAGCAAATCCTTTCATCAGAATCAAGGGTAAATTTTGATGCAAAGTAAAATTCGTCCTTGCTTCTGAAAATTTAAGGTATTCTGTATTCAGCTCCAATTAATTGTATGTTGAGTTTAAGTTCTTTATTTAGGAATTGGTGTTAATTTCTGGAGTCAATGAAAATGTCCTTGGGTGGGGATTACAAAAGTGAATTACAGTGAGTTACCAATAGGGGATTGTTTAATATATTTAAAACGAGTTCTTGTAAAATATTTCTAATTGAATGCCATTGATTCTTTGTAACCCAGAACCAATTTTTCTCTCACTTAGGCCAATCTCATATTTGCAAATCAACTTCATACCTAGTACTGACAAATACATATATAAAATCCTCCTCCCTGCAACTACTCATATTTCACAAAAGATGTTCTTTATTACTGAGTAGCTATCAAACAGACATAGCTTATTTAATGTTTATTTTGCTCTGCAAAATCAAATTTTGTATTAGAAATAAGAGTCACAGTTATCAGCAATCTCCAAGGCATAGTCTATCCAGTATCCTCGCCTCATTCACCCAGATCAGGCCCCAAAATACAGAAGCAGTTATGCTCATGGAATTTGAGTTCAGCATGAGAGTTTGTGAAGACAGAGGTAATGCATTTTTCTAGCTCCCACTTCCTCAGACTTTTCCAGTTCATTCTGCTGTGTGAGTCAGTTTGCACAGTGGAACATTCCCTCTTTCCCTTCGTTACCTTTGGTAGGGAATATGGTGTTACCCAGACAGACTGGGGAAGTTGACTGTACTACACTAAAATGTAAATCTTGTTAATATATATAATTCAGGAGGAAATAAGCAAGTAGGTGCTTGTCACTTGGCCTATTGCATTGTGGGGAAAGCATCCACTGATCTGATCCATTCAACAAACCCTGATTGCAGAGGACTTGCTCTATAAGGCCATGGGCCAGGAGCTAAGGATCCTGTGGTCAGCAAGGTGTATGAGATCCTGCTCTCAGAACTTACATTCTAGTGGCATAGAGAGAGAATTAGCAAAGAAATAAATAAGCACGGGCAGAGATGAGTTTTAGGAGTGAAACAAAAGGCAGAGGATGCTACAGGGAGAGGGGCTGCTTGGGCTCAGGGGTCAGGGAAACCCTTTCTGAGGGGGTCCCTTTCTGCGAAGATGGGGGTGGAAGGGAGGCTATGCAAAGAGCACTGGACTTGGAGGACAACCTCAGATCTACTTACCCATCTAGGGGAGGTCATTTGATGAGCTTTTTGTATGTAAAATGGGAATGAAAACACATGTTCAGCTTCAAATGGACATATACAAGTCTCAAAGGAGAGAATTTTTAAACTGGGCAGCCCTTTATAATGAAAGGTGGCTAGTATTTTATCCAGCGGCATGACCTTCCCAGCCTACTAAAGGACTTAACTCTATCTTTAAATCTTACTATGTAGCAACAGGAGTAAAGACAGTATGGTGCCTCATAAAGAAAGACAGATAATGAAACAGAATAGTCCAGAAAACCCCACACACATGTGGTCAGTTGATTTCCAATAGGGTATTTTTTGTTGTTCTTTGTTTTTAATCCTCACCTGAGGATATTTTCTCCATTGATTCTTAGAGAGAGTAGAAGGTAGGAAGGATGGGGAGAGGAAGAGGGAAAGGGAGAGAAACATTGAATGGTTGCCTCCTGCATGGGCCCTGACTGGGGCTAGGGATTGAATCTGCAACCGAGGTACATGCCCTTGACCAGGAATTGAACCCACGACCCTTCGGTCTGTGGGCCAATACTCCAACCACTGAGCCAAACCTGCTAGGGCCCAATAGTGTTTTCATGCAGAAATTCCTTCCTGGCATTTTCAGGGACATTTTTTATGTTGCTCCAAATCATGCAAATAATCAGTTTCGAAATCAGGATAAAGGAAAAAAATCTGTGGGAATTAAAGTTTAACCATCAATATAGGCATTACTAGTTTAAAGGAATCCACTAACATGAAGTTGAAAACAAGAGTGGAATCAACGTCAAAGGTTAAGGTCAACGTTTCTGAAACCAGGACAAGAGCATGTAGAAGAGAAGGGGCCACGATCAAACTAGTCATTCTTGTCTGTCACTGTCGCTATGTTAGAAGTGTGTGTTTGTGGTCCTATCTGCTAACAGTGAGTCCATAAAAATATATTAGTGAATCATACACATTAGTATACTTTATAAAAATGCTGCAAGTCTTGTCTAAGAAATAATAAGTTTTGGAAGCTGTCCTTAAATTGGCAGTTTTGAAACTTGTTTCTGTATAGTAGTGCTGTTAACCTTGCTAGGATGTCAGCATGTTACATTATCTTACGATAGAATCCAATGGGGTTTCAGTATTTAAATATTTGCTGTAAGCTACTGTTCTTTGTACCTTTGCAGAAGAAACACAAAGACAGATTGTAAATATCATTGTGGAATACTCCATTGTGAAATCAGCCATTTTAATCTGAATTAGAACAAGCAATATCAATTTTAACAGCAAAACCAAAATCAAGGCAAGCAGACAAAATATTTCCATTTCTAAAAAAAAAGAAATGAGCTTATATGAAGCATTGTGTAGTCTAGCGCCCAATTTGTATTAGCTTTGGACACACTCAGAACAATCTGACCAACATCAGCACAACATGAAACAAACTTCTATATCTGGAATATTTGTTGTAAGACAAATACTAGCAATGAAAGCTTGTGGGTTTTTGTTGTTGTTGTTGTTGTTAATTCTCACCTGAGGATATTTTTCCATTGATTTTTAGAGAGAATGTCAAAGAGGGGGAGAGGCAGAAACATTGATGTGAGAGAGACACATGGATTAGGTTGCCTCCCCCACAAGCCCCTACCAGGGCAGGGGTTGGAGCCTGTAACCAAGGTACGTGCCCGTGATCAGAATCAAACCTGGGACTCTTCAGTCTGAGGACCGATGCTCTATCCACTGAGCCAAACCAGCTAGGGCATGTGTTTAAACATCTCATTTGAGAATAACTTTTAAATATTAAGTATTTGTGACATCTTTTAATGTTTAAATGATATTTATTTGGCATCTCTTTGGTGCTGTCTTAATCTTTTCATTTTCTAAATATCTATATCAGGTAGAGATTATTTATTGAAATATGTAATTTTTCATAGTATATTGGTTCATAATAATAACCATGCACTTATTATTATATCTTATTTTACCAAACTACCTTCTCAAATTTTTAATATAACCCTATCACAGAAGAGTGTCACTGTTTTATGCTAACTCATTATTATTTAAAAAGATATAATAAAGTGCTATTAAATATACAGAATAATGGATAATTTGGGAATTTTGATCTCTTGTTTTCAAATCCTGAAGATTTGAGAATTTGGAAAAGTAAAAATTTCTGACAAAAGTGCTGGTGATCCAGTAGGCAAAGGTTAGTTTTGTCAACAAATAGTGCTAAAAGGATTGTATAATGGTATGCAAGACAACAAACTTTCTCTGTCATATCACGCCATGTATATAATGAACTTAAATTGACTTGTAGACCTAAATGTGAGAATTAAAATTGTAATAAAATCTTAGTGATCTTGTGTTGTGGACTGAGTTGCATTTCTCCCCTTCTCCTTAAATTAATAAATTGAAGTCTTAACCACCAATGTGATGGTATTAGGAGATGGAGTCTTTGAGAAAGGGAACTATTCTATATCTTGATTGTAGTAGTGCATATGTGGTTATATACAGTTCCCCAAATTAACCAAACAGTACACTTAAACTATATGAATTTCATTGCATGAAAATAATACCCTAATCTTACCTTATAATAGAGAAACATGCAAATTGACCGCACCTCCGCTATGCCCATGATTGGGCCAGCGGAGGCTGAGGGCGGGACTCCGGGTGGCCTGTCGACCGTTGATAAAATCAAGATGGCGGTGCCCAGTGGCCGCGCCCGAGCCGCTGCTCCCCTGGGGTGCCTGGGGTGATCGGCACCCCGGGGGACGTGGCCGCGCCCGTGACCGCTCCCTGGGAGTGCCTGGGGTGATAGGCACCCCTGGGGGCGTGACCACGCCCGTGCAGCTGCTCCCCGGGGGTGCCTAGGGTGATCGGCACCACGGGGGGGCGTGGCCGCGCCCGTGCCCGCTCCCCGGGGGTGCCTGGGGTGATCGGCACCCCGGGGGGGCGTGGCCACGCCCGTGCTGCCGCTCCCCGGGGGTGCCTGGGGTGATAGGCACCCGGGGGGGCGTGGCCACGCCCGTGCAGCTGCTCCCCGGGGGTGCCTGGGGTGATCGGCACCCCGGGGGGCGTGACCACGCCCGTGCAGCTGCTCCCCGGGGGTGCCTAGGGTGATCGGCACCCCGGGGGGCGTGGCCACGCCCGTGCTGCCGCTCCCCGGGGGTGCCTGGGGTGATCGGCACCCCGGGGGGGCGTGGCCGCGCCCCTGCTGCCGCTCCCCGGGGGTGCCTGGGGCGATTGGCACCCCGGGGGGCGTGGCCGCGCCCGTGCCCGCTCCCGGGGGGTGCCTGGGGTGATAGGCACCCGGGGGGGCGTGGTCACGCCCGTGTAGCTGCTCCCCGGGGGTGCCTGGGGTGATCGGCACCCCGGGGGGCGTGGCATGGGGGCGTGGCCGCTCCCGGGGGTGCCTGGGGCGATGGGCACCCCGGGGGGGCGTGGCATGGGGGTGTGGCCGCTCCCCGGGGGTGCCTGGGGCGATCGGCACCCCGGGGGGGCCGTGGCATGGGGGCGTGGCCGCTCCCCGGGGGTGCCTGGGGCGATCGGCACCCCGGGGGGGCCGTGGCATGGGGGCGTGGCCGCTCCCCGGGGGTGCCTGGGGCGATCGGCACCCCGGGGGGGCGTGGCCGCGCCCGTGCCTGCTCCCCGGGGGTGCCTGGGGTGATCGGCACCCAGGGGGGCGTGGCCACGCCCCTGCTGCCACTCCCCGGGGGTGCCTGGGGTGATCGGCACCCTGGAGGGGCGTGGCCGCGCCCGTGCCCGCTCCCCGGGGGTGCCTGGGGTGATCGGAACCCCGGGGGGGCGTGGCCGCGCCCATGCCCGCTCCCTGGGGGAGCCTGGGGTGATCGTCACCCCGGGGGGCGTGGCCGCGCCCCTGCTGCCACTCCCCGGGGGTGCCTGGGCGATCGGCACCCCGGGGGGGCGTGGCCGCACCCGTGCCGCTGCTCCCCAGGGGTGCCTGGGGCCATCGGCACCCTGGGGGGGGCGTGGCCGTGCCCGTGCCCGCTCCCTGGGGGTGCCTGGGGTGATCGGCACCCCGGGGGGCGTGGCCGCGCCCCTGCTGCCGCTCCCCGGGGGTGCCTGGGCGATCGGCACCCCGGGGGGGCGTGGCCGTGCCCGTGCCGCTGCTCCCCAGGGGTGCCTGGGGCAATCGGCACCCTGGGGGGCGTGGCATGGGGGCGTGGCCGCTCCCCAGGGGTGCCTGGGGCGATGGGCACCCCCGGGGGGGCGTGGCATGGGGGCGTGGCCGCTCCCCAGGGGTGCCTGGGGCGATCGGCACCCCGGGGGGGCGTGGCCGCGCCCGTGCCGCTGCTCCCCAGGGGTGCCTGGGGCCATCGGCACCCTGGGGGGGGGCGTGGCCGCGCCCGTGCCCGCTCCCTGGGGGTGCCTGGGGTGATCGGCACCCCGGAGGGCGTGGCCGCGCCCATGCTGCCGCTCCCCGGGGGTGCCTGGGGCAATCGGCACCCTGGGGGCGTGGCATGGGGGCGTGGCCGCTCCCCAGGGGTGCCTGGGGCGATGGTCACCCCCGGGGGGGCGTGGCATAGGGGCGTGGCCGCTCCTCAGGGGTGCCTGGGGCGATCGGCAGCCCGGGGGGGCGTGGCCACGCCCCTGCCATTGCTCCCCGGGGGTGCCTGGGGCGATCGGCACCCCCTGGGGGCATGGCAAGGGGGCGTGGCCGCTCCCCGGGCGTGCCTGGGGCGATCGGCACCCCAAGGGGCGTGGCATGGGGGCGTGGCCGCTCCCTGGGGGTGCCTGGGCCGATCCGTGTGAGAGGGATGTCCAACTGCAGGTTTAGGCCCGATTCCACAGGGATCGGGCCTAAACCTGCAGTTGGACATCCCCCGAGGGGTCCCATATTAGAGAGGGTGCAAGCTGGGCTGAGGGACACCCTCCCCAGTGCACGAATTTCGTGCACCGGGCCTCTAGTTTAAAATAAAGGGGAGCCCTAGCTGGTTTTGCTCAGTGGATAGAACGTCAGCCTGGGGACTGAAGAGTCCTGGGTTTGATTCTGGAAGAAGGCACCTGGCCAAGTTGTGGATTCGATCCCCAGTAGGGGGTGTGCAGGAGGCAGCCAATCAATGATTCTCCCTCATCATTGATGTTTCTATCTCTCTCTCCCTCTCCCTTCCTCTCTGAAATCAATCAAATATTTTTTAATAAAATAAAATAAAGGGGAGCCCTTGCTGGTGTGGCTCAGTTGGTTGAGCGTTGTCCTGTGCACTGAAAGGTTTCAGGTTCCATTCCACGTCAGGGCTCATGCCCATGTCAGGGAAGCAGCTGATCTATATTTCTCTCTCACATTGATGTTTGGTTTTTTTTCTCTCTCCCTTCCTCTCTCTCTAAAATAAATAAAAACATTTAAAAAATAAAGGGGAAAAATTTCATGGAGCAGCCAGATTTTTGTGGCTTTATAGAAGGAGCTTGTGAATGTGACCTTTCTGTTAGCAAATAATTTTTCTGCTAAAAGGAAGAAGTTAATGGAGAATCTTGCAGAATTTGTGTGTAGTTGCTGCATTGTTAATAACATTTTGCAGCAAAATTCTAAGTTTGACCTAATAGTCATTATAACCAAGATGGCTTGTTATTTGCATCCCCCATATAAATACTAATCAAGGTTTAATGTTCAATATTGACATACCAAGTTGTGTCAGAAACATTTTATTTTTTAATTAGTCACTACTTCTTCAGTGGGTTTAACTGTGTTCTTCATATGCCTTGTAAAATGGCTTACTTTGTTCACTAATTTTGCATGTAAGATGAGCCCAGACTAATGGGAGGTTGTTTTGTCTGATCTCACTTTGATTTTTGACCTTTGAAATCAATTCATACAGGAGTATCTTATCAACATACATGTATTGAGAATATCTATATGTAATACACACAAACAACTGTATCTTAAAAATGTTTAAAGAATTTACATTTTTAAGGTAGTAACCTTTATATATCTAGTTTTCAATGTATGATAAAAACTGTTTTGATCCAAAACTGCTTTAGTTTAGCTATATGGCATATGATAATCACTTATTTTTATTAGAGAATGACAGTTGAGAACATTTCATGTTGGTATGGATATTACATACATATACAAATACATATTGTCAACCGATGGTCATTGTCACCAGCTCAACGCCAACAGGAATACCCAATTTGAGGTTCAGTGAAAAAGGAAACTTGATTCAGAGCAAAACAGCTCAATTGTGATGCAGCCTGGCTGTGAGGCAGCCCTGGGGCCAGGCAGCCCTGAAACCAGGCTTCTCTCTTGCTAGGCATCTCTGCTCTGCTCCAGCCTGGGAAACACAATCTTCAGTCTTTGGTAGGAAGGGGAAGTGTGCTCTCAGAGCCAGACAGGAGCTGGCTTATATAGATAGAAGTCCCCGCCCCTGATCCCTGATTGGTCTGTCCTCATGCAGAGGAGGACTTCAAATCCTCACAGTTTAATTGGCCTAAAAGACACTTTCCTGATTGGTCAGAATAGAACTACTCTGATTAGTTGGTGAAGATATTTATGCAGCTCTGATTGCATGAGGAAAGCCTCAGTCCTATTGGTTGAAATAGGATTCCAGGAACTCCTTTATAAGGGCTGGTTCAGATGACAGAAACACAGTGTGGGCAGGTAGTTTAGTACAGGCTTCTTTGGAAGTGTGGGGGGTGTGAGAGGCCCCAGCATAGAAATAGCTGCTAGGCTCTGTTTTTTAAAATTTGAACCCAGTGAGCCACCAGAACCCATTTTTAGGCAGTATCTTTCTCAGGGTCCCAATTTTTGTTTATTATAAAAACTAGAGGCCCGATGCATGAAGATTTGTGCAAGAATGGGCCTTCCTTCCCCTGGCTGCCAGCACCACCTTCGCTCCCGGTGGAGCCGCCTTTCTGCCTTCCCACACTGCCCAGAGGCCTGGAGTGGCTGGGGCGGTGTGGAACGCCTGCATCCTGCCCCGCCCCCGGCCGCTCGGGGCCTGCATATGCAAATTAACCCACTCTCTTTGTTGGGTTAATTTGCATACTCCTTATTGGTTGGCGGTGTCGTGGAGGTATGGTCAATTTGCATGTTGCTCTTTTATTAGTGTAGATGATAGATGACTTAAAGACCCCTTGAGACAGACAAACTGAGTGTTATGGGGAGCATTTAAAGAAAGAACACTAGGCAGAGAAATGGGGAACATTCTCAAGGCTAGTGGTGTTTAATCAGGAATAGATGGGCAGTAGCAACACTGAAGTGGGGAATATAGGCTATATTGGGACTGATAAGCTCTCTAAAGAGATGGTGGATATATGGGAAAGTGCATATATTGGAAGTCATTAAGATCAATGTATATTGTATTTGCGACTCGACTGCCTAGTGGAAGATAAGGCTAGAAGAGCAGATTGGGACCCAGATGACAGTGATTCCTGGATGGTATGCCAAGCAGTTTAAATTTAGGTTTGTAGTGGAGAGCCATAGAAGTTTTTGAGCTGGGAACATCTTGATCAAATTTCTGCTTTGGAAGAAGTTTGGCAGCATTGGAAGGAATAGGTTTGAAGGGGAGGAGAGACTGGAAAGAGGAGGAGAGGGAGAGCCAGGCCAATTAGAATCCTGTTTTGAGTCTGGGTAAGATAGGGAGTGCCCACAGTGGCAGTGGGTGAGGAAAGAGCTGGACTGGTGGTAGGTAGAAATAAATTGAGTAAGACTGGAGGCTGTTTGGGGGAGGCACTTATTAAGTTGATGAAAAGTAGTTAATGAGTTAATGAGGGGATGAGTTTCTCTGAAGGAGAAGGGCTCAGGCACTGAAGACTGAAAAGGGACAGGTGCTGACTCCGAGGGTGTGAGCCAAGTTGGTGGATAAACATCTAGTTGTATCAAATGAGACATTTTATTAATGGTCAAGGTTTCCTCTTTCTTGTATTAATAGGTTGACAATACTAGTATATTTATTAGTCATGTCTAAACACACACTTTAGCCCTAGATTGTGTCATAGCAGGTATCAGAAGATATTCAATGAAATTTACTTTTCTTGTTACACATCATGCTTCTCAGAAAATAATTTTTTAACTTTTAATTTGAAAATAATTTCAAACTTTAAAAAAGTCACACAAATACTGTTACCAAACTCAAGTGGTTTGCCGCTTGGGGTGTTCTATTCAAGACTGAGAGGTGGTTGTTGCAAAGTAGTTTTATTTACTTGCAGCAAGTAAAAAAGAAAGAGGATTCATACTCAAAGCTCTGTCTCTTTGAAGAGAGGCTTAGCCATTGTTTATAAACATTGTTTGGTCTGTTACACATTGATTTCTTCTTTGTACTTGGCTACACTTATCTGGTTGAGTTCCAGTCAAGCTCATCCAGTTTACAGCTGATCTGCAAAATACTGTGCTACATTTTAACATTTAGCAAGAATAACATTTAGAACTGTCTAGACCTTGAGACCCTTGTTGTATCTAACAATAATTTAAAGATACTCTATCCAGATTCATCTATTGTTAACATATTGCTCCATTTGTTTTTTTGCTTTGTGTACACATGCTCTCTCTTCCTTCCTTTACCCTCCCTCTCTCTCTCTCTCTCTCTATCCAGCAGGTCCTCATCATTTCATTCAGTGTTGTTTCACTATAATGTTGTTTCACTATAATGTTGATTCATTATAATGTTGTTTCACTATAATGTTGATTATTGGAACTTAACTTCTGTTTATATCAATTAGCCTATGGTAAAATTGGTTTTATTATACATCGGTTTGCTTCAGAGTCACAGAACCTATTGATGTCATTAAGTGAGGGCCTACTGGCTTACTGTACACACACACTCTGTATTGCATTCTCTCTCTCTCTTCTCTCTTCAATGCCCCAACAACCCCCCCCCCCCTCACTACCACCAACAATACTTTTTTTCTGAACCATTTGAGAGGAAGTTAGATATATAGTGGTCCTTAATACCCAAATACTCTAAATAAGGATATTCTCTGACATAGCTATAGTACAGTTACCAACCTCGGTTATTCAACATCGATCTAATATTTAACATACTGTTCATATCTGTTTTTTTTTATTCGATCCCATATTATCTTTATAGCTTTTTCTCCTCCAGTATAATATTCAGTCTATAATCCAATCTAAGCTCCAGTCTATATATGTTCCATCTAACTTTCCTGTCTCTTTAGTCTTTTTTATGACCTTTTTTTTTTTTTAAGAACATACCCCCGCCCCTGACACTTTTTTCAACAAAATATTTTTTATTTGGATTTGTGGGCTGTTTCTTTATGATTATATTCAGGTTATACAGTCCTGACCAGAATACTATATAATTGGGTAGCCAAAGGTTTTTCAGGTGTAACATTGTGAAGTATTCACTTCCTAGGGAAGACTTAAGTAGGAGAATGTTCCAAGCAGAATGACTTGATTTTATATGCTTTTCAAAACTTGGGGGCTATAATAAAAAAAAAAATCTATTTACAGACCCATTTAGAAGAGACAGGACTCACACTGGCCATGTGGTCTCTGTTTTTATCAAGTTATATTTCAGGAAACATTTTCTTAAGAAAAAAATTGGGACATATAACTTGATGTAATTCAACATGTCAGATCCTATGAAGCTTTAAAAGTGAAGCCAGGTTTAATTATAAATTTGGCACCTTTTAGGAATAGGAGAGAATTATAGGAAGGTGGGGTATGTCCTGTAAGTGTATTCAAATGCATGTGCAGTGTGATAACTGACTCATGATTGCTTCTTTGCTTCTATTCTGCTGTGTATCCATTAGGTAGTTGTGAAGGGAACAATGCTGGCTTCTGATTTAATGTAATCAAGACTATTATTTTATAGTAGTTCTACTAAAACAGAGACCAGGGGTTTTCTTTTAAAAAAAATTGTTCTTTAAGCACTTTGAACAGCTTAGGGGTGTGTGTGTGTGTGTGTGTGTGTGTGTGTGTGTGTGTATCCAAGCATGATGTAGAACTTGCTTCTGAATAAGCTTGTCATGGGTAAACCTTTAGACTTCAGTTCATAAGGTCTTAACTTACACATAGGCAGCAGCTGCCCATGTTGTTGATTGCTAGTTAAGTGTTCATAGGATTAAGAGTATTAAAATATTTTTATAGGCTAGTCTTCCTGTTATTCTTAACATATTTCATGTTGTTCCACTGTCTGCATTTCAGTCCTACAGCTACCAGCACAGGAAGAAAGAGAAAGCTGAGCCTCAGTCAAGCAGAAGCTGGCTCGGAGGCGAGAGAGACTTCTGACCTTGAGTTTGAGCAGACAGATTCCTGTGCCGAACCCCCCACTGAGGGAAGGAAAAAGACCAAGAAATTTAAAAAAATGAAGAAGGACCTTTCTCCAGCAGGTTTGTATTGGCTCTTTCTGAAGTTCTGGACCTGTGTGCTCTTCAGCCCGCAGGAAACTTGTGTTCTGTGGGAGAGACTACAGCAGGGCTCAGTTGATGCAAGGGACCAGATGTTTTTAGGACCAATTTAATTTAATTTGAGGAATCCTTTAAAAGCCCTGGCTCTTAAAAAAACAACAACAAAAAAAGCCCTGGCTCTTGATAGAGAAGGTTGAAGATGGTTAGTCCATTTTGGTATCTTCTCTCTCCTCCATGGGTTAGAGGTTTTGCTGATGTGCTTAAAGCAGCCTCCATATTTTAAATGTACATTTAACTTTGCACAGAGGCCTACTCCTACACATATTATTTTTGGTAGCAGAGTTTTTTTTCACTGTTCCCACGAAAACCCAGGCAACCTGGATTTCTCTCTGAAGCAGAATTATATAAGGAGCAAAGGAAACAGGAAATTAGCACATGTTGAGAGCTTACTATGTGCTAGATGCTGTAGTAGGAGTTTTTTTTCTTTACTTATTTAATTTCATCCTCACAATAGCCCAGACATAGGGAATTGCCATCAGAAACATATGCAGGTCCCTGTAGCTGCTAGTAAGAAGCAGACCCAGAAGGTGAGCCCCAGCCCACCTGAAGCCGAAACACACATCCTCTCTGTCACTCAGACGTGCTATGGAGGATCCATGACCTAACTCAGCCCTTCATGCCCAGACCCTATAGAGGGCTAGAGTGTGGGAGGAAGGGGCTTGCTTGTCAGAATCGGCCATAACCTGATGAGGCAACAGTCACAGTGACAATAATTATAGCTGCTGCTGACTGAGTGTTTGCCAAGGATCCAGCACGACACCTAATGCTTAACAGAAATTCTTTCATGTAAATACCTGAGGTAGTCATCATGGGCCGGTTTGCGGGTAAGAAAACAGAGGCCTAAAGGATTACTGACTTGCTCAGGGTCATGGAGCAATTAATTCTGTCCTATAAGGAAGCTGGTGTTTGTAAGCACAGTTATGTATTGTCTGTTCGGGGAAGAAGGCCCAGCTACCTAGATGCCATTATTCCTTGTTCCTTATCTCTTTACATCATGACAGTCGCCCTGGTCAGCAGGCCCAACAACCAAACTGAAGGAAGGTAGTAAAGCAATGGAACGTGATTCATACCCAAGCTAGGAACTTGTGTTTCAGTTCATTCCTTACATGTGGTCCAAACTAACTGTAGGAAGTTTTCTGCATCTCAGTATTAATGAAATGAAAGAAGTGGCAAAATGTCGCATAAGCTTTTTTACAATATGCTGATGCCTAACTTAACTGAAAACTTTAAACTCTGATTGGAAGCCTGGAGTGTATATTTGAGCTGTCTCCTTGAATCGGGGTGTCTCCCTTTACTTGCCTCCCATGCTTTCCTTAAAATAAGTTTTGAGAAGTTCTTAATCTGTAACATACTTAGTCTTCATCTAAGTATGTTATTGCTGCTGATTTATACCTGCTCAACACATGTTAAATATTAAATGTTAGCCCGACTTTTAGCGGTCACTCCGAGCATGATGGGGGCGGGGGGGCTGGGGCGGGAGGGCTCCCCTCTTGTATTCCTCTCCTTCATATCTTGTTCTCTTTTGAATTTTTCAGCTTAGCTATTACTTTTCAGGGACAAAATTTCAGGGTTTTTTTTCTATCTCAGCATAATCTTAAAGGTATTAAAATCAAAATACCTAGTAATAGACTGCATTAATAGATTAGCTCCTTTTATAACTTTCATCATTTTAAATGAAAGCTTTATATGAATTATTTGGGGTTTTGAATTTATAATACCATCATTTAAATAGTTTTTTCCCCTCTTCCATTGACAGTAAAACTGTAACTGCCACAAGATGTGAGCTTAAAAAAAATGATAGATTTTGTACTTCATTGTCAGTCATAGAGAGAAACATCTTGACAACTTTGAATTGAACTACAGAACTTGAGAGAATTTAGCTTTCTTTCGGAGCGCCGCTCACCAAGTTAGACCTAGCAGTGGCAGGGTAGAAATTTAATGGACTCTTTTCTGTTGGTTTGTTGTAGTGTTTGGTCCTGATATTAGCAGGATGCAGGTCAAGTGATTAGGTGTAGAATCTGTTGAATTAACCAACTTTGGTTGCTTGGTGACTTTAATAAGGTCCTATAGTAGTGAGAGGACCGGGTTCAGCCCCTGTGAAGGGTCTGTCTTCAACTCTCATGTTCCAGAGCTGTGAAGCCTGGTTGGGTGTTGGCTGGAACTGTGCTGCAGTGTTTGGAGTGTGGGAAAGTCTGTCTCAGAGACAGGTAAGGCATCAAGTCTGAGCTGTGCTACTGTGGAGAGAGTATCTTGGCAGGTACTCGGGGGATTCACAAAGGTGTGTTGGGTGCCCAGTACCCTCAGAGAGGGCATGAAAACATAAAACATTGCTTCATTTGTAGGGAATTTTCTCTTTTCCAAGGAGGACATAGCAAGAAGTAAGACCATAGAATGTTGTGTACTGTGGCAATCATGGGACAAAGGATGCTCAATAAACTCCACACAAAACAGTGCCGTTTTCCTTAGTTATACATAGTAATATCTAAAGTACATGAGGAGGTAAGTATTAGAACCCTTTCTAGATAACAAAATGACCCATTTAAGTTTAAAAAATATACCAGACATTGTACTAGGAACGTCCTTTGTTAACTTGTTTAGCCCTTAGAAAAACCCTATCAAGTACATATTCAATTTCTATAGGAAACCAAGGCTCAAAGAGTTATCAACTGGCCAAGTCAAATATGCGGGGGCGGGGGGGGTGGGGTGTGGAGGCTGTTTGATCCAGAGCTCACACATTGCACCAGAGGAAGCAAAGGGTTCTTTATGTACAAACATGAGGATTTCTGGCAGTTGTTCTGGATCAGAAACAGTTACCAACCTGGACTTTCAAATGAAGTTGTGATAAAAACCCAATGACCGCTCCCCTTGGAGCTTCTATTTTATGCACATATTATGTACTTAGTAAATATTATTCTCTTAGGCTTTGCTGTTTCTATCCTATTTTTAGGAAGCAAATATATAATGTAAGCTCCCTTCTTTTATATTTATTATGACTAGTGTAGATTGATAGTGCTATCTACTTTTCCTCTGCAGAATTCAAGGTACATAAAGGAAAACAATTCCGTGTGCCATTTATGCTGGAATAAACTGTCTTTGGGAAATGGTCCCAGGCAGTGTTTAATGGATGGGCTTCCGTAGCACACTTGTTCTGGATGCCTAAGTGAAGAGTGTCCCTAGGGCCTGGAGAAACCCCAGCCTCGCCTGTAGGCTGACAGTAGTTGCCTGACACTGAGCAGACTGGCTACTCAGAATACTGATGGACAGTCCAGGGCCGGAGGTTCCATAAGCACCCTGTTAGGCCGTGGTCACGGAGGAACGCCAGAGACATGGACCGTTTGTATTGACTGTTCTGTCATGATAGAGACGTTGCTCCAACTCTCTCTTCCCCCTTGCACTTAAAACAACACATTAGACCTTTGACTTTTTGCCAAGAACCGTGAGTTTCACTGGAGTCTTGACTAGTCTGTTGAACTTTTCAAGCTCAAAGCCATAGGGTCAGAATATAAAAAATTAGAATCTTCATAGAGCAGCAATCTCCTTATACTATCACAGGCCTCCTTAGAGTCAGAAATGAGATCTGCAGTTGCTGCTGTTGGTCACCTGAGTAACCAGGCTGGGAAAGATCAGCGACCTCCCCAGGAGCTTTTTAATTACTCAGAGTGTGGTTACCAGCCTCAGTGTGGGAAGTGAGATGTGTGCTGCTCTGGGCTGTGGGGCAGTTTGCTCAGTGCATTTTTGTGCCCTCCCCGTTCCTCCTGGCAACTCTCTGGGACCCCCACAAACGATCCAGGGGGAGCTTCGCCTGCTGGGAAACCACCCTTTGGAGCATTTCCTAAGGAGTTAGTAACTTTCTATGGCACCCCGAAGGATCTTCCCAAATACAGAATTCTGCTCTGTAGAAAATGATACCTTGGCATATTTCCAGTGTACCATGTAGCTTTTAGATTCTGTTTTGGATTCACCTAAGGTCAGAGATGTCTTACCTCTCGGAGTTCCTTCCTCTCCACTCTGGTTAGTTGAAAGATAAATAAGCAGAAACAGTCACCAATTGTGTGGACTGCTTTTTAATCTCTTTTGTTGTTTTGGTTAATAAAAATAATGTGCTCACTATGAAAATCTGTAAAGTGAAGAAAAATAGAAAGTTACTTGATAGTCTGTTAATATGTTTTACTCCACCTCTCATTTTTAAAAAATATATTTTTATTGATTTCAGAGAGGAAGGGAGAGGGAGAGAGAAATAGAAATATCAATGATGAGAGAGAGAATCATTGATCGGCTGCCTCCTGCATGCCCCCTACTGGGGATCCAGCCCACAACTCAGGCAAGTGCCCTGACCAGGAAACGTACTGTGACCTCCTGGTTCATAGGTCAACACTCAACACTGAGCCCCTCTGGCTGGGCTCCACCTGTCATTTTTATACATCATTGGCATCATACTCTATGAAAGTTCGTATCCTGTTTTTTCTCCATTAAAAAAACAACCCTTGGCCAAATAATTTTTTTATCAGCATAATATTTTATATTATATTTTTGTTGTCTTTTTAAAACAACATTTCTAATATCTTTTACAGGACAGCCTTTTAAAAATATAAATTATGTACAATAGAAATAATCACTTGTAGATGTACAATTTGATTAGTTTTGACAAATGTGTACATTCATTTAACAATCACTATGATTGAGATATAGACCAGGTCTATCATGCCCCTTTGTAGTCATCTTTGCCTGCATGCCTAGATCCTGATAACCACTGATATGCTTTCTATTGCTGTAATTTTGCCTTTTTCAGAATATCATAGAAATGGAACCAAATAATAGGTAACCTTTGAGTCTTTCATTTAGTATAATGCATTTGAGATTCATTCATGTTGTTGTATGTATTCACGGTTTATTCCTTATCGCTGAATAGTATTCTGCTTTATGGACATATTGCTGTTTATCCACTAATGGACTGGTGCATGGATTCATGCACATTGAAAGGAAATCAATTAGAAGAAATATTTTAATATTGCTATTCGCCCTTTCTCTATAATAGAAGTGTCAGAGATGAAGTGTCAGAGGTATGTAATGCCAAGAGTTGGTCTTCAGACATACTTTGTCGACGCCGCCGCTTTCTTTCTGCTTCAGAATGCCAACAAAACAACCAAATTCACAATCGACAATGACAAATCGAAACACACGCATGCGATTGGCACCAGCGAGAGCTTTATATGTATCGCGCATGCGCGAGTCAACATTTATTTTTAAATTGCCAGTGTGCATCATATGTACCGGCCGGCCAGTTGGACAGATGGATGGTCAGTCACTTAGCCTTTTATATATATAGATTTTGCCAGTTGGCATTTAGATTGGTACCGGATTTCGGCTACTAAGAATCAAGCTGCTATAATCATTTAGGTACAGGTTTTTGAATGGACTAATTTTCATTTCTTTTGAGTAAATACCTGGGAGTAGAATTGCTGGGTCATATGGTAAATGTATGTTTGACTTCATAAGAAACTGGCACCTGTTTTCTAAAGTAGCTGCACCATTTGCATTCCCACCAGCAGGGTAGGATGGTCCCAGTGGCTCTGTACATTGACAAGTACTGGTATTGTCCTTTTACAGCCATTCCGGTGGGTATGTAGTGATATCTCATTGTTGCTTTGATTTCAATTTCCCTAATGACTAATTGATGTTAAGTATCTCATTATGTGATTATTTGCCATCCAAATCTCTCCTTTGGTGAAATGTTTGTTCATATATTTGCCCTTCCCCTTCCTCCCCTCCCCCCCACTGAGTTGTTTTCTTCTTACTCAGTTTTGAGAGTTCCTTATATATTCTGGATACAAGTTCTTTTGGGTGTTTTGCAAAATCTTCCAAACTTTTCATATTCTGTGTGTGTGTGTGTGTGTGTGTGTGTGTGTGTGTGTGTGTGTACTTTACAGAGTTTTTTAATTCTCTTAACAGTATTTTTCAAGTAGCAGAAGCTTTAAATTTTAACAAAATCCAGTTTATCAATTTTTCTTGCATTATGCCTTTGGTATTATATTTAAGAAATCTTTGCCTAACTCAAGATTGCAATGATTTTCTCCTATGTTTTCTTCTAGAAGTTTTAGGTTTTACATTTAGGTGTACAATCCATTTTTAATTAATCTTTGTAAAGGATGCAAGGTATGGATTGAGGTCCATCATAGTAGGAGGCAGATGCCCTTAAGTGTCTGTTTTAAAAAATAATAATTGTTCCTAAATAATTTTTGCACTCTAGTAAAACAGGACTGTGAAAATGAGTTCCATGGAAAATTGACCATGGCTCCTTACCCACTAGCTCTGAGACTGATCCTTGGACAGTCCACAGTGCTCTCTTTCCGGAAAGTGCTGGAAAGAACACTAGCCGTGACCTCCAGCTCGCCTATGTCTGGGTCTCCTTTAAGGTTCCTAAAGTTCTGGTTCTTCTGTACATATTCTTGTTCAGCAGCTGCACATTTTAGACAGTGAAAAGTAGCATCTCCTTGACGGCAGGCTGATGGCTTCCTGGGAACAACCATGCTCAGTGTTGGGCTCCTTATTGATAAGGGGAAGGGACCCAATGCGTATGAAAAACTTGCTTTGTGCTAGGAACTTTGCTAGATCCCAGAGTCCTCTGTGGCATAAAGTACTAGTCAGTCCATCTTATAGATGAGGCAATGAAAGTTGTTCTAAGTCATCCAGCTAGTAAAATGGGCAAGCCAGATTTGCCCATCTCCAAAGTTCTTTCCATTATTTCTCACTAGATCTTCACAGAGTCACTACTGGGTATATGGTGGCGTGCCACCCTACTCACACACGTTCCCATCCATCTAATGGCAGGTGCTACTATAAGTATGACAGTGCAATTGCTTTTAGTCATTTACCTTCCCCTGCCCCCCTTGGCTAGTTTTAATTCATTTCCTCACATTGGGCATTGTGGCCTTTACCTTTATAGTGGCTAATTGGCTGCTATTTATTTGATGTGAATTATAAAAATGCCCTTATTGATATTTATTTTCCTGCCTCCCAATAGGTACTGTTTGAACGTATGAGTGAGAAGGTCAGGCTAGTTATATTTATCATGGGCCAATACAGCACTTAGTTATTCCAGGGAGGGCAGTGTTTCTGTTTTTTTTTTTTTGTGTGTGTGTGTGTGTGTGTGTGTGTTTTGTGTTTTTTTTTTGTTTGTTTTAGTTTTTAATCTTTTATAACAGGATCACATGAATCTTTTTCATGTGAGTCATCTCCAGCCCATTTTCACTCCTCAGGATAGGTCTTGCAGTCTTCATTGAGAGTCCCAAGGCTTGCATGTTCAACACAGCGGTGCAAACATTAAAGTCCCCTCTCCTGGTCTGCTCCCCTGTCTCTTTGGATTTTCTCTCAATAAGTGATTGGAAGTGGGATTTCTCATTTTAGCTGAAATGCCCGTGTTATTTCAGGTGTTTAGATCTCGTTCCTTTTAGGCATTCCTGTCATTAACAGTAGCCAGTCTCAGCTGAGCGATTTTCTACTTTGTGGGACACCGAACCCCATATCTTCTTAAGAGTTACTCTCCATTTCAGGCATCATCAAAGACCTCTTTTGAAATCTTGGAATGTTAGCAGCTGGGGTTGGCTCTGCCCATTTTCCCTGCCAACCCTGCAGTTATGGCTTAAATAAGGCATGACACCAGCGGTGCAGGGAGGGGCTGGCCCGCTACACTTTCCATTGTGAACACGCCTTTTCCTAACTTAGTTCCCGTTCGCTCAGCTCCGGACATCGGCGCTCCAGGCCCTGACACATCTGTGTAGTTTCTGTTGCAGAAAGTGGCATGGATGGAAAAGAAGGGCTCACTTTGAGTTGAAGCTGTTTGTAATGGAAAAGGTTCCTTCAGTCCAAGAAGACCTTAGCCGGAGTTGCTGAGGTCGGAAAAAGCTATACAAGCTTCTTTGCCCTTTTTGGGATCTCAGAACCCGCACTGGTCAGCTTCTCTCCATGCTGATCTCGGTGCCCGTAGCCCACAGATCACAGAAACCCAGCTTTCTGGGACTTGGCAGGGCTCTTGGTGCTGTAGAAGGATGCAGACTCCATCTCGGCCACTCAGCCTCGCTGAGCCTCTTCTTGCATCTGTGAAATGGGGATATTTGTACCATCGTGTGGGGCTTTTTTGAAGAGTAAATGAACTAAGTGCTCAGCATGGTGGCTAGCAAAGAATATGGTGTGTGTGCCACTGGGAGATGTAAGTGTCCATGTGTTAACTCCTGTAAAATGACAGAGGCAGCCGAGTGGGGAGGGAGGCACCTCATGGTCCTACCTGGGATGTGTCTGTGGTGTCCCGCCGTTTGCTGGACAGTGCTCTCCGTAGACAAGACCTGCCAGGACTTTCCCCGCGTGGCTGTGCGGCTGCCCTGCCCTGTGATGGTGGCTCTGTTCTCCAGGGGCTGCCCTCTCCTTGCTCATCTTGTTTTGTCCTTTCCCACCAGGAAGCATCTCGGACAGCTCTGCCAAGCTCTTTGAAGTTCCTGACACGTGGTAGCCGAGGCCTGAGTGAGACAAGTCGCGGGTGCTGTCGCTGGGAAAGAACCAGCGGACGTTGGAAGCCATACCCTATTCAATAAGTGCGGTGTGGGAGGGTTTGAAAACGGCGTGTCCTGGGAAAAGCTCAGCTTTTGTTTTTGTGGCTGTGCATTTTTCCTTCCTTTCGATTGTAAACTGTCTGCTGACACTCAGCACGGCTGTAGGCTGTAGGGTGTACATTATTGACCAGTTATTTGTTGCTCATGTGAAGCCTTCCCTGTGATGAATTAGCGTGTGTAAGACTCCACCTGACGGGGGTGTCGGCTGTGAAATATGCAGAAAGAGCTGACACTCTTGGGGGCTGTGATGACGAGTTTGGGGTTGAACTCCTTCCTGCTTCAAGGGGTTTCCTTGTCTCCTCATGCTCGGATTCCTAGCACATGGTTACCGTCTCCTAGTGGGGAAATCGGTTATGTCTGTCTGCTTCCCACCTTAGCTGCCTGAAAATATGAAGCTTTCAAGCTTATCTTTCCAGTAGAAAAATCTCTACCGACAAAGGAGCTTCCCATATGCCTTGGCCTTGGGCATATTTATTTAGAGTTATTTTTTCCTACGATGTGAGTTTCTTGCGCGGGGACAAGTAAAAAAGTTAATTTCTGTTTTTACATGTAGTGCTCTGTTCACTTGTCGGTGTGGTTGTCTCCTCTGTGTGTGGGTGGCTGTCCCGGAAGAAGGTGGCATGTGTGCATACCTGTGCGTGCCTGTGTGAAATCATGGCAAAGCTGCGTGTACCCGCCCTTCCTCTGTCGAAGCAGATCACAACGGAGACGGAATTTCGTGGATCTACTTCAATAGAGCTGCTTCATAGAGATCATTGTTAGATATATAACATTTTTGTATCACAGAAATAAAAATGAAAAATGTATTTCCAAAAGGTGAAAATTAAAGACATTTTCATAGGATTCTGGTTTTTTCCTTTCTTTTTCTTTTTTTTAAATAAGTGAATGACATATTCAGTCTCTACATAGGTATCATGTCTCTCTAAAGATCAGCCCTGAAAAGCTGAGGTAAGTCACTGGAGCTTCTTTTCTCTCTAACCCTATACCAGCCTCGTGCGTCAGAGCCTGTGCTGGAGCTGCGTCCTCTGGTAAAGGCGGCGTGGAGGCCTGCGTCGTTTCCACAGTGGGAGGAGTCTGAGCCCTCACAGCTGACCGGAACTGCAAACTGGCGGTGTGTGAATTCAGATTTGTAAGACACTTCCCCAATGAAGAGCCTCTTAACATTTCCCATTCTAGTCCTCTCCCTTCCGCAGGAGTCTGATAGCCACAAAGTTACAAACCCAAACTGGCCCCCTTCTAAGCTGTCTCTGCTCCCAGCTCAGTGGGGAGAGAGATGGGAGAGTGGGAAACAGTAAAGGAAGGGACCACGGCAGGGGCTTAAAGAGTGCGGCTGGGCTCTGCTGTCATTAAAGCTTACAGGGAAAACAGCTAGTACCGGACACTTCTTTTTAACTAGTGAATAAGAGGGAAAACCACCTAAGATGGTGATGGATGTACATGTGAAGAGTACAAATGGCCTAATGAGGGCGCCTTGCCAGGACACGCAGATCGAGGGGTGGTCTAACCAGCCCCAGGTCTTCAGCGGAAGAGAGATTGGCCTCTGGCCCTGAGGTAATGAAATTCTTCATTGTCCCCTGAAGCCCAAAGCTTCCTGCTCCAGAAGCTTTGCACACATGCAGGTTGTATCCCTGTCAGAGGGGCTTGGTGAGGAGTGCTTTCTAGAAAGGACTTCTATTTCAGCTCCAGCTCTGTGGTTTTGGACACATCATTTATCCTCTCTGAGCCTCAGTGTCCTCAGTCATACAATTAGGATAATAAACCTTCTTTACAAGGTGGCTGCGAGAACTCAGATTATGTAAAATGCCCAATATACACAGTGCCCAATAAATTGTACTATTATTTGAAGATTATTTGAAGATGACGCTTTTGATCTGGAACTAGTAGATGTGCTTCTGCAACTAGAGCCCACACAGGCATGGTCGGCGGAATTTGGCTTAAAATTAAATACCCAGTGAAGCTCATACATGCCCTGGCCTCTATTTTCCCATCGGTAGCAAACGACTTAAACAGGTGAACTGGGTTGGCCCTTTCCCCGCCTCTATACAGACCACCTAGGCTTTCTCGATGTCTCTTTCGAGCTTTGGCTTTTTGATAGTGAGGCCCAGGGACATACTGTTGTGATGGGGCTGTGGCTGCCAGGTTTCTGGAAGACTGGCCAAATGGGGCAGGCCTAGCAGGGGGCCCTCAGTGTCTCTCTGCCCATAGTTTTGTAGTTCTTTGATTTCGGAGTTGTGGTGGAGACTGAGCACTGCGTCTCTGTCTATTTTTATAGCTTCGTTTGTCCACCCCCTCCCCCAACATTTGATTATGAACATTTTCAAACATACAGAGAAGTTGAAAGAATGTATTCAGTGAACATGCATTTACTTACCACCTAGATTGTACAGTTTCTATTTTGCTGTTTGTGTTTTATTATATAACCACTAGTGACCCAGTGCAAGGATTCATGCACATTGAAAGGAAATTAATTAGAAGGTGGCCAGCGGGGTGGGACTAGGTGAGATGGGCCAGATACACCCTGGAGCCAACCTCCCAACGTCCCTCCCCGGCCAGCCCACACCTGGGGTGGTACTGTGGCTCGAAGGGCGTCTGCGAAGTGAGCGGGTTCCTCCAGCAGGTGGGTCCCTTGGCCTGGCCTGCAGGGATCGGGCTGAAACCCGCAGTCTGACATCCCCCGAGGGGTCCCGGAGTGTGAGAGGGCACTCTGCAAAGTTGCTGTTGAACAGGGTATGAAATACAAACGCAAGTGTGCACTAAACCAGATTCGGGGCCGACAGTGCCCCAGCAACAACATAACGCACAGCCAAAGGTGGAATCAATCGCATGGCTCTGTGAGGAATCTGGCTCCCTCCCCTCTGGTTTCGGGATGCGTCACCTGAGAACCGCTGCTGCCAAGTCACTGCAGCTCGGCAGCTCCTATGTTGAGTGTCTGCCCCCTGGTGGTCAGTGTGCATCATAGCTACCAGTCAGATGGACACTTAGCATATTAGCCTTTTATATATATACTAGAGGCCCAGTGCATGATTGAATCATGCACATGTAGGGTCCCCTACATGCTTTCGCTTTCGATCACGGGGGAGCTGGGTGCCTGTCCGCTGGTGCACCAGGCCTTTCAGAAGCCTCCGGCGCGGTGAAGGCTTCTGAAAGGCCTGGTGCCTGAGCGGACAGGCACCTAGCTCCCACACTTTTGCTTTTGATTGCTGGTGCACCAGGCACCCAGCTCCCCCGCTTTTGATGGTCCGCGGTGGGACGTGAGCTCGCTGCCCCAGAGGCCCCTTCTGTGCCGCAGCACAGCCATGGCGCAGACACTGAGCTCGAGCCACTGCTGGCGACGTGAGCTCAGCATCCCGCCGGCCCAATCGGCCCCCCCGAGTCCCGCCCCCCCACTCCTCCTGGCCAATCGCGGGCATAGCGAAGGTACGGTCAATTTGCATATTTGTCTATTATTAGGTAGGATAGATTTGTCTGTCTTCCATTCATCCATGAATTCATCATTTCTAAATTGCGTAAGTTGCAAATATCAGTACACTCCCCCGCCCAAATACTCCAGCGTGCTTGTCATTAGTCAGAATTTAATATTTGTTTATAGTTGGGGGTCTGTGGGGATAAAATTTATAGTGAAAATGCCCAAATTTTAAGTGTACCATTAGCCTTAAAACTTAAACAAAAGTTGTCAAGCAGCAAGTGAGTTTATTCAACAGTAGCAGAGGAATTTCAATTCTGGACAAGCAAATTATGAGAAACATAGGCCAGATTGGAGAACAAAAGAGAAGAGCCCTCTTTTGTAAAGGAAAGGAGGAATTTGGGAGGGGTTGTTTTGAACAAAGGAGGAAAATGAGAGGTGGAAGTGGTGATGGGTTCTTCATTGGTTGCAGGCAAGAGCTGTTGCTGTTTCTGGCGGAGAGGACATTTTCCTTCTGCTGAAGTATACAAGCTGCGATGAGGGGTAGTGGGGGAGAGTCCTCCACAGCTTTCCAGCTCTATTTTCTTTTATTAAACCTTCACCTGAAGATAATTGATTTTAGAGAGATAGCAAGGGGGTGGGGAGGGAGAAAAACATCACTTGGTTGCTGATCGAACGTGCAGTTTAGGCATGTGCCCTGACCAGGAATCAAACCGGTGACCTTTTGGTGTATGGGATGGCGCTCCAACCAACTGAGCCACACTGGCCAGGGCTCTGACTCCATTTTGAACGAGGTTTCCTTTATTCACTTTTACGTTTCAGGATGCAGAACATTACCATCACCCAGAATACTCCCAAATGCTCTTCCCAGCCAACCCCTTCCTCACCCCCACCCCCAGAGGCAACCACCAGTCTGAATATTTTTTTTAAATAGGTTTTTATTGATTTCAGAGAGGGAAAGGGATAGAAACCCCAATGATGAGAGAGACTCATTCATCGGCTGCCTCCTGCACGCCCCACACTGGGGATCAAGCCTGCATCCTGGGCATGTGCCCTGATTGGGAATTGAACCATGACCTCCCGGTTCATAGGTCGGCCTTCAGTCACTGAGCCACACTGACCAGGCAATACATGTTTAGTTTTATAAGAAACTTCCAGACCTTTTTCCAAAATGGTCATATCATTTTATCCTCTCATCAGCAATGTATGAGAGTTCCTGTAGCTCTCGTCTTGGCAACATTTGGTGTGGTGTGGCCGTCCCCGTGGGTATATAGTATATAGTATATGTTATTGCAGCTTTCCTTTGCAATTCCCTGATAACTAATGATGAGGTACTTATTGGCCATTTGTATGTAACTCCTCTGTAAAGTATCTGTTCAGTTTGCCTGTCTATATTTTATTGGGTTGTTTGTGTCTCTGTTATTAAGTTGTAGGTGTTCATTATATATTCTGAAATGTTTTGAAAATGTTTAGTCCCAGTCTATGGCTGGCTTGTTTCTTTTCTTTTCTCTTTTTTCCCCCTGGATTACTAAGATACACCTGACATAGGACATTGTGTAAGTTTAAGGTGGACAATGTGATGACTTGATACACCCATACATCGCCAAAGGATCCCTACCATAGCCCTATCCCACACCACCATCACATCACATATCACCATTTCTTTTTTGTGAGGAGAATATTCATGATCCACTCTCCTAGCAACTTATTTATTTTCTTAACAGTATCTTCTACTGGGCAGAAGTGTTTAATTTTAATGAAGTCTATGCTGGCAGTTTTTTTCCTATGTCCTTTCTAAGAAACCATGTTGTAAAGATGCTCTTTCATGCTTCTAGAAGCTTTGTAGTTCTAGCGTCTGTGTTGAAGTCTGTGGTCCATATTGAGTTAATTTGTGTGTGTGGTGTGAGAACAGGTCCCCTCACTCCATGTGAATATCCAGTTATTCCATCAGCATTTGTGGAGAAGACCGTTCCTATTGGATTGCTTTGGTGCCTGGTGCAAAAATCTAGTGACCCAATACCAAGTGTGGGTCTTGAGTGTGTGTGTCTTTAAAATGTGCTCGTACTATTGCTGAACAGCTGCACAGAGAGGGTGTCATCATTTCTCCGGGTGCCGGTCCCATGAGGACAAGCCCTTCTCATCACACGGGGAGGGAAATGCTATGACCCGCGGTTCCTGCCGAGGCCAGGTCACTCTCCTGACCTGGGAAACTCGGGAGTGTTAAAAATAGTGCAATCTTTTGGGATCTTTTTTTTTTTTTTTAAATCTCATGACTTAAGTTTTGTGACTTCAGTTGAAATCTTCTATTACCCAAGTGATTCATGGAGTACAGCAGCTATGTGTCTGATTTTGTCGAGGAGGGGAAATAGAATACCTGAAGGCCAGTTTGTGTTTCTCCTGGTTGCCAGCCACCCTCGCCATTTCTGTCTCCACCTGCTGCTTTTTCTAGTCATGCCGGAACCTGAACTTGAGAAAGCTTTTGGTGCGGCTGGGCCTGGTGAAGCCGTCACCAGCTGAGAGGGTCTTTTTAAAATGGAAACATTTGAGACAAGATAACCCCATCAGAAAAGAAAGGACAACAAAAAAGTGCCCTTTTATTAGGGAGGGGGAGGTCTTAATATTTCATAAGAGAAGAAATTGAACCTTTTTGTTGTTGTTCTTGTTGTTAATCCTCATCTGAGGATATTTTCCCCACTGATTTTTAGAGAGAGGGAGGGGGAAGAGGAAGAGAGAGAGAAACATGGATGTAAGAGAGACACATCGATTGGTTGCTTCCCACACACCCCACCCGGAGCCCAGGAACAAACTGCAACCCGGTTACCTGCCCTTGAGCGGGAATCGAACCCAGGACCCTCTGGTGTGCAGGCCAATGCTCTGAGCACTGAACTACACCAGCCAGGGTGAAATGGAATCCTCACAGCTATTTTTTAAGGGAAATATTAGACCAGAAGCTTGAAGCCAAAGAACCTTGCCTGGGTGTGCGAATTGTGCACTTGTGCAGATCCGTGCCCGGCGTGTGCGACTTGTCCACGGAAATGTTGGCCATATTTCTGAGACCAGCCAGAGCGCTGCCACCAGCCCTTTGACACTTGCCTCCCTCGCACAGGACGGTGGGGAAGCACTCCTCCGTCCAGCTGCCCGCACAGGTGCTCTGAGCGTAGACGGTGGAGTCTTAGACTGAGCGTGGTTCCCTACCACGTTCCAGTTGGCGATAAAGAACATACACTCTCTTCCCACATCTCCCCTCTGTGCACTGCAGTCCCGTTGACCCAGAGTCTTGCTTTCAATACCCAGAGGCTGGGAGTTCAGAGCCCTTTAGTTCACTCGGGAAGGACTAATCTTACCCAACGGGTTGGCCTGCATTTGTTGGATGGGGTAAACATTCAGTGGCCCCTCGGAGCACTGTGTCTACAAGTTACCTTGACAATTGAGTGTGACTCAGAAGCGTAGGCTTTTGCCTCCTTTTGGAGCCTGGGTCTAAAGGGGGGGGGGATGGAGGGTCCTTCGGGGGTTTTGTTGTTTTCATGAGGCCTGGAAATTCTCCATTGTCCAGTTGACTTCGTCTTCCACGTTGTGTATGAGTCAGCAAGCGCACAGATCCTGGTGGGTGGTGTGAGAGAATAGCCTCAGAGCCCTCATTGTCTCCCTTTTCCATTCGCTCATTTCCACGTAGACTCGGAAGAGTTTCCATTAATCACAGGGATGGAGGAACCCGCACGTTGGAGGCAGCTTGCTGCGGGCACAGCCTCTGCCCTGGTGATGGCCCCGGCTGAGCTCGTCAGCGGACTCAGTTCCCTCCGCTGTCAGAGGAGCCCGCCACTCTCCTCACAGTCACTGAGCTGCCAGGTCACAGGCAGCACCCACAGGACTGAGCACCCACAGAGGCCTTCCCCCAGCTCATGGCCATGTCCCTTGTCCCCTTTCCCTAAGAGAAAACAAGAGTCTCCTCCTTGTAAACACCCCCCTCCCCGCTCTCTAGAACTTTCCATTTTAATGTACACTCACCCCCCAGAAGTGGATTTCCTTCTCCACTGTGTGTTTCTTCTGTAATAATAACAGGAGAGGTAGTGGAGCAGTACTCTGAGCACTGCACGGTGTTTGAAGTGTAGGTACTGTCATTCCCACTTGAAGATAAAACAGGCCCAGGCGGGCTCAGTCTCTTGCCCTGCAGGTCATGGTCAGTGGCAGAGCTGGAACTCAAACCTCAGGGGACATGTCCCTCACCAAGACTTGGTACTGACATGTCCATCTGAAGGGAGACAAAGACATGTCAGTGGAGACGTGCTGAGGGACTTGGGGGTGGGAATCCCTCTGCATCCCCGAGTCTCACTTGTGTATGTACTGACTCTGTCAGGAGTCCGGGCTCTGGGTCGGGCCCAGATCCCCCTCTGCACTCTCTGCCCACCCCCAGCTGCAGGAACGGAGAGCTCTACACAGACCTGCAGCCTCTCCTCACTCCCACAGGCCCTCGAAGCTTTATCCATCTCTTAGACTTCCCTCAGGGACACTTCCCAGAAGAGGGGATCCCAGCCCCTGGGAGCAGACACATTGAAAGGCTCTCGATCGCCTGGCCAGCGTGGCTCAGTGGTTGAGCATCGACCTATGAACCAGGAGGTCACGGTTCGATTCCCCGTCAAGGCACATGCCTGGGTTGTGGGCTCAATCCCCAGTAGGGGGCATGCAGGAGGCAGCCAATCAATGATTCTCATCATTGATGTTTCTATCTCCCTGTCCCTCTCTCTTCCTCTCTGAAATAAAAAATATATATATATATATTTTAAAAGGCTCTCAGTCTAGATTGCCAGATTGCTTTCCAATTTACCCCCCTGCCAGAGGGCTACAGACCCTGAGTGCAATGTCCAAGCACCCCCCTCATGCGCCAGCCAATCATTTCGCTTCCAGAGGACGCCATGGAGGCCCAGCGCGGCAAGGAGACACACCTGGCCCGGAAGCTCCTGTTCCCAGCAGCAGCACCTGAGAACTTGTTCGAAATGTAAATTCTTGGGCCTCACTCCAGTCCCACTGAGTCAGAAGCTCCAGGGTGGGGCCGGCAGTCTGGAAACCAGCCCTGCAGGTGTTCTGGGTGCTGCTCAGGCCTGGGAGCCGCCGGTCTTGGGAAAGCTGCCTGGACTGCAAGAGAGATGCACGCACTTGTTACACACCAAGGGGCAAGGTCACGTCCATCCCCAGGTCACGTGAGCAGCTGGCACCTCTGAGCTCGTTCGTGTCTTTGGTTTGGATCGTTGGGACCATGTGGGAAATGTCGCTCTCTAATGTCAGGGTCTCACTCTCATGGAGGCTTGTTCTTCAGACTTAGAGGGTTATGATGTGCCCGGCACATTACTGTTGCCCCTTTTGTCCCCTCGGGAGGGGAGAGGAGCGCTCGGAGCAGTTGGGAAGCATCCTCAGCTCACACAGGTAGTACGTGGCAGGCCTGAAATTTGAGCCCTGGATGGCCACGCTGCCCGAGAGAAGGAGCTGAGGTAATAATGTGGGAGTCTTTCACATGTTACTGTTCTGGAATCTCCTGAAGCTGTTTTAAGTGCCTTGAGAAAGTGGCTTTCCCCAGCTGCTTCTAACCTCGGGCTCCAACGCGCCAAAGCCGGGCTTGGGCACAGGCAGCTCTTGCCTGGTTGGCAGGTTAGTGAGGTGATCTCGTATTTCCCACCACCTAGTTCAGTCCAACCCGGAGGGGTTGCTTCTAGAGGGTTCCGACTCCAAGCCTCCCCTGCCAGGCCAGTGTCTCAGTTGTGTATCACTTGCCCATGACACTTCATACGGTGAGTTCTCAAATCCTGTCTCAAATGACAGGTGGGGACCAAGGGCACTTGGAAGGGCCGGGGGGCAGGGCATGGGGGCTGGGGCAAGGACACTGAGTGTGGCACTGGTTATTTGTCTGTTTTTCATCTCATTCAGCATTGAGCCTAAGCTTTTTGGTTGTTTTTATTTTATTTTATTTTTATTTCTCACCCATTGATCTTTAGAGAGTGGAAGGGAGGGGGAGTGACAGAGAGAAACATCGATGTGAGAGCGACACATGGATTGGTTGCCTCCTACACACACCGCAACCTGGGCCGGGGATCCAGCCTGCAACCAAGGCACGTGCCCTGGACCGGAATCAAACCCAGGACCCTTCAGTTTGAGGGCCAATGAGGTAAACCGGCAGGGCAGAGCCTAAGTTTTGGTGCACACGGGCACTCTGGCTGCCCTGGGCTTCACAGCTTGGCTTCCGGAGCGGCGGTAGGGTGCACCCGAGTCCAGAGCCAGAGTCAGGCCAGGCTCAGCGCCGCCCGAAGGAGTCCCCCTGGAGAGCCCCAGAGGTGCCTGCAGTCACAGCAAAACAGAAGGGGCTCCAAATATTCCCTTTTGAGGCCGGGGAAGGGAAGCCAAATGAAATGTGAAGAGGTGTCTGAAGGCCCGGAGGAAACCAGTAGGCCCTTCCAGAAGTTCTATTTGTGGTAAGGAACCTTGGCATGGGGCAGCCAGCTCGACTGCAAAAATAGACCGATGTGCCGAGAAACGGCTGGTTCTGGAAGCAAATGCCCCTCCGCGGAGGGCTGAGCTGAGTGAGACCAGGAGGCTCTGCCCCTCGCCTCTGCTTCCCTCTAGACCCCAGCACCAAAAGGGGAGAAGGGAAGGTTAAACATCCTAACATGGACGCTTGAGTAGAGCCATGACTTTACTCTCACAAATGGGACCAGTGGAAACACAGGGCAAAAGGAAGGTTTCAAATAAATGCCTGGAAACCAAATGAACCTCCAGCCCATCCCTGCGTCTGCCAGCACCAGCTCCCTTCACCGTGTCCATTCTCCCCTTTGCCTGCAAGTGGGCGAATGGCTAAGAAAATGGGGTACAATGTGCAGCAGGAGAGAGAGTGGCTAGACGGAAAATGTAGACCTTGATGTTGATGAAAGACAGGACCCTGAGAAAAGGTGGTCTCAGGCCGTCCTTCCAAGGCCAGGCTGACAACCTGACTGAGGGGGGGTGGGTGGGGTGGTTAAGATGCGCCTGTGGAAGGAGAAAACGAGACAAGACAGACTCCGGGAGGCCACCTGACTGGAAGCCAGCGCTGGCATCCGTGGGTGTCGGTGCTCACCTGGCACAGGTCCCGCTCTCAGGAGGGCTGCTGGGCCGCAGCAGCGACGGATCGGCCAAGTCGCTGTGCATGGCGACCAGCTCCTGGCATCAGGTGGAGCCACACCTCGACGTTCTCTGGGTGGAGGGGTGACCCCGCCACATGTTTCTGCCCTGGACTCCTGGCCACCCTAAGGCTGCCATGACCAGACGCAAACGTGCAGGGTCACTGATAAAGAGTTGTGCTCCTTAGAAGGGGCGCTATATTTTATGGCTCAAGAAGGTGTTTGTTTTGGTTTTTTTTTTTGGGGGGGGGGGCGAGGGGAATGTAAAGGAGCTTATACCCAGTGTCTCCTCGGCTAGAACGGGGGTTCAGCAAGCAAATTGGATCCATTTTCCCCTTCGGGCCCCAGGAGATGGGTGGGGTCTGCACCTCCCTCCCTTTCTCTCTCTGAAACCAAGAGCTGTTGAGGTCCAGCCATGGCCTTGCACTCAGCTGCCTCTCAGCCGTTGGAGATGAAAGGTCAAATGTCATCTGGAGTTGGCAGCCCCACTTACCAGCAGCTCCTCTGTCTTCAGAGAGCCCGAGGGCAGCTGTCTGAGGGCTTAGGCAGGGACTACCGAGGGAATTCCCTCTCCGCCAATAGAGAGAGGTCACCCTTGGTTGGAGGGAGAATGGCAGCTTCTGTCCCAGGAACTTTATAGCTGGTGGATAGGATCCCCGTGCCAACAAAAGCAGGTCGGAAAGCCAGGGGAGTTTGTCGGGCAGACAAAGCAGGGCAGAGCGTGGTGAGGCGGGAGGAGCCCCCTGGCAGATTCAGGAGTGGCCGTGCCTTCTACAAGCTGGGCCAGGGATCAAGCCTGCAACCAAGGCACGTGCCTTTGACCGGAATCGAACCCGGGACCCTTCAGTTTGAGGGCCAACGTTCTATCCACTGAGCATAACCGGCCAGGGAAACATGGTGAATAAAAAGCAACAGATCCTTCAACAAGCTGGGTTCGGAAGGGCACTTGCAGAGAAACCATCCACGTATTTGCTATGTGGGCTGCAGCGAAAACAGGTTGTTTTGTTTTGTTTTTTGCTTTTTTTTCTGGCAGCACCTGTTTCTTTGAGCTCAACTTCTCCAATCATATAATTCTGGTAGGACCTGCCATTCAGAGCACCCCATCCTCCTAGCCACAGGAGGTGGGCATGAGATCCAGGCCCAGCCAATCAGAGTGCCCCTCACTTCCTGGGCAGGCAGGGCTGGTTCTCTGCTGGAAGAACCGGATGGGGTCACTGGCAGCCGGTTCCAGTGCACATTGAGAACCACTGGCAGCAGGAGAGAGGACAACCCAATTTGAGAGCAAGCATATGGAGGGAGGCATTTGGGGCCTGGGTCCATTTGTGCCCAATGCTAGATCCACCCCTTCCCGTGAATCAATAAACCATCTCTCTCCTTTGCTAATCTCAGTTTGAGTTTCGTTTCTGTCACTTGCTACTACAAAAGCCTGACTATTACAGGAAATATTTGGATGCAGGAAGGGCCCTGTAGTTTGTGAAAAGACTTGCTAGTACAGAGTATTTGTAGACTAATACAAACAGTAAAATAGAAATGTTGTGTTTAGCTTGAGGAAGTCGTCTTTTTTTTTTAAAGATTTTTATTTATTTCAGAGAGGAAGGGAGAGGAAGAGAGAAATAGAAACATCAATGATGAGAGAGACTCATTGATTGGCTGCCTCCTGCACACCCCACACCGGGGTGTGAGCCCAAAACCTGGGCATGTGACCTCCTGGTTCACAGGTTGATGCTCAACCACTGAGCCACCCCAGCCGGGCGAGGAAGTGGAGTCTTTTCAGACCCTTGAGAAGCACTCATTGACCTATGGCGAATTGATAGGCCGATAACAAATCCTTCAGAAAGGCAGGTTCAGAAAGGGGGTAATGCTGCTGTAGGTCAGGGGAGTAAATGAAAGCAGGAAGTTCTTACACATGAAAAGGCCACACAGTCACTGAGTTGATGAGCATCTCGGCAACACCAGCTGAAGGCTGGTTTCTCGGCAGGTCCTGGGGTTTGAGATGGACTTTCCTGGTTAGGGGACGACCCATCTCAGCCAGAGCCTCCGTCCAATGCTGGTGGGGGTCTGGCTAGGCTCCTCTCCAGAGGGAGGCGGCTTTGTGCCTTGGAGCATTTTTCTGTCCCTACTCGGAGAAGGCCCATAGCCTGGGACAGCCTGCTTTCAAACACACACCATCTATTATCCAGACCTTTTGCTCTTTTAGTCCATCCTTCCCTATCATTTATTCTGAAGTTGGGAACGTTTCCCAAACCAACAATTGCCCAGTCCACAGTGTTCCTTGCTGAATGTCCCCAGAAAAGACGGGGAACATGGTGAATACAAAACAACCTTTGCCCCCCACCTAGTAAAGGGACTGTTTTGCCAGGATGCTATCACATCCCACTCCTTTCTGACGTCACACAGTGAAGATGGCTGGAAGACGGTGGGAACTCCAGATGATTCTCCCAAACAGATCTCTCTCGAAAATCCTTGGAAGAAGGTTATGTCTTGTAATGAAACAAATTGTAAGTCAAGCCCTGGCTCAACCACTTCCTTGCTTTCCACCTTGGATAAATTTATGTACCTCTGAACCTCATTTTTCTGCTCTGTATAGTGGGAATGATACTACTGCAGTATTTAAACCAGTTCAGCTGTGAGGGACAGAGCTCTGAATACAGTGGCTTAAACACTGATATAAAAGACTCCCGAGGCAGGCAGTCATGGCTGGTAGTGTGGGTCAGTGACATCATCACAGACCAGTCTTCCTCGGTCTTCCTATATTAGCTTCCATTCCAAAGGTCACACCACGGTCCAAGGTGGCTGGTGCAGCTCCATCCATTATGTTCTTGACTTCAAGAAAGAGGAAGTACATTCTGACTCACCCTTTTAGGAGTCTTTCCACCATCAAACTCCTGTTTATCTATCATTGGCTAGATCTTAGTCACATGGTCATGTCTAGCTGCAAGGGAGTCTGGGAAAGGTAGTTGTGGTAGGTAATTGCTCATCCCTTCCTCCTGGTATTCACTTCCTTGTGTGATTCCCTCCCCTCGAGTGTTCCCGTGGGTCTCGTAGTGATGCGTGCACCTAATTGAGGCAAGAATTTAGGCCCTCCTTGTATGATCCCCCTTCCCCTGCATGTAGGAATCTTGTCACCCTGGAAGAATGTGAACTCTCAATCATTTCACATATAATGAAATCCCAATTTTTTTCAGAATGGGTTGAAACCAAGGCATTTCAGTGAAAACAGGTGATCTGGGGAGAAAAAAAAGTCGGTAATAAGTCCGAAGACTTATTTTCTCTCCTTCCATAATGATGGAAGATAAAAGGTGCCAATATTCTCGCTCCTTATTTTTATTAGTGAACTAGGATATATGAGCACTTAATAAAATATTCACAGAAGGCTCCACTGCATTATTAAAAATATTCTTTATCATTTTTTGGAATTTCATAAAACAGCAATTTCTTTAAAATCAGTGAGCTTAAGGGGGGATGGGTGCATATGTGCTGTTCTTTAATGCTGTGTTAGCATGCTTTTATAAATTTTAAAAAATTGACCTTAATAAGTTTTTAGCATGAAGTTGCAGAAACTTCTCAGGGTCCTGCTTGTACAATGCAGAGGAACCCCGCCCACGTGAAAGCCGTAGGAGGAGAGACTGGTCGCCGACGTCCCTGAGTGCGGAACTTGACGAGTCCGGCGTGGACTAGAGGGACAAGGCATGGGGAGCTGAGACTCTGAGTTTAGAAAGTTGTCACAACCAAATGACACACAGAGAGTTTGAACACCCTCTCCCTCCGAAGGGAGTGCAGACTGAGCAGAAAGCAGAAAAGCACTGTGTGTGTGTGTGTGTGTGTGTGTGTGTGTGCGCGTGTGTGTGCACGGGGGATAGGGGAGCTTTGGGTAGGAGAAGAACTTTAGGGAGGAAATTAATACATTTTTTCTGACAAGGAAGATTTACTAAGCAGGCGGGAGCTGGGTGGGCAGGTCCTGTTGAGTCTTCCAGATGAGTGGTAGCTGTTTAGCTTAGCCACAGTTACAGACTGGTCCTCGGTGAGTGTTTTTCTTGACATCGCCCTCTGCCATTATCTTCTCTATTCGGAATGCGATATGCTGTATTTAGCCGGCGGTACAGTATTTAGCTGGTGGTAACTCCCTGGCACTCTCCGTCACTGACCTCAGGGGTGGCCTTGTCACCCCAGCGCTGAAGCTGCACGCACAGAGGTCCCTGGTCACCAGGATTCATTTGAGAAGCTTTCTCCCTCTCAGCCTGTCCCCTCGCCCATGGCTCTGTGTGTGCCCATCTCTCAGTCTTGCCCATGACCCTGTGTTTGCAGTGAACTATGCATGTTCTCCTCTCTGTGTTTTCAGAATATGAGAGTCAACCTCGACTGGAAGGTAGCCAGGGTCTGGGAGGAGGGCCATTCCCATCGAGACGGGGTGAGGGGGGGAGGGGCGTCCAGAGAGGGAGAACCTGGTGGACTCACCCTTGTTCTTTGCGAGGAGAGGAGTCCAGGATTCACTGTGTGAAGCTGCAGGAAAAACACAGGCCCTGAAGAGGTCCTAGGGCAAGGTGCCGCTTGGGTGGCCGGCGGAAAGGGCGGCCGCGAGGAGCAGTGGCATGCAGGAAGCGAGGAGCCACGAGAGCGGGCTGCTTGGTCATCACATCCGTGACCCAAGGAGGGAGGTGAGCGACAGGACGGTTCTGGGTCTCACCAATACATCTTTACGTTTTCTTCCTTAAACATTGGAAAGAAAACGCGTCGATGTTCTTCTCTGTCATATGCTCAGCACTCTCTAAGATTTTTTTTTTTTTTTTGTCCTAGAAGGACATGCTGGTATTTTACTTCCCACCTGAAGCTTGCAAAGGACTAGATGGAATCATGACAGTGAGACTAAGGGCAGGCACTTATGCGGTCGTGCTGGGAGCCAGGGGGGTTCTGAGAGCTCTGCGTGTGGTTAATAGCTGGCCCCTGGCTGAGAACACGCAGCCTGGGGGTGGGGGGGCAGAGGTGGGGCGGGAGTAGACAGCAGCCTTCCTCGTGGGATCTCCCGAATTAGGTAGACGAATGAGTTTCACTCCACAAACGTGGGTTTTTAAAATGTCACAATCTTTAAACATTTTTTATTGAAAAATTTTCCAGTTTTATTGAAATATAATTGATATGTAACATTGTGTGATCTTACCGTGTACAAGGGATTGATCTGATACACTCACGTATCGCAAAACGATTACCACCGTATTGTTAGCAGGTGCATCATGGCACATAGTTACCCTTCCTTTTCCCTGATGAGAACACTGAAGATCCACTCCCTTAGCGACTTTCAAGTGCTGTACAGTAGTCCCTCATCACCCGCGATTCCAATTTCCTCAGTTTCGGTTCCCACAGTCAACTTCCATCCAGGATTATTATTAAATGGAAAATTCCAGAAATAACCATTCACAAGCTTTAAATCGTGCACTGTTCTGTGTAGCATGATGAAATCTCGCAGTCCTGCTCGGTCCCTCCTGGGGTGTGAATCATCGCTTTGTCCGGATGTAGACACTCCCCACCCGTTAGTCACTCAGTCTCTGTCCTGGTTATCCGATCGATCGTCAGGATCACAGCGCTTGTGTTCAGGGAGCCCTTATTTTATTCACTAATGGCCCCAGCGTGCAAGGGTAGTGATGCTGGCACTGCAGACATGCCAAAGAGAAGCCGTAAAGTGCTTTAAGTGAGAAGGTGTGTACGTGTAGGAAAAACAGTATATATAGGGTTTGGTACTTTCTGTGGTTTCAGGAATCCATTGGGGGGGTGTCTTCAAATGTATCCCCCCTGGATAAGGTGGGACTACTGTGTGCATTAGTGTTATTAACTATAGTCACCATGTTATATGTTAAATCCCCAGAATTTACTCATACCTGGAAGTTTGTACCTTTTGACCAACATCTCCCTATTTCCTCCACCGCCCATAACCCTGGCAACCCCCCATCTACTCTCCGTTTCCATGAGCTCAGCTTTTTAAAATTCCATCTAAGTGAGATCATGCAGTGTCTGTCTTTGTCTTATCTCACTTAGCAGGATGCCTTCCGGGTGCATCCATGTTGTTGCAAATGACAGGATTTCTTTCTTTCTTTCTCATGGCTGAATAATATTCCATTATGTATATAATGCGCGCGTGCACACACACACACACACACACCAAACTTTCTTTATCCATTTACCTATCACAGGTTGTTTCCACAGCCTGGCTATTGAAAATCATGCTGCAACGAGCAGCTATCGCTGTGAGGTCCTGTTTTCTGCCCAGATCTTGTGAACAGAGAGTGAGGGAGGGGGGAGTCTACAGAGGAAAATTTGGGCCCTGAGGCCAGGAAGAGGAGGGAGGGAGGCGGTCACAGGTCACAGTATGGCATCAAGTGCCTCTGCACCAGGTCTCACCATCAGCTCCTGGCCGGGCCACCAGCGCCCCTGGACCAACTGCCCCCTCCCTCCTGCCCAGGTTCACCCACCCTCAGCCCAGCGCAGGCCAAGGCAGTGCACAGGTGGCGAGTGGGTGAGGGTGTTTCAGCACTTGGGGCCCTGCCCCTCCCCCCCCCCATCTTCCCGGCCTGGTGCAGGTGGATCCCCTTCCACGGAGGCTCTGCTGAGTTGAATAGTGTCGCCCCCAAATTCATGTCCACCAGGAACCGGTGACCGTGACCTTGCCTGGAAAGAGGGTCTTTTGCAGATGGAATCAAGTTAGGACGCTGGGTGAGGGTGGGCTCTAAGTCCAAGGACTGGTGTTGTCTCTGAGGTGAGGGCATTTGGACATAGAGACGCACCGGGAGGAATGCCGCCTGATGGCAGAGGCAGAGGTGGGAGTGCGGCTGCCACAGCCGAGGAAGGCCGGGCCGGCTGGCAAACCAGGAGCCGGGAGAGGCCGGACCCACTCCCCTAAGCCTCAGAGGGAGCAGGGCCCTGCTGACACCCTGATTTTGGCTTCCAGCCCCCGGCCCTGAGAGAGACAAAGTCCTGCCATTTTAAGCCACGGGTTTGTGATACTGGGTCACAGCGGCCCTGGGACTCTAACACGGGCACACAGTTCTCGTTCCACCCCAAGGACTTGAAATGGGAAATTGGCCCCCTTCCAGGAGGAGAAGAAATTCTCAGCTGATGTAAGATCTTAGCGGAAAAGGCCACATTATATTTGCAGCTGCGGCCAGGTCAAAGGGAAAGCCGCCCCTCGTGGCCCCGGGGGCAGCAGTGGCCAGCACCGTCCTCCTCCCCCGCGGAGCTCTCCCCAGGGCTCTGCGGAGACGGTGGCTTTGGGCGGCGAGACCCGGTGACAACTGCTCCCTGTGCGCTGGGACCGCCCTGTGTTAACACTGAAAGCCCTGCATCCCTAGACCCCCTGGAGGGCCCGCTCCCCGCGCTGGGGCTGGGGTTGGTTTTATTTCCTTGGGAGCAGGGGACAGGCTCAAATACTGTGTGAGGACCACAGGCATTTAAAAAATATGTATGTCTTTATTGATTTTTAGAGAGGAAGGGCGGGAGATAGAGAGATAGGAACACTGATGAGAGAGAAACATCAATTGGCTGCCTCCTTAACGCCCCCCCCCTCCCCCACACACTGGGGACCGAGCCTACAACCCAAACCATTGACATTTTTAAAGCCTTGACCTCGTGCCGGTTTGTGCCTGGTGCTTGTGAATTGCACAGGCCTCGCCACACACCGGAGGGTGTGCTGCAGGTGTCCCCACGTTCGGCCCCGGGAGAGGGGAGCCCGGGCGGGCGTGTAGGCGCCGGTCCTGTGCCAGCTGCGTCAGCCGGTGGGCGGCTTCCTCCCTCTGCGCCCTTCCACGGCGCTGACTCACTCGGGGGAATGCTGACTCCTGGGCCCTCCACCCCACCGGGCTGTGTCTCCCGTGGAGGGAAGCAGTGCCTCCCTTTAATGCCTCCCTTCCCTGGCCCGCCCTGCTTGTGATCCCACCGGAGGCTCATCGTAGCAGCGAGGACCCAGGAAGCTCATTGCTTGGGTTTGACTTCCAAATCGGCCTCTTGCTGGCCCTGTGACCCTGGACACGTCGTGGCTCTGTGCCCCAGTTCCCTCGTCTAGAAGATGGGGTCATGGCAGCATGCCCCTCGAAGGTCTGTGTGGGGGATAGCACTCGTGTTGGCATTACTGTGGAGAGGTTAGGAGCTGAGAGGTGTGGACCTCACATCTCGGAGTCAGGTGGAGTCCGGTGATTCCGGGCACTTGATGCTGAACTTGACCCCGCCCCCATCTGGGGAATGGGGATAGGGCAGCACTTTCCGCATAGATGAGAGGGGATTTGCTGCTGCGGCTACCCCAGCAGCCCAGGGCCAGCGCCCAGCAAACGTGACGCAGACATTCAGTCCACGCCGTGACTTGTTAAAATCGTGGGCAAAGTTTTCACAATGGTTTTTCTTCTGGTCCTTCAGCGGCCCCGCTGCACGTGTTTTGAAGTGTCCTCAGGCTTGTGAGAGGACCAGCACGGGGTGGAGCTGAGAGGGTTGCTGCTGCCAAAGGTCAGAGCAAAGGTCAGGAGGGAGGAAGGGGTCAGGGGACAGGACACGCGGGTTCCGCCTCGGCCCTGGCTGAGCTTGCCCACTCTTGACTTCTCAGGCCTCAGTTCCCCATCTGTAAAATGGACAGAACTTCCGATTCCGTGCCTGGGGCCTGGGCGGGAGATGAGTTCACCGGTCATTCTCCAGGGTGACTCTCCAGGTACATAGGTTTCAGCATTCGCCATTCATTCCACCAGGGCCAGCTTCACGGAGGTGCAGCCCAGGCGGTCAGGGTCCCCCCTCAGAAGGGCCCGCACCTGGTTGAACGCTCCGCTGTTGCCATCTTGACATTCTCAATTTTTGAACAGGGGGCTCTGCATTTTCATTTTTACTGGTCTCCACACATTACATAGCCAGTCCTGTCTTCAGCGAATATTTACTAAGCATCGAGGGGGTGTGAGTCTGTGTGGCAGGTACCAGGATACACTGGAGGAAAATGGTTGATATTGTCTTTGTCCTTATGGAGTTTAAGTCTAAGAGGGCTACAGTCCTAAGCCCAAGCAGTTGTGAAGGTGACCTTATTTGAAGATAGGGTCTTTGCAGATGTGAAGTTAAAGACCTTAGGGTGAGGTCATTCTGGACTTACGATGGGCCCTAAACCCAATGACTGGAGTCCTTATAAGAAGGAAGAGGAAGATGTGAGACACAGACACAGAGGGAAGCACAGAGGAAAGGCCATGTGGAGACAGCCAGAGATGGGAGTGATGTGCCCACAAGCCAAGGAATGCCTGGGATGGCAGCACCACCGAAGCTGGGAGGGAGTCCGGGGATGAATTCTCCCCTAGAACCTCCCAGACCAGTGGTCGGCAAACTCATTAGTCAGCAGAGCCAAATATCAACAGTACAATGATTGAAATTTCTTTTGAGAGCCAAACTTTTTAAACTTAAATTTCTTCTAACGCCACTTCTTCAAAATAGACTCGCCCAGGCCGTGGCATTTTGTGGAAGAGCCACACTCAAGGGGCCAAAGAGCCGCATGTGTCTCGCGAGCCGCAGTTTGCCGACCATGGGCCCAGAGGAACCAGCCCTGCTGACAGTTGGGTTTCAGACCTCGGGCCTCCAGAACTGTTAGAGAATGAATTTCCGTCGTGGTGATTTGTCACAGCAGCCCTAGGCACCGAATGTAAGAGCAGGCAGACATGGATCACAAAACCAGATTTGAAATTGCTAGTGTGGCAAGGGAGGCGTGGGGCGCCGGTGTTGGAGAAGGGTTCTCTGGGACTTGAAACTGAGGAGTTAACTAAGGGGGCGGGAAGGGCGTGGGCAAAGGTCCTGGGGTAGGAGGCACTCTCTGTAAAAGCCAGGGGACACATTCCCAGCAACTCTCAAGCCACATGGGCCTCTCTGAGGAGTTGTCTTGGCCAGAGAGGGCTTTAAAGGCCATGGGGCTGGACAGGGGTCACTGACCGTGGCGGCAGCAGCAATTTGGCGCCCGTGGTTTCAACCCCATTGGTTTCACATGTTTATGCTACCAGATTGGCCCCTAAAGGGCAAGTGTTTGCCAGGCTCTGACCTGGTGGAGCCGGGGTATTGGCTGTTCCCAACCAACAAAGGAGAGAGTTTTGTGCCGCCTTTCATTGCCCCGCGACAGCTCCACCAGGCTTGGCTCACGACGAGGCTGTGCGCAGGGCCCGCACCTGCTGTTTTGGGGAGAACTTTCCCGGCAGCAGCCGTGATGCAGGCAGGCAGGCTGCACTGGAAGACACAGATGGGGTCAGAGCGACTTCGGCTTCTGCAGGAGGCCAGTGGCAGGGTCGCCTGCACACCAGCTCTGCCTTTTTCTATTGGTAAACGCAGAGACATTGCTCTCGTCAGCGCCTCATCTATAAACCAGGGCTCACACCTATATTCCTGGGTGAAGGAGTTGTGAAAATTAAATGAGATAATTTGCTCTTTCATTCAACACATATTTTTTGAGCAGCTACGAGGTGCTAGGCACTATTCCAGATGCAAGGGATGCTGTGGCGAACAAAATGAGACAGAAGTACCTGCTCTCCTGGAATTGACGTTCCAGATCAGGGGTCTGCAAACTGCAGCCCACAGGCCAAGCCAGCTTGTGTTTGCACAGACTATAAACTGAGAATAGTTTTATGGTTGAAAATAAAAGAAGAATAACATTTCCTGAAACTTTATGGAATTCAAATTTCAGTGTCTATAAATAAAGTTTTATGGACACACAGTCATGCCCATTGGTTCTCGGATTGTTTATGGCTGCTTGAGGGCTGTAAGAAGCAGAGTGGATTAGTCGCAACAAAGATTACAGGACCTGCCAAGCTGAACATGGTTACTATCAGGTCCTTCATAGAAAAAGGATGTTGCCCGGCCGGTGTGGCTCAGTGGTTGCGCATCGATCTATGAACCAGGAGGTCACGATTCAATTCCCGGTCAGGGCACATGCCCAGGTTGCGGGCTCGAACCCCAGTAGCGGGCGTGCAGGAGGCAGCCCATCAATGATTCTCTCTCATCACTGATGTTTCTACCTCTCTCTTCCCTCCCCTCTCTGAAATAAATAAAAACATATTTAAAAAAAAGAAAAGTAAAAGGTTGCCAGCCCCTCATCTCGATTCTTGCTACTCACAGTGTGGTCCCTGGACCACAGCCTCAGCATCACCCAGATGCTTGTTAGAAAGCCAGACCCCCTGAGCCTGAATCTGCATTCTAATAAGATCCCCCCGGGGATGTGTGCACATGAAAGTGTGAGATATGCTGCTCTAAAACGATGCATGCAACATGCTAAACACAGGGCCTGGCATGGAGAATCCAGTAAATATCACCTGCTGGGGTAGGCCACGGAGGGGGCCCCCAAAGATGCCCGTGTCCTGATTCCTAGAACCTGTGAGTATGTCGATGTACGTGGTCAAAGAGCCCTGGCAGAGGGGATTAAGGAGGCAGAGGTAAGGCCAGACCTGGGATTTCCCAGGTGGGCCCAATGAGGTAATTAATGGGGAGGGGCCAGGAGGATCGAAGGAGGTGACGCAGCTGTGAAGTGGCCAAGAGGTTGGAGTAATGCACTTGGAAGGTGGAGGAAGGTGCTGGAAGCCAAGCTGTGCAGGCGGCTCCTAGAAGCTGAAAAAGGCAAGGGAACGGACTCTCCTCTGCAGCCCCCAGCCGGAGCACGGCCCGGCCGACACCTGGGTTTCGGCGTGCTGACCTCCGGAACTGTAAGAGAACACCTTTGTCTTATTTAAGTCCTAGGTTTGTGGTGGTGGTGCAGCAGCGGGGGGAGAATGACGGAGCTGCCGTCGCTGCTGTTATCGTCACTATTGCTGCACGTTGAGTGCTGGCTCTGCCCTCTATCCATTCGGTGTTTCAGGCGTTGTTGAGTCTCTGAAGAATGGAGATGATAATTGTCCTTCCTCGGGTCACTGTGGGCTTAAATGAGATGATGTGTGTGCAGTGGCTCAAGATGCCAGCTGCCATATTGTTGTTGACCTGGTTCGAGTGGAGGCTGCCTCGGCGTGCCTTTGGGCACGTAACATCTCTGAACTTCATCTGTCTCCGGGGGCAGCAACGGTGAGGCTGAGCCAAGACCCTGAGCATGACGGCGGGCCCAGGCCTTGCGTAAGGAGAACGCAGCTGAGTTGGTGGCTACCCTGGGGAATGGGAATCAGGTCTCTGTCCTGGGTGGGCCCCTCTGAGGTGCTCTGATTCCGGGTGTCTGGATCCCGGCCTCAGTCGGCTGGTGGGGAAGAGGATAACTTGCTCTTCCCCCGAGTGAATACCTGTTGCCTTTTGCTGTGGCTGCTGCAGACCCCCTGGTGAGGCTTCTGCCCAGGGTTCACGCTGGATGGATGAGGAGGCGCCTGGGGCTCTGGACTCCAGGGTCTCCCGTGCTGAGGCCCCGGCTCCGCTGGGCCCAGGGGGAGTCAGTGTTCAGAGGCCTGGCTCAGCTCTCTAACCAGCCTGGTGCCGTCAGACTTCGCTGCTCCAGGTCCTGGGCTTGGTTCCCTCGGGCCATTGGTTCCACTGGGTTGGGACCGTCTCTCTCTGGAGGGGTTTCCTTAAAGGCAGAGACCTGCCTAGATATAATGGGTGGGCTCCCGCCCCCCAGCTCAGGTCCTGGCTCACAGAAAACATTTCCTGGGCCAGCGAATAAATGACCGAAGGGACAGAGGCCCTGGCGCAAACTAAAGGGAGCTCTTGTTAGTGGAACCTCTGCCAGCTCCCAGGAAATGCTGGTTGACCAGGCGGCCCAGGATCTGGGAGTCACTGCAGTGGCCTTGGAGCTCTAAGGACTGGGCAGCATTTACTGAGCACCTACTGTGTGCGGAGGATGTGATGCTGAGTGCCCCTCCGCTCAGTGCCCTATGTGTCAGGGACACGAGGCTTGCAGAGGTGAGATACGCACCCAGGGCTCTGAGGCAGGTGCTGGCTGGATGCCCAGCGAAGACCCTGGGAGTGTGTAGGAAATGAGGGCCACTGAAGGCTTAATTTTGGGGTGGGGAAGGGGTTGCTGCTTTCCTTCCAACATTTTATTATGAAAAATTTCTAATAGCAACACAGATTCATTGACATTTTATTGAACTTGACTTGTCATGGATCTGTCCATTCCTCTACACCCATCAATTCATCCTATTTTTGGTGCCTTGGTTTTACTTTTATTAGGAACATTTTTAACATATACCAAATAAGGGAGAATATACAATAAATTATGACATGCCCAGATTCAAACACGTCAATATTTTGCCTTTTTTTTGTTTCTTCTATCTTCTCTGTCCCCATTTTTCTTTCCTGGAGGATTTTAAGCAAATCCTAGACACTGTATTTTTTACTTGTATATTTTTTATGAAAAGGTTTGACATAGAATCTTGTTGGTGAACTCCAGGTAACTGGGCCCCCAGGGCCTGCCTGGGGCTGAGAGCCAAGCGCCCACCACAGCCTGGTGGCCTGGGCTGGCCGATGGGCAGCGCTGAGCGGGAGTGAAAGAGGCTGCGGCGGCCAGGCCCACGCCGTCAGCCTGTGGCCACCCACCCCGAGGGGCTCCTGCTGCATCCGTCCTGCGAACCTGACCCTGCACGCCCTGCCTGTGGAGACAGGGCCACGGTTCAGGTTAAACTGGGGTCTTCTCACCTTCTGACTACTCAGCCGCTGTACCAGGGCCCAAGGCATGCTTAAAAAAATCCACATAACATAACATTAACCATTTGAAAGCGAACAGCTCCGTGGTCCCTGCGCAGTTTTGGTCTCCGACCACAGAAGGCTCTGAGGTGGTCTGTGCATAGCCTTGCCCTTTAGGGGAAGCCGGGCAGCTCCGACGATGGCCTTGGGAGGGGCCGCCCCTGTGGGGCATCTGGGCCAGCAGCCCTGAGCTCCAGAGAAGACCCGCCCCTGAGAGGGGGGCTTGCAGGTGTCAGGCCCAGCTTAACCCTCTCATCCACTCCACAGGACACGCGGACAACCACAGTCCTGACTGTGGGGACCCTGACCTTGACCAGCCTCCAACATCTCTGCCTGCCCCGTATGACCCCCAATTCTCTCTGGCCCCAGGGCTTCTCATTGCTGTCCCCTTTACTTGGAATTTCCCTTCTTCTTGTCACTGTCTCCTTCCCTGACCCAAAGTAGACCTCTGACCCGCGACTCCCCATCCAAGCACCCTGGTTTTTCCCTTCACAGGATTATTTCAATGGCACATGCACACTTTTAGGAAAACTCGGTTTCCACCTGCGTGTCTCCTTTACCCTCACACGGAGCACTGTGACGCTGACCCCGTGGTCACCAGATGCGTGTGGGGTTTCCCCACCGAGCGCTCTCGGTGACACCAGCGGGGTGTTCTCCAATCCAGTTCGATCAGTCCCACGAGACTGCTCCCACCCCCTGCAGACGCCAATCACAAGTAGGAGGCCCCCAGGTTGCCCACAACTTCTGTTCAATTTGGCTGTAAATCAGAGGTTCCCACGACCCCCTCCTCGGGCTCGATTACGTTGCTAGAACAACACGTAGAACTGAGGGAACACCTTCTTTCGTTTGCCAGGGTGTTAAGAATATAAAGGATACACACAGCCAGATGGAGGGGCACAGGGCCAGGTCTGGTGGTGGTGTTGGGGGGTCCTGAGCCCGGGAGCTTCGGTCCCGTGGCGTGGGGTGCATCACCTTCTGGTTCATGGATGTGCCCGCCCACCTGGAAGCTCCCTGGGCCCCATGGGGTTGGGGTCTCACACGGGCTTATCGTGTAGGTGTGATCAATCTTAACTCCATGCCCAGCCTTTCCCCCTTCTCAAGCGCATGGGGAGCGGGGGAGAGAAATTCCAGGTGTCCAATCATGACCTCTATTTCTGGTGACCAGCCCCCACCCAGGAGCCCACCCAGTCACTGCTCTTACCACTTAGGCAGTCACCAGGGTTTCAGAAGCTCTGTGCCAGGTACTGGGCAGAGACCAATACATATATTCACTTTCTTTGGGGGGCAGGCTGGGTCTGTCTTGCTTCCTGTTGTATCCCCCTCTCTGACACCGAGTAGATGCTCAATAGCTGTTTGCTGAGTGAATATACAAAGGAGAAGGACTTGCTGGTCTTGCTCTCCTGTCCACCCCGCACCTGTCATGTTTCCACATTGCTGACTGATGGAGGGCTTCTTCTGTCCCAGGCACTGTGCTCAGCCTTTTATGCAACCCTCTGAGGGAGGTCCCCCGCGTTCCCACACTCCACAGATGCGGCAGCTGAGGCTCAGAGAGGCGAGGAGACAGGCCCCAGGTTGCACGGCATGGAATGGGGCGGTGGGATCCGATTCAAGTTGCCCCAACCCCGAGCCCCTGCTCTGAATCCCTACCCAGCCACCCTGAGGTGAGTCCCCCTCCCGGCCCCTGCCCTCTGCAGAAGCAGGAGCTAGAGAATTCCGCGGGGCCCACACGCCCCACCTGGACAGCGGTCTGGCTCGGAGGAGATCTACCTCCGGGCGCTGGGTTATGTCCCGCTGTTCCTCACCGCCTCCCAAAGTGGTTCCACGTTCAGCCCAGGACCTGCGGTTCCCACTTGTTTTCTGTAACCAGAGCTTCCCCAGTGCTTGGCGCCGAGATCCAGATTTTGGCTTCGGCTCCGGTTCCTGATTCCCTTGGGTGTCGAGATGATGTCAAATGATTGCACTGGTAGAGGTAAACCAAGCTGGGGCTCAGTGGGCAGGTCATTCTCAGGTAAGGGAGAAGCACACAGCATCGGCAGTGCCTCCTTTACTCATTTCTTCCTGGCAACAGATGCTCAGAGAGGTTGGGTGACTTGCCCAAAGTCACACAGCAAATGAGTGGCAGGGCAGAATTTGCACCTAGCTCCCGAGCTCTTCCTCCCAGCTGCCTTTCCAGCTCCAGGCTGCAGACGAAAGTGGGCCCTGGGGACCCAGCGTGACAAAAACCCAGACCTTGCCCACAAAGGGCTCCGAAAAAGACCAGATTGAGTGCAAACACGATCAAAGCGGCACCCGCCAACATGAGACAATATGTATTTTTAGACAGAGAGTGAGTCAGTCTGTGATGATTCACAGGCCTGGCTGGGCTGGAGGGGCAGCCCCAGGCCACTGAGGGCAGGGCAGGAGATCGGCCACACGAGGGGACAGGAAGGCCGGAAGCGGCTGAGGGCCACACCAGCCGGAGCCCTTGGTCTCCTTCGTTCTGTGCAGGGTTGGATACTCACTGACTTGTCGGAAGGTGCGTTTTTCAATAAGTGCGTGAAAATAGGTCACGTTTACGGCACTAGGAAATGACGTGATAAGCGGCTTACCATCACTTTATAACCGTCCACACTGGGCTGGACACCGGGCTAGGTGTTGGGGAGATGGCAGAGAGCAAAACGAACAGAGCCAGGACCTCCTGCACCTTCTGAAACGGCTGTAGGCATGCTTTCCCTGTAAAGGGCCATGCAGTCCCTCTCACAGCCACTCAGCTCCCCTGTAGTAGCAGAAAAGCAGCCATAGGCCTTATGTAAATGAATGAGCGGGGCTGCGTTCCATTAAAACTTTATTTATAAAAACAGGAATTGAGCCAGATTTGTCCTGGGAGCCCTAGTTTGCTAATCCCTGTTTTCAAAGATGCTTTCACTTCCCACTGCCCTTCATTTGCCCTCTACCCTGTGACTAATACACATCCTCCCCCACCACCACCCTCCTGAAACTTTCACCTCCCGGTGGCTTGCTAGTTCTGCAGGTAAAAACTGCCGTAACGCCCGGCCGCTGTGGTTCCGTGGTTGAGCATCGACCTATGAACCAGGAGGTTTGATTCCCAGTCAGGGCACATGCCTGGGTTGTGGGCTCGATCCCCAGTGCGGGGTGTGCAGGAGGCAGCCACTCGATGATTCTCAGTCATCATTGATGTTTCTCTATCTCTCACTCCCTATCCCTTCTTCTCTGAAATCAATGCAAATATTTAAAGAAAAGAAAACTGCTATAAAACTCTACTTGAAATGAAAAAGGGTTTTTGTTGGCCTCACAAGTTCCCTACACGCAGGGATTTATGGACCATATTGGACTGTGGCCTCCTGAGGCACCAGCCTAGTGCTTGGGACATGGTGGATATACCCTAGGGCCGTGGTCGGCAAACTGCGGCTCGCGAGCCACATGCGGCTCTTTGGCCCCCTGAGTGTGGCTCTTCCACAAAATACCACGGCCTGGGCGAGTCTATTTTGAAGAAGTGGCGTTAGAAGAAGTTTCAGTTTAAAAAATTCGGCTCTCAAAAGAAATTTCCATCGTTGTACTGTTGCTATTTGGCTCTGTTGACTAATGAGTTTGCCGACCACTGGCCTAGGGGATGGCGGAACATTTGCAGAATGGACACCCTCGGGGCTGAGCCCAGCCCTCTCTACGTTCTTCACGTTGGTTAGAAACTGGCAAAAATGGAGGAGGGGGCTGTGACAGACTAGGGTCCCCTTCGGTCTTCTCTGTCCCTCGGGGGTCTTTGCACCTTAGTGTCCCTACCCCACACAACGGGAGTCCAGCAGGAAAGCAGGCAATGGGAGGACCCTGACCTGGGACCCTAGCCTGGTGCATAGCGGTCGTGAAGCACTGAGCCTCAGCTTTCTCATCTGTGAAATGGACGGGGCCAGGCCCACACCTCTCCGGAGCTTGCTCAGAGGTGCACATGAGTCACCGTGGCAGCGTGGCCTCTAAAATTCAAGGTGCACTGTCCCAAGTGTGCCTGTCAGTCCTTCGGAGAAGTGGGGTTAGCTCCACTTTTATAGACCAGTTAACAGGGATTTGGGGCATTGAGGGGCTGGCTTGAGGTCACAGCCAGCCAGGGCAAGGCAAGGTTCAGACCTGAACCTGTTGACCCTGGGCCACACTCTGTGAGTCAGTGACATGTGACCGGCCACCCATGAGCCTCCCTTTGCTGGCACCCCACCATTCAGCTGTCAGGCCCAGGACAAGGCTCCTCACCGCCTTGTGGGTGTTTCCAGAAAGAGACAGCAGCATGGTTGAGCAGTCAAGAGGAACCCCACCCCCAAAGGGTTCAGAGGCCTGCACTCTGGGGGAGGGGCTGCAGAACTGGCATCCACAGACCTGGGTTCGAATCCCATGCCTGAAGACAGCTAGCCTCGTGACCTTGGAAAGGGACCGAACTTTTCCGAGCCTGTTTTCTCTCTGATTAATAGGAACGGTAAATCACACACACACACACACACACACACACACACACACACACACACACACACAGCTGGTTCTTGCTATTCCTGTTAGTTATCTATAATAATAATAAAAGTGTAATATGCTAATTAGACCGGACATCCTTCTGGATGTCCTTCTGGACGACCTTCCAGATGAAGCCGGGGCTGCGAGGGAAGCCCAGGTCCCTGCCTGGTGCTGCCGGCAGCCAGAGGGAAGCCCGGGTCCCGGGTGCCAGAGGGAAGCCGGTGTTGGCAGCCAGGGGAAGGAAGGCTTACTGTTGCATGAATTTCGTGCATCGGGCCTCTAGTATTCTATAAAGTTACTGCAAACACTGGATTAACAACTCCTGAACGCTTGCTCTTAGGGGAAATACAGGGTTCGGTTCCTGAGAGCCTCTGGTCAGATTTTTGTCAACTGATCAATATAAAACCTTGTTTTATGTGTGTTTCTGTTTCGAGACACCTTGTTCACTTCATTTAATGTACATTGTTGATTCATTAGCATTGAGCTCACAGCCAGCAGCACTGTAACTTATACCTGAACAAAGTTTACCTGACACGTATTTTCTCTGTGAAGCACACCCAGCCTCCTGGCACTTGGGAACACTAGACAGCACTCCAGCACTACGTTTGGGGCCGTTTTAAATATTGCAGTCACTAACAGAAAAACATACCCAGAAAATGTGGACAACATGGTGCTCACTAGACCATGAAAGGGCTCTTGTTTGCAGTGTGAGAGCTGAAACAAGGCCGAGCGTGGCTTTGCTCCAGCCAGGAATGTGCACGTGGGTGATTCCAAATTTTTTGCCACTTTGCACATGTCTATGGATGACCACAAAAGCACCGCGGGCATTCATTTGAGGGTTGTAAACAAATTCTAATGAGTAGGCAATTTTGAAAATACAGAATTTGCTATGAAACAATAGGATTGATGATATGTGTGTACATATATGTGTGTACATAAATACAGGAGATATACAAGTATGGGATATACTAGTATATAACTGTATATAGCATCCATCCCTCCTAGGAAGGGGCCTTATGGACCTGCTGCACTAACTCATTGGTCCGAAGCAGCCCCTGAAAAGGTGAGCTGCTCTTTCTGCATCTAAAAATCGATAATGTTATTGAGAACTTGCTTTGTGCCAATCTGAGCCAAGCCCTTCACAGGCCTTAATCTCATTCGATCCTCAAATGGCCCTGTGAGTTTGGTGCTATTATAATCAACATGTTACAGATAAGGCACAGAGAGGTTAAGTAAATTCCCTGTGGTCACACGGCCAGCAAGAAGGATGCAAACTTGGGCAATTGGATACCATTCGCACAACACTCCTCACATGAGGCCTGGTATTGAGTGGTAGTAACAATGGCTGGTGTGTTTTGACTAGGAGTTGGACCCAGACCCATCTGGACATAATGTATCATTCCATGGGAGATGAATACATTATTATCCCCAAGAAGATGAACAACCATTTCAGTGTCATCTAGTAGCCAGTCCACATCCAAATGTTCCCAGTTGTCCCACTCTATAAAAAATATATTTTATAGATGCCTTTTTTTAAAAACTTGATTTCTTATTTTCTTAAATATATGTTTTTGTTGATCTCAGAGAAGCAAGGAGAGGGAGAGAGAGATAGAAACATCAATAATGAGAGAGAATCGATTGGCTGCCTCCCACTAGGAATTGAGCCCACAATCCAGGCATGTGCCCTTGACCAGAATTGAACCCGGAACCCTTCAGTCCACAGGCCAACACTCTAACCACTGAGCCAAACCGGCTAGGGCTATAGCTGCCTTTGAAAAGCAGGATCCTATCACGCACAGTCATACCTTGCATTTGGTTACGTCTTTTCAGCCTTTTAGACTATTTTCATTCTGCCTTCTTTCCCCCACCCTTGACATTGACCTTCAGAAGCATCTAGGTCTTTTATCTTGTGGATAATTTCAAACTCTGTACTTGTCTAACTTCCTCATGAGATCATTTGTTGTTCCTCTGTCCCCTGTATGTCCTGTAACCTGGAAGTTAGACCGAGAGGCTTAACTGGACTCGGACACGTTTTTAGCAGGAATGGTACCCCTGGGTACCATTAGGGCACTCACACTGGAAGGTCATGACATTCGGTGATGCCGAGTTTATGGCTTCATTTAGGTGTTGCCTGCCGGGTTTCCCAATTGTAAACTCTATTGTCTGTCCCTGTGTAATAGGTTACCTGTGGGGCGATGTCTTGGCACCCGGTGAATATCCTGCCTCAAATGGCCTTGGCCCCAGTGCTTCCACGGCCCGCAGCCATCCCGCCGAGTCAGTTATCGCACTGGCGTTTACAAAGCTGTGGTTTTGCTATGGCGCCTGCTGCATTTCCAGCTGATGTTCTTCTATAGAAAAGACCTCTTCCATCACTTTTATTTTTTAGGCACAGTCTGTTCTCTTTGTTTTTGCTCTGTAGAGTCACTGTAATCAGTGAACCTTTACTCCTAGAGGAAATACAAGGTTCCTGCGAGCCATTGGTCACATTTTTATCAACTGGTCAATACATAACCTTGTTTGATGTGTGTTTCTGTTGAAAGGCATCTAATAGGTGCCGTTGACTCATTAGCACTGACCTCAGGGTCACCAGCGCTATAACGTGTCTGAAGGAAGCTTTTCTAACACGTTCTCTACAAGGCACATCACAGCCTGCTTGCCCTAGGAGTACACACAGCATTGCAGCACTGTGCTTGAGGGCCATATCAAGCAGCAAAATCACCAACAAAACCCACAAAAAATGCAAAAAAACCATGGCAGTAAATAGACCACAAAAAGGACGTTTGCTTTCGGCTTTCCCTATTAGGGCTAAAACAAGAAGCAGGCGTTGCCTTGTTCAGCCTCCACTGGAAACTTGGGTCGGGCGACACAGATGTTTCCTGGCTCTGTGCATTCCGAGAATGACTGAGAGTATTGATTCTGAGGTTTCAGATAAGTTGTAGCAAGTAGGCAAAGTTGCAGATACCGAATCTGAGAATAAGGAGGATCAGGGTTTTTATTTATTAGCTATATTATAGTTCATTATAGTCACTACTAGAGGCCCAGTGCACGAATTTGTGCACCAGTGGGGTCCCTCGGCTTGGCCTGTGGGATCCAGCTGAAACTGGCTCTCCGACATCCCTTGAGGGGTCCCAGATGGTGAGAGGGTGCAGGCCAGGCCAAAGGACCCCACTGGTGCACGATCGGGGTAGAGGAGGGACACGGGAGGTTGGGCAGCCAGGGAGGGATCGTGGGAGGGCTCCAAGGCATGTCTGGCCTGTCTCGCTCAGTCTTGATCAGGTGGACCCCAGCAGCAAGCTAACCTACTGGTTGAAGCGTCTGCCCCCTGGTGGTCAGTGCACATCATAGCTAGCGGTTGAGCGGCCTTAGCATATCATTAGCATAGTTTTGGTTGAACGGACGACTGGACACTTAGCATATTAGGCTTTTGTTATATAGGATTCTTTCAAAAGTCTGAGTATGGCCAAGGGGAGTCCCTTTTTGTCTTTGATAGCTTTCTCACTTAAAAAAAGATTTTTTTATTGACAGTATTACAGATGTCCCCTATTTCCAACCCCCCTTCTTGCTTTCTCACTTTTTAATACAAGATATCCTAATCTCACCTGGAAGCAACCAGTCTTTCAAAGAGCCCCAAGTAAGGGAAAATGGTGTTTAGAAACCAAGACCTGAGTAGCAGGTGTGCTCATGGCCAGTGTCCCTGCTCCTTGGCCATTGCAGTGGACAGAGATAGGACATGTATTTGTAAAAATCATGTATGCATATTGACAAATTTATTCATGCATACCCATCAATATTTCCGATGCAAATTTCATAAAACAAGAGTGTTCTTTTTAACTACCTTCTTTATTGTGGTAAAATATATGTAATATAAAATTGACCTCTTAAGTATTTTTAAGCATACAATTCCGTGGCATTAAATACATTTACATTGTTTGCAAATATCACCACCATCCATCTCCAGAGACTTATTTTTTATCATCTCAAAGTGAAACTCTATACCCATTAAACAATAAGTCTCCATTACCTTTCTGCCTCACCTCTGGTAACCCCATTCTACTTTCTATGAACTTGACTATTCCAGGTATCTCATGTAAGTGAAATCATAGAATCTCTGTCCTTCTGTGGCTGGTTTCTTACAATTAGCATTTGTTTGAGATTCATCCATGTTGTAGAATTTGTCAGAATTTTCTTCCTTTTGAAAGCAGAATAATGTTCCGTGGTAGGTTTACACCACATTTTGTTTATCCATTCCGTCATTGATAGAGATTTGGGTTGTTTCCACCTGTTGACTATTGTGAACAATGCTGCTCTGGACACGGATGTGCAAATATCTGTTCTTCACTACTTTTATATTCTACTAGAGGCCCGGTGCATGAAAGTTGTACATTGGTAGGGTCCCTAGGCCTGGCTGGCGATCAGGGCTGATCAGAGCCTACCGGCTGCTGGCCAGGGCCTCCCTTCATTCCACGCCGCCCACTGGTGGTCAGCGCACATCATAGTGAGTGATCAGTCTCCCGATCTAACTCCCGTGGGGACAATTTGCATATTAGGCTTTTATATATGTAGATTTGTATTTCTTTTCTCTTACACCGAAGATCTTGTTTCGTAAAAGCATTAGTATTTACTCTTTGTTGTCTCCTACAATATGCATAAGACAGCTCCAAAGTTATAACAGCAACGGCTCCTGAGAATATATAGGAGCCAGGAAGCAGATTGGTGGCTGCCAGCAGGGGGAGGAGAGGAGTGGGGAGTGACTGCTTAATGGTTGTGGGGTTTTATTTTGGAGTGATGATTGCACAACATTGTGAATGTACTTAGTGCCACTATATTGTACACTTGAAATGGTTAATTTTATGTTCTGTAAATTTAACCTCAATGTAAAAAAAAAAAAAAAAAGTCCCTACTGGGTGCCCTTTAAGATTTCTTTGCAGTTCCTTTGTCTTTGAATGTATCTCTCTGAGGAGATGCAGATGAGTGATGAGGAATACTTTGCTCAATGGGGTTATATTATCAAATTTTTATTTATTTATTTATTTATTTATTTTTAATTTTTTATTGAGGTATTATATGTGTACATATCTTACCATTACCCCCCCCTATATTATCAATTTGATATACAATCAGCTTTCTCTTTTGTATTCACTTTTGGGATTTGCCTTCTTTTCCTTTTTCATTTTATTTATTGATGATAAAACAATGCATGAATAAAAGAAAATTTAAAACGCTCACTCTCATCCCTCTCCCCTGTACCCCGGTCCCAACCAGCACCCTTTGCGTGACTGTTTTCTTTAGTTCCTGTTCATTTTCTTTGTTTCTTTTTACAAAAACAAATGTAGTAGGTAGACATAGATATCCTTATTTCTTCTTGTCTAACACAAAAAGTAAGGTACTGTATACACTGTTCTGTGCTTTCTTTTTCAGCACTTAAAATCATACGAAATAATAGTTTACCAGATGTTGTGAACGTTTTTAGCAAAGTTTGGTCCTTGCCTTTCATTTCTGTATGTGGTCCATTTTATCCAGCTTCTTGCCTCTGGAGTACATTTTCTTTTAGCTGTTTTGATGTTGTTGTTTTTTTTAATATATATTTTTTTTATTGATTTCAGAGAGGAAGGGAGAGGGAGAGAGAGAGAGAGATAGAAACATCAATGATGAGAGAGAATCATTGATGGGCTGCCTCCTGCACCCTCTCCCTACTGGGGATTGAGCCCCAAACCCGGGCATGTGCCCTGACCAGGAATGGAACAGTGACCTCCTGGTTCATAGGTCAACGCTCAACCACTGAGCCACACCGGCCGGGCGTGTCTCTTTATGTTTCAGTATTTAATTGACCCTTGTCAATTGCTTCTAGGCGAAGAAGGAATCTCACAGTGTTCATTTTCCTAACTGGTCCCTGTAGGGAGCCATGCATCCTTTGCTGACTGCTTCGAGGTGCCAACTTTTCTAACGGGCTCAGTTCTCTCAAACACGTGTCTTTCTGGACTCTGTTCCAGTCCATCGATCCGTTGATTCACGTGGTGACAGCTGTTGCCCTCTCTCTGTCATGTAATCTCTAAACTCCTCCCTGGAGCATAGAATCAGGGTGCCGGACCCACTTAGCGAGGGTCTAGTTCAAATTACACCACCTGCTCGAGCCATGCAGATCATGCCCTCCTCTCAGGGCACTCGGCCAAAGACACGAAGATGACGAAAGCAAGTTCCCCCGGCTGCCCAGAATGGCTGCTGCGGGGCTGGAGTTGAGTGTTGAAAGATCAATAGAATTTTCTGGACGGAGAAGAGGAAAGGGCAGTTGGAAACAGCGTGTGGCGAAACAAAGAGGCATCCAAGAAGGAGGCTCAGGACTAAGTCCCTGAGGCGGAGACGGGAAGGGGTTGAGGGGGTGTCCTCAGTGCTGTGTGCCAGGGAGCCCCTGGATGTCTATAGCCGCAGAGTGACCTGTGGATCTGGTTTGGTGAGATGGACCCAGGGCTAGAGAGCAGCTGCGTTAGAGGGGCAGCAAAGGCCTGTCTGAGAGGCGCCCCTGTGTCCCCCAAGTCGCTCTGGGCCAAGGACAACTCTGGTGTGTTGTCACTCTGGGCCTCCCCTCCCTCCCCTGCCTCTGGGATGGTTAGGCAGCATCTCCACCCTGTGGCCTCCCTGAACCCCCAGAAGAGCTAGGCCTAATTGCGGGGCCTTTGCCTCAAGCCCACACCTCCTTCTCACCCCTGGGCAGGAGCCTGGCCATGTGTCCTGCGCTGGGCTCACGGGGTCCTCCCTGTGAAGGAGGCATAACTCCAGGCCCCGAGGCACTGGGAGGAGCTGACCAAGCCCGGAGCACTTCCCCTGTGACTCCAAAAGGACCAGGAGACGCAGGGGGCAGGGCGGGGAAGTTAGCCTGGGGACTCGCCCAGGACCCTCAGGGGTAGTGAGTGCAGGACGAGGCTGGCTCAGGCCTCTGAGCAGGAGCGGACAGGAGAGGTGGTGGGCTCCCAGGTTGTGAAACCATCTGCTGGGAGAGACCCCAGTGGGCCCAGAGCAGGGCGGAGAGGTGCCGCGCTCTGCCCGGATCCAGGGCCCCTGTGACGCACGGTCCCACCCCTGGTTTGCCAACCTGCCAGCCCAGAAGAGAAACCCCCTGTCCCTGCTCCCCAGCCAGCAGCCGTGGTGAGGGGCCCTTTCTGATGGGGAGTCTGAGTCAGCCTGGGAGCAGGGCACCCCTCCCGTCTGTGGGGTCTGGGATCACGTAAACACAGCTCCCCTGGGGCTGTGTCCTGCCTGCTCTGTGACCTTGACCAGGTGAGCCCCTTTGCCCTACCGAGTCTCTTTCATCCTCTGTAAAATGAGAGACTATCGGACACGCTTGGGACACAGCCCGCCTCTGTCTAGTCCCAGGGGCGGCACAAGGTTTCTCCCTGCCCCTCCTCTCTAGGCTGCTGTGAGGATCGGGGTGGGGGTCAGGGAGTCTGCAAAGAGCTCCCCAGATATTCAACCAAGAGACACCCACCATTCCTGCCTTCCCAGCACCCTCCTGTGCAGGTGAAGCGCATGTCACTCCCACCCACACCCTTGCTTTGGGCCAGCAGGAAGTCCAGGTGGGGACGGGAAGCCCCGAGCGACCCTGGGCCGGTCTCTCCCCCTCTAGCCTCAGTTTGCTCATCATTAGGGACTGAGTTGGACCCAGTGGCTTTGAAGGTCCTTCAGTGTCCAAATTCCAGGATTTAAAAAACAACAACAACAGCTCTATTCAGATATAACTCACGTACCATATATTTCAGTCATTTAAAGCAGCCGTCGCCAAACGGTGGTCCGTGAGGTCCGAAAGGTTGGCGACCACTGATCTAAAGTGTAACTCAGTGACGTTTAGTATATTCATATACTTGCAACCATGACTACAATCAATTTTAGAACATTTTCAGCATCTCAAAAAGCAGCCTGGCACCGATTAGCAATCACCCTCCTTCCTCCCGCTCGCCCTCCCCGTAGCTTGACAACCGGTAACCTCCTTTCTCTCTCACAGATTTCCCTGTCTGGACTCTCATACAAATGGGACAGTGGAATATGCAGCCTTTTGTGTCTGGCTTCTTTCATTTAATGCAATGTAACCAATACATCCATGACATAGTGTGTATCGGTTCTTCATTCTTTTTATGGCCGAATAATATTCTGTTACATGGACACACCATGTTTTGTTTATCCATTCATTTGTTGATGGACATTGGGGTTATTTGTTCTTTTTGGCTTGTATGAATAACGCTGTAATGAACATTCATGTACAAGTTTTGTGGGAACATATGTTTTTGTTTCTCTTGGGTATCTACCTCGGCATCGAATGTCTGGGTCATGTGGCCAGTCTCTGTTTAACGTTGTGAAGAACTGCTGAACTGTACCCCAGAGTGGCCGCTCTATCCCTTCACACGAGGGCTCCAGTTCCTCCATCCTCCCCAACACGCGTATTGTCTGTGTTTTTCACTCTAGCCATCCTGGTGGGGGCAGGGGCATCTCATCGTGGCTTTGGTTTGCATTTCCCCGAGGGTGGATGATGCTGAGAGCCTTATTGTGTGCTTGTTGGTCTTTGAATATCTCTTCTGAAGAAATGTCTATTCAGTGATTTTGCTCGGTTTTCATTGGGTTATTTGTTTTCTTACTGAATTGTAAGAGTTCTTTATACACTGAGTGGCCAGATTATTATGATCTCTGAACGCATAATAATCTGGCCACTCAGTGTACATCCTATATAATAAAAAGCTAATATACAAATTGTCCCCTCAACCAGGAGTTCGACCAGCAGGGAGGCCAGCCAACTGCCCATGTCCCCTCCCCCTGGCCAGGCTGGCCAGACCCCACCCATGCACGAATTCATGCACCGGGCCTCTAACATATATATATATATATATATATATATATATATATATATATATATATATATATATATTTACACACTGAGTGGCCAGATTATTATGCATTCAGAGATCATAATAATCCGGCCACTCAGTATATATTCTGGATACAAGTCCCAGGAGGGCATCGATGTCTCTGTGTCCAGTGAAGGCCCAGGCGGGAGGGTAGTAAGACCCCCCAGTGGGCCTCTGCCTGGACCACCGAGCTGAGACCGTGCTGGCCCCGCTGGAGAGGGCGCGGAGGAAAACCTCTGGGCCCCGGCTGACTTGGATTCAGAGTGGAGCAGGGTGGGCCTGTCCTCTGACAGCTGCCTGGGAGGGGGAGATCCTTACCCCTGGCCCCTGACCCCCTCACCCTTCTTCTTTCAGGGATGGGGTCTCCAACACCTTGCCCTTGTCTACCTCGGAGCCTCCAAGCCTGACTTGACTCTGGCTCGCACCAGAGGGCCTCCGAGTGGCCTTTGGGGTTCATGCCCCAAAGAAAGCCCCAGGTGGGGGAGCCATCAGCTCCCCACGGCATCCTTTCCTCCATCTCCCACCTACCCACCTCCAGGCATTAACAGCTGCTGCTCTACAGGTTTCCGGGTGACCCCAGAAGCAAGCAAACCCCATTTTGTTTAGCCAGAAACAGACGCGAGGAGAAGGGGGTGTCTGTCCCCCAAGGGCAGCGGGTCACCCTCCCCAGCCTGAGCAGGAGGCTGGCTTTGCCCCGGTGCCCGATGCGGGGTGGCTGAGAGCGGCCACGAGAGGCTGCCTGGGCAGGAGCGATGGAGTCAGGCCCCGGCTGCAGATGTGCTCCCTGCCCTGGGGGTCAGACGGTTCTCTCTCCGCACCTTGGCTTCCTCTTCGGCAAAACGGGACGAGATCCACCTCACAGCGCTGGCCGTGGTCAAAGAATTAGGGGGCTGGCTGGCTGGCTAAGAGATAACTGACGAGGCAGTTCTGGGGTGTCCCCCTTCATCATCTAACAACTCATCCTCGAGACCCACCCGGGCAGCACCTCTGTCACCCCCTCCAGGTTGGGCAAGGGCGCTCCCCTCCGGATTTCTGCGCCCCATGAGGCTCAGGTCCCAGCACTGGTCAGGCTGCCTGCCCTGGTGTGTCTGTCTCCCGGGCTGACCCAGGGCTCCTGGGGCCAGGGGTGCCACATCCCCCTCTGTGTCCCCAGCTCTGTCCTGGAGCGGGTGAGCCAACAACCCCTCCTCCCGTGGTGGTCTGGGTTCGAGGACTCAGAAGGCCAGACTCAGGGTCTCAGGATCGGGGGGTCTCACCCCTGTCTTAGGTTGCCGGGGACTGAGCGGGCCTGTACCCCGGGCCAGCAGGGGAGGCGGGGCGTGTTGGGTCCTTGCTCCCCCGTCCCTGTTGGTGTGTGGATGCAGCACATGTGTGTGTTAGATTGCCTTAGAACAGCTCACTGTTCCTCCGGGGCCCGGGCCTCTCAGCATCCTGGCTTGTCACTCACGAGGGTTTCTCACCCAGCCCCGCCCTGGGTGGCCCGCACCCCCTCACCCCCTCCTATCAGACTGGATAACCAATGAGGATGCACCACCCCACTGTGGGGTCTGCTGTCCAACTCTTCCCTTCCTAAAAGGAAGAGAAGCCGGTGCGAAGGGGACCAGGACAGGGTGCGTTCATCTTAGACCTGGCTGTCCCTCTCGGGACCTTGGGTGGGTGGCCCAGAGGCCCTGTTCCCGTCCCAAACCCAACAGGTGTCATGGCCCCTCATGCTCTGGGTGTGTCCTGAGCCAAAACGTGTAGGTCAAACACATGTCACTCACCAGCAGTGCACACCCTGCCCCTGGTTCCTACGTGTATAAGAGGGGGGACCTGCAAACATCTCAAAACAGCAGTGCAGCAGCTAAGGCTCCCCCCAACCCAGGAGCTGGACTGCCTGGGTTCGAATCCAGCCTCAGACAGTTACCCACTGACTCTGAGCCTCAGCTCCTCGCCTGCGTGGCTTTCTTGTGAAGATACAAAGATGCAGCACGCTTACACCATGCCTCGTGCAGCGCCTGGCTCACGAGAGCCCCAGAAGTAAGTGAACGCGTCCGGGCCACGGCGAGGGGCCCTGGCAGAGCCCTCACTGTCCGAGCCTTCCTCTGCTCCCTCTGCGTGCTGGCTGCTCCCTCTGCGTGCCGGCTGCTCCCTCTGTGTGCCGGCTGCTCCCTCTGCGTGCTGCCTGCTCCCTCTGCGTGCTGCCTGCTCCCTCTGCGTGCTGGCTGCTCCCTCTGCGTGCCGGCTGCTCCCTCTGCGTGCCGGCTGCTCCCTCTGCGTGCTGGCTGCTCCCTCTGCGTGCTGGCTGCTGCCCTGGCGGCCTTCCCGCATGGACTGAGTGTCAGCCAGGGGGCCACGGCTTCTTGTTCTCTGTCCTGGGGTGGAGGGGGCGGATTTCGTCCCACAGTTGGCAGGAAGAGTCCTCCGTCCTGGGTTGCAGATGAAATACAAGGCACCCAGGTGTTTACATAAACAGTGAGTCCAATTTTAATATCAGTATGTCCCAAATATTACATGGAATGTACTTATACTAAAAAACTTTATTGTTCATCTGAAATTCAAATTTAACGGGGCGCCCTGTGTTTTTATTTGCTAAACCTAGTCCTGCTGCTTACCCTCAACCCCCAACCTGGACTTGGGGACAGCCCAGGACTGAGTGACTTAGGCCTGGGCCACTATACATCCAGGCAACGTTTGCATCTCAGTCCCTTTCACAGATGGGGAGACTGAGGCAGGGCCCTGGGCGGGGCGGTAGCCAGCTGCGTGGGTGCAGTGGTGTCTCATCTGACATCTCCTAATCGTTAGCGCCTGAGGTCTTTCTGGGGCTGGAACGGTGCTGCTCGCACCCACCAACTGTAAGGGCATGTAAACCACCCCTTTTGTCCAGGAAGGGGAGTCGTCACCGTGGGCCAGCAGCTATCCCGGGGGCTGTAGGGGAGCAAAATCCCCTTTGGGGGGGCTATTCCTGCTTTGGGTGGCGGCCCGGACTAGCGAAACGACCAGCCCGGGCCACGTGGAGACTTAGCCAGAGGCTGGGGCTTGAACCTGGGGCTCCTGGCTTCTTTCTCCTCAGCAGCCCGTGCCAGGTGGACCTGGCTTCAAGGTCTCTTCCCAGGGAGAACGTGGGGTCGCTCAGCACTGTGACGCGTGCCTGCTGGGCTAGGGTCCCAGGAATGTGCCGAAACCCACCCTCACCCCCTTTTTGAAAGCCTGGAAAGGGGGCCTCCCAGGTCTGGGGTGGAGAAGGGAGCGACCGGAGACCTTCTTCTTGGAAGCTGGACAGAGCGGGCACTTGTCCTCCTGGTGAAACGTGAGGGTTTTGTGGCGCTGGGAGCGGGTTTTATTTTTAGTTATTTATTCATCCCCAAGCTGTAGGGGTGAAGGGACATATAAGTAGCCCCTCGCACTGTCATTTCACCAGGTCGTGGTAGAATATTTCCAATTCAAATGAACGATGAGTGTTGGTTTGAAGTGGCCCTGCTAGGAAGGGTCTGGGGTAAGGGGCAGCGGAGGCAATGTATGCGGATGAGGCACGGCGTCCAGGGGCCGGAGCCTGTGATGAAGTCTGGCCTCCGTGGAAACGGCTGGAAGCGAAGGCCCACAGTCTCCTCCGCCCGGCCCCGCCCGCTGCGGCCGCAGCCAAGCTCTGCTGGTGGGGCTGGAAAGAGTGACTCCCGGCTGGCCTGCCTCAGAGGTCAGGGTGACCGTGAGCTGGGCCCACGCCCGCCACTCAGACACACCCACCCCGCCTGGCCAGCGGCTCCCATGTAGGTCAGGGGCCTGGGGTTCCTCATCGCTGGGCTGGGTGTCGATGAAGCAGACTCCCTCCGGGCCCCTCAGGGCTGCGGCGACTCCCCGCTGGGTCCCCCCACCGCTTGTGCAGCCTCAGCTGGGTCCGCGTGCACACTATCATTCTCTTGGTAGGACTCCCGGTGCGGGGCGGGGTGGGGGGGGTGGGGTGGGGGGGGGTCGAGGAGGTGCAAGCTGTCACCCATTATACGGACGGCCCCTGGCCCACAGGTGTATCCGAAGCAGGGTCAAGTTCTCTGAGGCCTTGTGCAGATGAAACAAGATAACACAGAAAGGCACTCTGGCAGGGCCTGGCACACGGTAAGTGCCAGATAAGTGCTTATTCTGCTGTTGCTATTGCTCAGCCTCCGGACACCCAACCTGTGGGTCTTCCTTCATTCGTCAAGGCTCTGGGTGTGTGCAGACGGCCAGGTGCTGTCCTCAGGGTCACAGGTAGGTGACAGGATGGCATTTCCGCATAATCTCAGCCCCTTCCTTGTTCTGGCCTGTGCCAAGCTTGGGTGACGGGACCCAGTGTCAAGGGAAGCAGGAAATGAGACAGAGACCCTTCGGGTCAAGCACTGTCTTAAAGGAGGGTCAGCTGGCTAGGGGTAGGGGTCACCCTGTCAGGGCTTCACTCTGAGGGTCAGAGGTGCCTATTCTAGGGAACAGGTCCCCAGTAGGGACAAGGACGGAGGAAGGAGGGGGCTCCCTTGGGTCTGCCCCGTGGGCTTGGTGTGGGCTGAGGGCAGCTCTCCGGTATGCGTCAAGACCTGGCATGCCATCCCCGGGACACGGCACAGTGTGTCGTCCTTCCGTCTCGGAGTGTCTACTTGGTAGCAAGCACGTCCTCGACTCCTCCCAGGGGCCAGGAGCATGGCCAAGGGCTGCAGACACGTGCACTGCTTAATGGGATCTGCTGTTAGAAGCACCAGGAGGGCATCAGCCCTGGGTACACAGGGGCTAATTCCGCCAGGGAGAGGGGTAGAAAGGAGTCAGGGAAAGTTGCAGGGGAGAGATGTCTGCAAAGGAGTTGGTCTTGGGACAAAGAAGAGAGGGGTTTCAGGCAGAGGGAGAAGCCTGTGCAAAGGCCCTGGGGTAGAAGAGAACCCATGATGTCTGAGGCTGGGTTAGCTCAGAGTGGGAACTGTGTATCTCTCTGCTCCCAGCTCAAGTTACAAGATCACTGGTTTCTGCAGAAAATGTCTCCCTTCCTTCCTTCCTTCCTTCCTTCCTTCCTTCCTTCCTTCCTTCCTTCCTGTTAATCCTTATCCAAGGATATTTTACCATAGATTTCTTTTCAGAGAGAGTGGAAGAGAGGAAAGGATGGGGGAGAGAGAGAGAGAGAGTGAGAGACATCGATGTGAGAGAGACACATCGATTGGTTGCCTTCCTGCACGCAGGATCAAACCTGCAACCTAGGTATGTGCCCTTGACCCAGAATTGGACCTTTTGGTGCACACACCGATGCTCTAACCACTGAGAAACACTGGCCAGGGCTCAGTTCCTTTCTTTATCTCTGACCAACCTCATTATCTGGGCTCCCAAGAAGGAAAGATCGAGGCTCTTAGTGCTTCCTGCATTTAAAGACCAGCCAGAAGGGTAGTCTGGGGGCAAAGGTCATATCCCCTAGAGGCTGGCCATCCCCTGGCCAGACCCTGCTGATCCGCTGCCTGTGTGTGTGGGTTACAGCGCTGCTGCGGCCAGCCTGGGGGGCCACCCGGCGGGGCTCAGAGAAGCTGCTCCCTGGCCTGGGCTGGGGCTGCAGTGTGCGTGCTCCTGCTTCCAGCCGGTTCTGTTCTCCTCCCCTTCTCTCCCCCATGCAGATGGGGGGCTAGAGCCTGCTGCCAGAAAAGATGGGGTCCCAGCTCTGCCCTTGGAAGCTGCGTGATTTTGGGTGTGAGGCCTTTGGCCTAGGTTCCTGGCTTAAAAATGAGGACAACACCGCCTGCCTCCTGAGTCCGCTACAAGTGTTAGCCGAGGCCGTGTTTGCCCGGAGCCCACACGGCTGGACGGGGCACCCAGGCAGCTGGCCCTGGGGCAGATACTTCGCCCTCTGTGGAGGGAATGGCCTGGAAGCTGGGGTCACAGCGTGCAGCCACGGAGATGCCTCCCGGCCAGGCCTGGTGCTGGGCACCCAGTGGAAAACAGCACAGGCGTGCCCTCGCCGGGTGCAGGGGTGCCGTGGGGCACATATTTCAGGCACAGTATTGTCTTACTTCTAAGATATATATATATATTTTTTCTCAGATGTGAACAATTTCCAAAATCTGAATGCTTTCCGAATAGCATGCATATTTTATTTTTGTTTCTTTTTTAAAAATATTTTTATTGATGTCAGAGAAAAAGGGAGAGGAAGAGAGAGATAGAAATATCAATGATGAGAATCACTGATCAGCTGCCTCCTGTACGCCCCCTACTGGGGACCGAGTCTGAAACCCAGGCATGTGCCCTAACTGGGAATCAAACCCTGACCTCCCGGTTCATAGGTTGATGCTCAGCCACTGAGCCCCACCGGATGGGCATAGCGTGCCTGTTGGATGGGCAATGGCATCGTGTGCATTGATGGGCACTCACTGACGGCCAGGTGCTCACTCGCGGGTCCCCTGGGGGCTGGAGCGGAGGACAGGTGAAGCCTCTGGCTATGTGGAGTCCACATCCATGGGGGAGATAGAGGGAAAGAAATATGTGAACAAGATGGCGTCAGGGAGCCCTGACCTCCAGAAGGAAATGAAATAACTCAGAGAGATGGAGAGTAACGGGGAGGGGTCTCGGGATGGCCTGCCCCTGGAGCGTTGGGAGGGAAGGCTTCTCTGAGGAGGTGGCTTTTGAGCTGATCCCTGAAGGGGGAGAATGGGCACAGCGTCCAAAGGGGTTAATTTTTAAAAAATATGTTTTTATTGATTTTTAGAGAGAGAGGAAGGGAGAGGGATAGGGAGATAGAAACATCAATGAGATAGAAACATCGATCCGCTGCCTCCTGCATGCCCCTACTGGGATTGAGCCCGAACCCTGGGCATGTGCCCTGACTGGGAATTGAACTGGTGACCTCTTGGTTCATAGGTCCACACTCAACCACTGAGCCACACTGGTCTGGCCCAAAGGGGTTCATTTTACTGGAGGCGGGAGAGGAAGTGTCTGAGAGGGAGCTGGTCTTGGGACAAAGTAGAAGCAGGTGGCCCCAGCGTAGGGAACCCCCTGGGCAAAGGGCCTGCGCTATGAAGTGGCCTGTGAGGGCCTGATTGGGTGGCTGGACGCCAATGAAGGTGTCACTTTACAGGGAAATAAGGTTGGGGTCTGCTGAGACTTGTGCTCCCCCACAAATGTACCCCCACATGCAAGTCCCGGCAAGACCTGCTGGGAAAGCGTTTTGGGCAGAGAGAATGGTGTGTACAAAGGTCCCGAGTTGGGAGGGGACTTAGCACATTCTGGAACTGAAAGAAGGTCAGCGAGGCCATTGCAGAGTGAAATGAGGAAGGAGGAAGAATTCAGAGACCAGGGCCGTGTCGCCCTGGGCCTGCGGGCCTTGGCTCAGAATGGAGAAGAGAACCAATTCAGCTCCATGTGCTACGTGCTTTTAGTAGAGGTCCTGGGGGGCCCCAGGGACTGAGTTCCCTCTCCCTGGGGAGTCAGAGTGCATTTCTATGGGCAGCAGAGAGAGCTGGCAATCACGGGGCAGGAGAAAGAAGAGAGGGACCTGGGGAGGTGGCCAGAGGTTGGGTGACCAGACATGGCCACAGTGAGCTTTGTGTGGCTTATATAGCATCTAGATCTCTATTGGGGAGAGGGGGGAGTTGCAGTGTTTAGGGATCAGGATTAAAAAAAAAAAAACAATGCATCTTTCTGACTTGCTTGAAGACGCTCTGGCAGTCCTGGGCCCACACTCCCACGTGACAGGCACTAAGCTGGAGCTGAGTGACAGTGTTGGAAACCTGTGATCTCCCGTTATCCGCAGTCTCCACCGCTCCCTATTGCCTCCCACCAGCCTCCATCACTCCTTGGTCCCCAGCCTGGTTCCTGAGGGCTTGTGAGTTCATGGTTCCTGCTGGGGGCACCACATTGGGATGGGACATTGCGGCTGGAGTGGGGGCTCGGAGGGGACAAGGTGTGCCAGGAGCCCAAGGTGTTGTGGTCACCCCACCCCCAGGTGCCTACAGTTCTTGACCCCAGGCAGTGGGTGTGGGGTGGAAGGAGGGCTCACGCCAGCCTCGGTCCCAGACTGGTCTTGCTGGGCTTCTCATGATGACACACCGAGGCTTTGTGTTCTTTCCCCGGGCCGTCTCCGTCCCTGCCCCATCACGCCCTCCCCGCTGACCTTTCATCCCACAGGGAACCTCTTCATGTCTGGATCAGACCCTCCATAAATTAAGCCTGCCGAAAGGCTGTCATCAGCAGTAATTAAAGGGTTCCCACCCGACTCCGGGGCTCACCTTGTGTGGGAGCCTTCATTCCTGAGGCGTGGGTGGCAGGGCGGCCCCTGTATGGTCCCCAGGGCATCACTGTCCTTGTGTTTGCTCCACACCCGCATGCACCCCGTTTCCCTGAGTCATAAACCACCGGCCAGGGTTCTCAGTGACTCAGCATCCGCACTGACAGGCCTGTGGAAACCAGAGCTCCTCCGCCGCGTGGGGGGAGCTGCAGGCCTGAGATGTGACTTCAGTCCGGCATCTGCCCAGCACCTCTGTGGAGGGGGCACAGGGGGGAGCCGAGCGGAGGTCAGACCTCGTATGGGTCTCACCCTGAGCACACGCGTTCTTGTTCCTGTCCCTGCCAGCGTGGGGGCTGGAGGCGTCACTTCTAGTTGCTTCTAGCTGCTCATCCGCCTGCACAGGGCCCTTTCCTTCTTGCGGGGTGCGGCCTCTTTCCTTCTTTGCGAGGAAGAAGCGCACCGATGGCTGTGGAACGCTGCGGGCGCTGAACAAATTCCAAAGCCGCCTGTGGCAGGCCTGGCTAGCCCAGTGGTCGGCAAATGGCGGCTCACGAGCCACATGCGGCTCTTTGGCCCCTTGAGTGTGGCTCTTCCACAAAATACCACGGCCTGGGCAAGTCTATTTTGAAGAAGTGGAGTTGGAAGAAGTTTAAGTTTAAAAAATTTGGCTCTCAAAAGAAATTTCAGTCGTTGTACTGTTGATATTTGGCCCTGTTGGCTAACGAGTTTGCCGACCACTGGGCTAGCTCATTGTGCAGAGGGGGAAACGGAGGCTCCGGCACACAGTGATGAGATGGGAGTTCAGATGACCCTGGACCTCTTTGGCCCCACCCGGCAGTGGGCTCTGCTTCTGCGTGGGGCAGCCAGGAGTCCGCCCTGCTGCCACCCCCTGGCTCCTCCGAGACACGTGACGCTGAGAGGGCCAGGCACCGTGGTTAGCTGCCCACCAGCACGGACGGCCCTTTCTGGTGGGCGTGCTGGCCTTTGCCCCAGGCTGGGGGCTGGGGGCTGGCGCCTGGGCTTAGCCAGGCCCTTCCAGTCCCCAGTCCTTCCAGCGAGGGCCAAGCTCCTGGCAGGTCTTGACGTGGGAACAGAGAGACAGCGACCTTGTCCTTCCCTCCCAGCAAGTGCTTCCGCTAGGAGCATGCTTTACAACTAAGTCGTCATCGCCACAGTCACTGCGGGCTCCGCCTCAGTGCTCTGCCTGCAGGTTCGAGTCGCCGCCCCTCCACCTTGAACATGTCTCTCAGCCTCTCTGGGCCTCCGTTTCTCTTGTGGCCAGTGGGGGTGGTGACAGGGCCACATGCTGAAGGATGTCATATGCATAGAGTCCCAGCGAGGGCCGGACGCCGAGTCAGCTCTGTGCATGGCTGTGGCCATCTCACTTGGCCTTCCCAGCCGCCTGTGAGATTTGTGCTGTCATCGGGCCCGTTTTCTAGGCGAGGAAGCTGAGGCTCAGAGCCAGAAGCGACCTGCCCCAGGTCAAGTCATCATTTTGAAGGCTCTTGAAGTAATTATGCCGCTAAGGGGATCAGGCGAGGCGGGTTGGCTCTAGCTGCTCCCAGGCACACCGCAAAGCCACCCTCACCCAACAGTGACACGCCGCCCACTGAACGCCCCCTTGCCTCAGAGCCAGCCCTCCCCAGCTCCCAGACCTCGGGGCCCCCTGGGGACACTACTGGGCATCGCACCCCTCTGACCCCTTTCGTTAGGAGCCATCTCCGTCACCCACCACCCAGCCAATTTCCAGAAAGTTCTCTCTGGGAGTTCAGAGAACCCTGGACCTCCTTCGGCCCCATCCGGCAGTGGGCCTGGCGTGGCTGGATTCCAGGACAGTGGGCAAGCGTTATCTGCTTCCCTAATGCACATGGACACAGCCCTCTGTCTGGAGAATTCCTGGGCTGGTAGGGAGCTGTGAGTCAGCGCTCCGGGCACACGCCTGCTCACAGGTGTCTGGGGGGACGCGAACCGCCCCTGCACATCAGCATTTTTGTTGTTGTTGTTAATCCTCATCCGAGGATATTTTTTCCCATTGATTTTTAGAGAGAGTGAAAGGGTGGGAGGGCGGGGGGGAGAGAGAGAAACTTCTATGTGAGAGACACACACATCCATTAGTTGCCTCCCACACGCACCGTGACCGGGGCCAGGGATCGAACCTGCAAGCCAAGTACATGCCCTTGACGGGGAATCCTACTTGTGACCCTTTCGTGCAGGGGTGGAGTGGGGGTGCGGCTGGGGGAGCTGGTGCTCTAACCACTGATCACACTGGCCAGGGCCATATAGGTATTATGGAAAATTTCAAACACGAACAGAAATCCAGAGGCCCAGACAGTGATTCTGGCCTACCCACCCTCTGCGTCACCATCCGCAGTGTTTTGCAACCTTGTCATCTCCTTGTGAGCTCCCTCTCCTGCTTCCTCCTTGGGTTGGCTGGAGTATTTGAAAGCCAATTGCAGACATCATAGCATGCGTGTCATTTTTTTTTTTTCTTTTCAGGCTTTTTTTTTTTTTTTGCGTGTCATTTTTTTTATAAATATCTTTTTATGGATTTCAGAGAGGAAAGAAGAGAGAGAGAGAGAGAGAGAGAGAGAGAGAGAGAGAGAGAGAGACATCAATGATGAGAGAGAATCATCGATCAGCTGCCTCCTGCACGCCCCCTACTGGGGATCGAGCCTGCAACCGGGGCATGTGCCCTTGAACCTGGGACCTTTCAGTCCGCAGGCCGAGGCTCTATCCACTGAGCCAAACCAGCTAGGGGCTGTCATTTTTAAAAAACTTTTCATTTTGAAGGTATAAAAGGTAGAAACTTCAGTTCTAAAATAAGTCCCGGGGCTGTCACGTACAGCATGGCGACTGTCGTTAATAACACGGTATCGCATATTGGAAATTTGTTAAGAGAGTAGGTTTTAAAAGTTCTCAGCACAAGAAAAACCCTGTGCGTAGCTGGGGGGCACTCCCCACCCACCTGTCTGCACCTGGAGCCTCCAGTCCTGCCCTCTCAGCCTCAGCCGTGCGTACTGCCCGGAAGAGCCGTCCTTTGCCCTTCATCCTTCCCCGTAGGAGCTCTGGGCCTCTCCCCCTGGCTGTGCTTTGGTGTCATGCTAGTGCGACTGGCGGCGAGGACGATGAACCTACCATTTGCTGGGCGCTGTGGCTGGCGCTGGAATATGTGATTTCATGAGATTGGCTTGACCACCCTGCAGGCAGGGCGATTCCGTGGCTTCAGAGAGGCATCCAGAGGCTCACCCAGCTCGCAAGCGGCAGAGCTGGGGTTTGAAACCGTTCCTTTGACCAAACCCTGGGTGTCTCCCCGCTGAGCCAGTTAGGAAGGTCTCTCCCCAACTCTGCTGGAGGAGGCTTGTCTTTCGTGCCCACGATGGGGCACCCTGGGACCGGAGAGATCTGGAGGTGGCACAGGTGGCCCGTCTGTGGGTCCTCGGTGGTCCAGGTGGCACGGAGGGCCCCTTGGGATGAAATCTCTGCCCTTCTCTCCAACTGGCCACCCCGTGGCTCACACCTTCCCTTCCCTGCTGGGTGAGGCCAGGGCGCTGACCTGGGTTCTCTGAGTTTCCTGGTCTCCTCTGTGTGGGGAAAGCCGTCTTTCCCCTCTTGGGCAGGACCTACCTGCCAGCGAACACCCGGTGGTCGGAGGGAGGCCAAGCACACCGGCAGGGGAGGTCCCTGCACCCGAGCCCAGCCCTGGCTCTGCTCCCACTTAGCAAAGGAGGCTATTCCGATGGGATTTGTGAGTGGACTCGTGGGACAGCTCTCTGTGAGCCACGGGACAGGACATAAACATGGGGCTTTTCTGTTCCAGCAAACCCAGGTTTGGAGCTCCGTGTCTTCACTTCTGAGCCTGCTTCTCTCTTATGCTCTGGTTTTGTCTGTAAAAGTGGATTGGGTACGCGGATTTCTGATCAAACCACATAATCTGTGCCCTGCAGGGTGGGGAACAGAATTCGCTCCTCCTGTGCTTGGTTCGGGGCATTTCCTGAGCACCACAGTATGCCAGGCTCAGCCCTGGGGACAGAGGGGACCCAGGGATGGTCTCTGCCCTCCAGGGGCCCGCTGCCCACTGGGGAGTCAGGAATGAACAGACCATCGCGAGGCTGGGTGGTCTGTGCAGCAGTGGAGGGGTGCAGCCCAGCCAGGCTAGGGAAGGGCCTCTCGGGGGGCTCCTTGGAGACACAGAAGCCTGAGGTGAGTCATAAAAGACTGAATGGGAAGGGGGCGGGCAAAGAAGTGGAGATGGTGTTTCAGGCAGGATGGCACCCCGGCCAAGGCCTGGAGGTATGTGAGTGCAGTTACACTCACCCCTTCTCCATGTGTCCCAGCTGTGGGGTTGCCCAAGTCACCCCCACTGTGCTCTCCGTGCTGGGTGCTGATCTGGACCGTAAGACTGGGATGCTTCTGTCCTACCCAGTTTGTGCCTTGGGTTTGCAAAGTGTCCGTCTCTATCCTTGAAGATTTACAACTCTACCCATCAATCTGTTCATCTATTCACCCATCTGTCTACCCATCCACGTATTGATCCAGGTATCCATCCATGCATCCACTTGTCTGTCTGTTTGCCCATCCACCCATCCACCATGCATCCACTTGTCTGTCTGTTTGCCCATCCACCCATCCACCATGCATCCATTTGTCTGTCCATTCATCCATCCACTCGTTCATCCATTCATCCATGCATCCTTCCAGCCATCTATTCAGCCAGCCAGCCAGCCAGCCAGTCAGTCTTTCAGCAAGTCCTCACTGAGTGCTGATGACGGCCAGGCCAGTCTTCTCTGGAGGAGGCAGGGCAGATGATGAGCAGACACAGACGTGGGCTGAGGTTGGCTTCGCTCCCCGCTGGGGCCCTGCCCAGGACCAGCACAGACTCGCCCCGGAGCCCCTCCCCTTCCTGGGCTGCCTGGTCTTGTTAGGAGGGAGGTGGCCCTCGCCTCTCGGCTTGGGAAACTGTCCCCGACAATCTGCCCTTGAGAACGTTACCTCCCCAGACGGAGGGTGAGAAGATCGACCCAGACCACAGGCTCCCCAGGCTGAGGGCCTCCTGCCAGCCCTGCTGAGAACCCCACCCCCGGCGGCCTTTCCAGGCTATGAACGCTGGGCATGGTCTCCCCACCCAGGCCTGTGGGTTCTCAGACAAAACCCCAGATGTTCACGCTGCCCAGCGAGCATCTCCATCGCTCCTTCCCCACCGGTCCCAGAGCCTCACAGGGGCCTCTCAGTTGTGTGACTGAAAGCAAGTCCCCTGGCGGCGCCGGGGAAGCTAAGCCGTCACTCACCTCACTGTGGACCCCGCTGGTGTCCTAAGCGTGGCGGCTCGCGACCCGGCTCCTAGCTGGCCACTTAGAGATTTGAGAAAATTGAGTCCAGCTGTAAAGCATGGACACCCGCCTTCTCCTGAAAATGGGATGATCGTCCAACACTGTGTCCCCATGGGGCGGGCTGGGGCCCAGCAGAACTGCTTGTTCAGAGGAAGTGTGGACGCCCCGGTATCTGGCTTCGTGGTGGAGAAAAGTGTGCAGAGCCGTGGGGCTGAGCGGTGAAGGTCAAGTGGGAAGGAGCAGTTGCTGCCACCCATGGGTGCTCGTGGCGCCTGAGTGACCAAGGACGTGACAGTGTTTCATTTTAGCTGGAGCCCAGTTCGATGGGGCCCAGTGTGATGGGCTTCATTTTAGCTGGAGGGCCCAAGCATTCCTTGTGGGAGGGGTGGGCTTCCTGTGAGGGAGTGGGCCTCCTGTCCCCCAGCCAAGAATAAATCCATCCTGGGCCGGGACTGTGCCCTGGGGAAGGGAAGGCTCCGGGCAGGTGCCCGCTCAAGGCTCCGGGCACCGTGGGCCTGGGTATTGGGTGGGTGGTACCACTGTACCTCCTTTCAGATGGGAGGTGGGTTCAGAGTAGGGAGGGGAGCCTCAGAGGTACGCTGAAGACGGGCCTGGGGGCTGTGGACAGAGTGCTGTCTGTGACCGGTAAAGGCCCCCACCGCTGGGCACAAGGGGGAAAACAGGTCGGCAGCTTGGGTGAAGTTGGATGCTGATGGGATCCTGGCAGATTAATATCGTTTGGATACGTCATAAAAATCTGACGCTTCGTTACCACAGGTCTTGTCTTGGGCTATAACAGTGGTCGGCAAACTCATTAGTCAACAGAGCCAAATAGCAACAGTACAACGATTGAAATTTCTTTTGAGAGCCAAATTTTTTAAACTTAAACTTAAAGGTGCAAAGGGAGAAGGCACAGAGGCAAGATGCTTCCCAGCAATTGGGCCCAGGGGACTGAGGTGAATTGGCACTGGGGACTGAGGCCGGAGGGAGGCAGGGCCCATGCAGTGAGTGCACACTGGAGGCTGGATCAAAACGGCCTGGTCAGGAGGCTCAGGACGTTGGACTTAGAAATGTACCCTGACGGCAGTGGGGAGAGGAGAGGTGAAGGGTAAGAAAGTGGGTGTGTTTTATAGAGCCTTCAGCCGAGTGTGGAGAACGGAGAGGTAGGAACTACTGCAATGCCAAGAGGTGGCCATGTGGTGAGGAGGAAAGAGATGTGCGTGCGAGACGTTTGGAGGGAGCCATGAGGGCCGATGGCCAGCGGTGGGTGCAGGAGGAGTGTCTATTCCAGGAGCTGGGGAAGCAGAACCAGACCCTGGTGACTGGGTGCTGGGGAGATTTCCCTGGAAGCCCCTCCCCCAAACACCATAAGGAGAGGTCACTGGGGTTCCAAGGGTGCACCGTGGGGGAGGGGAGGGAAGACTTTGGATGTGAAGGATGAAGATGAGCGGGGCACATATCCGGGGAGAGTGGGGGCTTCTGTGGCAGATGGCACAGCATGTGCTAAGGTCCTGTGGCAGCCGAGACAGAGAGGAGAAGGGGAGAATGTGGCTGGTGGGGCTGGGCAGGGAGCAAGCTATGAGATGAGGTTGGAGGGCGCGGGAGCCAGAGCCCGGGACACCGGGGGAGCCACAGAAGTGCTTTTGGTGGCGACACCATCCAGTGTGTCTGCAGTGGTCACCGGGCTACGGGAGGCGACATCCTTAGACGAGTCCAGGAGTTGGAGCATGTGTCCAGGCGAGAGGTGAACTCACATGACTTTCCTAATCAGAAAGGCAATTACACGGCGTACACCATGTGTATTCATTTCCTCGGGTCATGACCAATGCCACAAACAGGTGGCTCACGGCAATGGAAATTGGTTCGCTCCGAGCTCTGGAGGCTGGGGGGCTGAAGTCAAGGTGTCAGCAGGGTCCTGCTCCCTCCGGAAGGTTCTAGGGAAGAATCCTTGTGTCTTGTAGCTTCTGGAAGATGCCCGCAGTCCTTGGTGTCCCTAGCTTTGTAGCTGCATCACTGACTTCTGCCTCCGTCACACACAGCCATCCTCCCTGTGTGTGTCCGTGTCTCTTCTTATAAGGACCCCAGTCCCTGGATCAGAGCCCACCCTAATCTGGTGTGGCCTCATCTTGACTTGATTACATTAGTAATGACCCTATTTCTTTTTTTAATTTTTTTAAAAATTTTTTTATTGATTTCAGAGAGGAAGGGAGAGGAAGAGAAAGAGAGATTAAAACATCAATGTTGAGAGAGAATCATTGATGGGCTGCCTCCTGCACACCCCCTACTGGGGATTGAGCCCACAACCCAGTCATGTGCCCTTGAATAGAATTGAACCCAGGACCCTTCAGTCTGCAGGCTGATGCTCTATCCACTGAGCCAAACCAGCTAGAGCAGTAATGACCCTATTTCTGAATAAGGCCACGTTCACAGATATCTGGCATTAGGACTTCAGCATATCATTTTTGGGAAACCAATAAACCCACAACATAGGATCCTCACTATGTTTAAAATGCACATTCACGGCCCTCGCTGGATGCTCATTCTGTGAGAAATTTCATGTTGAAAATTCATCAAGCTATACATTTATGATCCATGTCCTTTTCCATACACGTGTTATATTTCAATTAGCACATTAACATGTATACACAGGCTGAACACAGAGACGGGCAGCGACGGTACCATGATGTTAATAAACAGAGGTTTCCCCTGGGTGGTGGGTTTATGGATTAATTTCGTTTTCCAATATGTTCCAAATTTCCTGCCATAAGATGCGTTACCTTTATTAAATAATAAATCCACGGATATCATAGAAGCAGAGCTGGGACAGAATCCCATTCACCAGTCCTTCCCGGTCCCCAACGTTATTGTAACAGGAGGTGGGGGTCTGATGGGAATCTGACCTGCCCCGAGAGTCCCTTCCTGATAAGTATTTTTAGCCACATTACCCACTCCCTCCCAATGTCCTGCTCATGATTTGTGGCCCTGGTGACTCTGTGGGCTTGGCAGTTACCTCACCTGTGTCCTCTTCAGGATGGAGGACGAAGGTAATAATAGAGCTGACCTCATGTGTGGCTGGGAGGCCGTTGGGATAATGCACGTGAAAGCCTCTGCGCGGGGCCCTGGCCCAGGGACCGGCTGCCACAAATACCCTCCTGATGAGACAATGCCCAGAGGACGTGCCAGGCATCTCAGCGCTCCAGTTGAAGGGTTCAGCTAGTCGGGGAAAGTCCAGGAAATGATCCCGCGCCCTGCTGCATATGGTCATCCCTGGGGGACCGGCAGGGGTGGTGGAGGTTTCCCTTTCCAGGCGTGTTTTAACACATCCCGGAACTGGCCCCCGCACCAGTTGTGTCTGTGCGCTGTGCTCTTGTGTGTGCGTGGAAGGCGCTGTGCCGCCAGGACGGGGAAGCCACCCCTGGAAGGTTTAGAGGAAGCAGGTGGGGGTGGGGGGGTGAGATGGTGAGGTGGTGGCTGGACTGGAGGGGACAGTCAGCGGGGTGGGTGTTCTTTCTGCCCTGCAGACCCCGCCCCTGCCTTGGCCCCGCCCCGTGACCTGGGCCCCTCCCGGGCCACGCCCCCAGGAGGCGGTACTTGGCCGGGCCGTTCCCACCCGTCGCCCAGGGCTTTGGAATTCGGGCTGTGCCGTGTGTCTGGAACTCGGTCTCCTTTGGCACTATCTGTCCAAATTACGAAGCAGGAACCCGCTGTCCCAGCTGGGCTGCTGCCCAACAATACTTCTACAGATAAACTGGGGCTTGTGGGACTGTATTGAAGTACAAGGTTATCTTTCGCAGCACTGTTTGTGAAAGTGGAAGATTGAAAACCCCCATCGGTAGGGGTCTGATTTAGAGAAACGGGGACCGCTGTGTACACGGTTGTGAAGAACAGCGAGGAACCGGCTCTAAGCTTTATTAGGTGAGAAAAGCAAGGTTCAAACAGCATATGTCTGCATAAAAAGGGCAGGAGAAGAATATATATTTGTATTAGCTAATATTTGCATATAGAAACTGTGCCTACCCGCTGAATGTCTAAATATTACCTGAGGAAGTGGGGGTGAAACCTTGAGCTTGGGGGACACAGGGAGGGGTGAGGAAGCCAATTTGTTCATTGCCTTTTTTTTCTTTATTTGGACCCATGTGAACTTACTACTTTCCAAGATCTCAAATTAGAAACAATGTAGTGTCGTTGAAACAAAGCGTGTTTTAAACAAAGCAGCAGCTTGGCTCAGTGTCACATTGCGTCTTGCTTCGGCCTCTCATAGCTGTGTGACGTTGGGCAAGTTACTCAGCCTCTCTGTTTCAGTTCCTCCACTGATGGAAGTGGGGGATGAAAACAGTTCCAGCCTTGGGCGGGGGGAGGATTAAACTGTGCTCACAGCCTGGTATGCAGCAGGCAGGCAGCAGGGGTGACGTGGTGGTGGTGGTGGGCTTCCTGATAAGAGAGCACAGGCCCCAGGCGGCAGGATGTGATCCCCAGAGCTGCTCTGGGTCCGCTCCGGCTGTCTTCCCTCTGCTGCAGGGGCCTGGGCCTGCTGACAGCCACTTGCTGAAGCACAGTGGGCTCTCCTCCTCCGGTTCCCTTGCTCAGCGAAGGCAGCAGGCAATGCGGGGAGACGTCCAGGTTTGGGTCCTGAGTGTGCGGCTGGGAGCTGGGGGGAAGGGATGGAGTTGAAGGCACGTGAGCATCCGGTTGCTGGGGCTCCATGTTTTGGGCCTGGGCATGGTGTCTATGAGGACCCAGAATGGTGAGTCCTCCTTGGAGCAGCTCTGGCCTCTGCCCTACCTGGTCCTTTGAAACCCCAAGAGTGGGGAGCCCCGCGTGTGGTCCGTGGCATCACACCTCACGACTGTCCCCAGCCCTCATGCTGCACCAGTGACACCAGCAGAGGGGCACCGCCTGCCCGCAGTCAAGCAGTGAACAAACAGCGTGCCTGACCATGGCGCTCAGCTGGAAGCCGTCTCAACTCCTGCCCAGCGAGGCCTTTTCCAGAAGGTTCTACCCGTCGTGGCTCTGGGGACTGGTTTTACTCAGTAAACAGCCTCTGTACCTCACTTTGTTCACCTGTGAAACGGGGTGATCACCCTCCTGCCTCGTACCCCTGAGGACAGGAGGACGCTGGCAGTCACTGTGGAGGGAACAGGGCCCGAGGGACCTGCAGTCTTGTTTGTGTGTCTGCCTTTACCCCGTGCAGATGTTCCTGGAATATGAGCCAACACGACTCTGTCACGTGAGTGCTCACTGAAGTGAGGTGGACTTGGGCAGGTGTGTGCGACGCCGCTCCAGACTCGGGGATGTTGGAATTCGAGTTTCGTATAGATTCATTTAATTTCTACGAAAGCCTCCATCCTGCCAGGCTGCTGGGAGAGTTCAGCCTCTGTATTTCAGGCTGACCCACCTCTCAGAGCTGCCGCTGGGCCGGGGGCTGGCCCTGACCAGGACGGGTGACACAGGGGCCCTGGAGATCTGGCAGTTTGGGGCTGCTTGGGCCAGGACACCCCAGTCAGGGTCATCCCTTTTCCTCCTTGAGGTCTCTGCCACTCAAGAATCAGAATGGCTGTCCCCTTCCTCCCCTTCTTCCCCTGTTGAATGTAATCTTTACCCTTCTGTTTCCAGCATGTTCTTGGCCCAAGCGTGGTGTCCTGGCCCCAATTCTCTGAATTCCCCGAGGGCCTGGACAGGGACTGGCAAACTTTCTGTCAAGTGTCGGTAAATATTTCAAGCTTTGCTGGCTAAATAGTCTCTGTAGCAATGACTCAATTCTGCAATTGTAGGTCAAAAGCAGCCCTAGGCAATATGTCAATAATTGGGCATGGCCGCATTCCAATAAAACTTTATTTACAAAGATAGCAAGAGAAGCAATCAACTTGGAAAACAGTATGGAGGTTCCTCAAAAAGTTAGTAATAGAACTACCATACGGTACAGCAATCCCACTTCTGCGTATATATCTGGAAAAATTTTTTTAAAAAAGAAAGAAAACCCTAATTTGAAAAGATATCTGCAGCCCTATGTCCATTGCAGCATTATTCACCATAGCCAAGACATGGGAACAGCCAAGGGAACAACCGTGGACGAAAGGATAAAGAAGATGCAGCACACCTATACAATGGAATAGTATTCAGCCTTAAAAGGGAAAGGAACCTTGAGGACATGGTGCTAATTGAAATAAGCCAGGCACAGAAGGATAGATAATGCACGATTCTACTTCCACGAGGAACCTAAAATAGTCAAATCCATAGAGGCAGAGAGTGGAATGGTGGTTCCCAGGGGCTGGGGCGAGGGGAACAGGGAGATATTAACCAACAGGCATGGAGTGTGAGTTGAGCAAGATGCATAAGCTCTAGAGGTCTGCTGTACAACCCTGTGCCTACAGTCAGCATTGCCGTGTTGTGCACTTAAAACTTTGTTCAGTGGGTAGATCTCATGTTAAGTGTTCTTACAATAATAATGATAATAATAATAATAAAGGGGCAGCGTGCTGAGTTTGGCCCCCCCCCCCCCCAGGGCATAGTGGGGGCCGCTGGCCTGGGCCTCTGGAAGCTGTTGCCTCCCTCCGGTTGTGCCTCTCCTGGGGGCAGTGGGCGGGCAGGCTCTCTGTCTAGTCAGAAGGAAAAGGAGAAAATGCCCCGGGGCATGGAAGAGAACCAGGCTTTCCTCCTTGAAGGCTGCTTATTTGTGAAGCCTTTGTGAGTCAAATCGCACTCCCTTATTTACCTTGGGGGAAGATATGCGTCCCTGGCGGGATTTGCCTAAAGCTGGTGATGCGGGGTCATCAGACTCTCCCCAGCTCGTCTGTGAAACTCTGAGCTTCTGCACAGTCCCAGGCGCTCAGAAGTGGGGCTAAGGTCTCTTGCCCCGAGGCCCAGCTGAGCCGGGTGGAGTCCTGGTCCAGCTGCTTTCAGCCTGTGTGACTGTGAGCAGAGGATTCCTGATCGCTGGGCTTCCGTTGCCTAATCTGTAAACGGGGGAACTCACACCACCAGTGCTCAGGGTTGTCACAAGGCTCACAGGGTGGGGCCTGGCGGAGGTGGGCGGTAACAAATGGGAACTGACGACCCAGCCTCACACTGCAGGGAAGGCTGGGTGTCCGAGGAGAGAGAACACAGGAGGAAGGGTGTTCGAGGGCACACTGTCTCCAGTGGGGAAGCCTGGACCCAGGCCCCTCCCCACCTCCTGGCCTTTGCAGTCACTGTTCCCAATGCCTGGAGCACTCTTTTATTTTACAAATATTTTTATTGGTTTCAGAGAGGAAGGGAGAGGGAGAGAGAGATAGAAACAACAGTGATGAGAGAGGATCATTGATCGGCTGCCTCCTGCATGCCCCACACTGGGGATCGAGACTGCAACCTGAGCATGTGCCCTGACCGGGAATCGAACCGTGACCTCTGGTTCATAGGTCGAGGCTCAACCACTGAGCCATGCCAGCCAGGCAGGCTGGAGCACTCTTATTCCTCCCCTTCATCTGGTCCAGAGCTAGTGTCCTTTCACTGATGAGCTGGTCCTATATGAGATTCAGGGCCCGCGGGGGAGGTGCAAACCTGTACAGCGCACACGCCCCACAGCTCGCTGAGTGCTCCTGTGTCACTGTTTTGAAAGCCTGAATACTTTCTGAGCCAGGGGCACTGAATTTTCATTTGGTACTGGACCCCCCACAAATTATGTCGCCAGTCCTGGTGGGGTTCGTGGGCTGAGCGTCTCCCCCTGCTAGACCATTCCACTGGTTTCCTGTGGCTGGTCTAACAAATTTCCTCAAAGGTAGGAGCCTAAAGCAACACAGATGTTAGTATGTTACAGTTCTGGAGGTCTGCAGTCTAACATGGGGCCGCAGGGCTGGCTCCTTCCGGAGGCTCTGGGTGCGGGGAGGGTAATCTGTTCCCTGCCTTTTCCAGCCTCGAGGCAGCCTGCATTCCTTGGCTCATGGCCCCTTCCTCCAGCTTCAAAGCTGGCAGTGTCAGTGTCCTCTCTCCTCTCTGATCGCTGCTTCCATCCTCACATCTCTCTGACTCTGGCCCTCCTGCCTCCCTCCAATAAGGATGCGTGATTAGGCTGTGCCCACCCAGGTAATCCAGGAGAATTGCCCCACCTCAAAATCTCTACTTTATTCCCATCTGCAAAGTCCCTTTTATCATCAAAGGTAACAGGTTCTGGGGTTAGGATGGGGACATCTTTGGGAGGCTGTTATTCAGTCTGTCACAACTGCGATAGCTGGAAGGACAGGGCCTCATCTGCTCACCACTGCATCCTCCTGAACTAGCACATTGCCGGCTTATAGTAGACTAGAGGCCCGGTGCATGAAATTTGTGTATGGGGGGAGGGGTCCCCTCAGCCCAGCCTGCACCCTTTCCAATCTGGGACCCCTTGGGGGATGTCTGACTGCCAGTTTAGGCTCACCTTTTGCCTGTCTGGTCGCCCCTAACTGCCCCCCCGCCCCGCTGGCCTGGTTGCCCCTCATGGCCCCCCCACCGGCCTGGTCGCCCCACGCAGCCTGCTTGTTCAGTTGTTTGGTCATCCCTCACTAACCCCCCTGCCGGCCTGGTTGCCCCATGCAGCATGCTATTCGGTCGTTACTGTGAGGGTGTCCTGACCAATTTGCATATTACCCTTTTATTAGTATAGATGCTCAATAAATAACTGATGAATGAATGAATGAGGCACCGTGTATGATTGGAGCACCCTGTGTGAGGACTGGGAGGGCAGGAGACTGGCTTGAGCAGGGCCCAGATAGTCACTTTGCTGGACTGGAGTTCTACCTGGTGTGGGCAGGGCCACCAAGAGGCTGGCTTAAGGGACAGAGCCCAGTCCCCACGTGGGTCAGCATTCCTAAAGGTCTCCAATGCCTTTGGCTGCCTGGGAAAAGGGCATATGACCTTTGCTTTCCTCACTAGACCCCGTCACCTCCTCTTCCCCGGGGTCACCCCTCCTCTGCCCTCTGTGGGGTGGGTGGAGGCGGGAGCAGTGAGGCAACCAAGATATGGCAATGCCCTGCTCAGAGAGGCACTGCCAAGGGAGTTGCGTCATCGCAGTGGGGACGCGGCCATCCAGTGACTCCGAGGTCATGCCCTGAGCGCCCGTCCTCAGGCCAGCTGTGGGATGGTTTTCCTTTGGCTACGCTAACTGCTGAGCCCCGACTGCAGCCCGGCGCCAGGCCCAGCCCAGGACCAGTGCAGTGCAAAGGCCAGCGAGGCCCCGCACTCCAGATGCTCAGTCTCCCGACGGGGCACTGGGCATGGTCCATGTTGTGGATTAGAGGACAGGCAAGGACACACTTCAAAGTCATTTATTTCAGAGAGAGCGAAGAGCTGTGAAACAGTGACCACAGATGGTGGGTGAGGCGTCCATCTGAGAGGGACTGACCCAGGCCTCTAAGCAGGTCGGGTTTGAGCCTCGCCCTGAAGGACTGGAGCGCCAGCCCCGTGGGAGCCTGGGAAGCCGCTTAGGGCAGGGGCGTGGCAGAGGCCGAGGCCTGGGGCAGGATGGGGACGGGTGGGAGAGGGGGCCTGGGCCCTGCAGACCGGAGGGGCTGGGCTCTGAGCGGAGGGGGCAGGGGAGAGTGCCTGGCGGCCTGGGGAGAGCTCCCAGGAGGCTGGGGGAAGTGGGCTTAGTGAGAACACACTCTGGAGGCCAGCTCACCGGGACTGTTACGTGGGAGCCTGCAGCCAGGCCCTCTCCCAGTGCCAGGCCTGTGGGGTGTCACACAGAGCCTGTCCCTCTCCAGCCGCAGAGAAGTGCTGGCGCAGGGAAATGCCAGCCTCACTCTAAAGCGGGGCCACTGTCCCGGCCGGGGTGGAGGGCTGGGTCTCCTCCCCCTCCCCCTCCCCCTCCTCCTTCCCAAACCAGTTGTCCCTTCAGTGGAGTCTTTGGGGACATTGATAGCCATAGGCTCCAGGAGGGCTCCTTCCCACCTCGCCCTGGTGGACAGAGGACACCAGGAGACCCCCTCTGAGCACCTGGGGACTCCTAGAGTCACCTCCCCTCTGGAGGGCCTCAGAACCCCCAGCAGGAGCTGTTCTCGCCCATCACCCCAAAATAAACCTCCCGGGGTGGGGGGGCGCAGCAGACCCCACCAGAGTGGTGCCGGGGAGCAAGCTTGAAGGTCAGCACCCAGCTCTGACCAGGGAGGAGGCCTGGTCCGGGCGTCCCCGGGACCTGGTGACCAGCTAGCTAGAGGCTCTGGCATGACGCCTTTGCCCATGGCAGTCCCTCGGCCTGGCTGTGTCTTGCCACACTGCTGACTTGGGTCACTTTTGTTCAAATATTGAAATGCTTCCAGACTGTTGGCCAAGAGCTGCAACCCACTGACTGCCTCGAGTGTCCCGACCACCCCAGCCGCCCCGGCCTCACCCCTTTTATTTACATGCACCCACCCATGGCCCAGCACCAAAGGGTTAGTGCTCAGTGGCCGGGGGGCCCAGGGGGTGGTGATGCTCTGATGATGGTCTGTACTGTCAAGGTCAAATACATCAATACCACCCCTGCTGCTGCCCCCTCCCTGCCTTCCCACTTCTCCGGTGGCTCCTCTCCTCGTCTTGCCCGGACGAGTCCCTGGTTTGTTTTGCTCACCCGCGCCTCATGTGCTGTGAGTGAATCAGGAAAGAGATGGCGCCGGCCCTTCATGGCCTGCTCTGTGCCCGGGGCTTCCACCTCGCCTTGTTCTGGACTCTCCAGGAAGCCTTTGTGGATGCCCCTTTCTAATGAAACTCCCTCCCACGCCCCACAGCGATGTGTGTCTGTGCTGCAACCTGTTCTTGTTTAATAGTGGTAGCTGCCAACCCTTCATTCATTTGTTCATTTATTCATCCATCCGGCACATATGTACTGTGGGCCTACTATGTGTCCGCTGCTGTTCTGGGGGCCGAGCTTCCTGCAGTGAGGGGGAGGGTGTGGCTGTTAGAGAGGCCAAGCTTGGAATTGAGAGGGCAGAGTGGAGTTATTCGTGAGGAGGTGTGACTTCCAGTTATTGGTCATAGGAAGGACTGGGGCGCATCCCCGGGGTGGTGGTGAGAGGGTGAAGGATGGCATGGTGGGGCCAAGGAGATCGAAGACCCTAGAGATTCATGGATGATCAACAAGGACAATGACAGGAACGGAGGGAGGGAGAGAGGTGGTCTGGAGCTCTTAGCACCAGCGGCAACCCACCACCTCTTGCCTAATCCTCACAGCTCACCTTGGAGGGTGGGGCACACGACTACTCGCCCATTTCACAGATGTGAAGACTGAGATGCAGATGCATTTGGTAACTTGCCTGAGGTCACGCCAAGCCTTAGTCTCTCACTTTGTGAAATTCTGCTGAGACCTCTTCCGTGCCGTGACGCTGCAGCTGCTCAGCCTGCACCCGGCCCTCGGGCACCTCGGGTCAAAGAACCTTGTTCCGAGGCTTCTCTGACAGCCCGCTCCCGGGCAGGCAGCCTTCTGCTGTCTCCGTACGATCTAATCTCACGTGCATTTCACCTGTCCTCCAGAGCACTGGCAAGGGAGGAGGGTGACATGTATCTTCATGTGTGTCCAGCTTGGAGTCAGCCATGAGACCAGCCTCGTGCTGGGCAGTGATGCCAGGAAAACCCAGAAGTGGGGTCATCTGCAGTGCCCACCCGCATTCCTGGTTCTCCGCTTCTCCGGGGCTTTCTCAAGCTCCCAAAGTAGCGTACAGGGCTTCCCACCCCGGCCTCGGTGGGCGAAACTGTGTCCCTTTAGTTGGATGGAGTGATGCCTGCCTATTGCTGAGACCCTGGAGACAGCAGAGTAAACGCCGGGCCGCCCAGGACCAGTCAGCCACTCAATACACTCGCTTGGCAGCACCTTTTTAAATTAAACACACAGAACAGCACTGTGCCCGCTGGTGCCCTGACCACACTTGGGGGAGACATCCCATAGACGTGAGGAGGCACATCCTAGGATGTGAGTACGGCGTGGTCGTTGAGCGAAGGGCTGGAAACAGCCTAAATGGCCGTCAGTGAGGGATGGGCGGATGCCTTGAACGACGTGGGGAGTCATTGCCAATGGGGACTATTAGGAAGCTGCTGAAAAGAATGGGGTTGGTTTCTGGGAAAATATGGATGGAATTAGCTCATTTCTGTAAAAAGGACACAAATAAACCACATACATGCAAATGCATGACTGTGCAAGGAGAACTGTTTGGAAGGCAAAATGCCCAACTGTCCCCCCCACCCCCACCCCCACCCCAGGGCACGTGGGGGTGTGGAAGGGGTTCGAGTGAAGGGGAGGGAGATTGGCTGTTTATCTGTTCACGTCTGCTGTTCGGCTGTTTCAAGGAGCACGCACTGCTTCTGTAGCTGGGCAGGAAGGTCCAATCGAAGGCGCTTTTAGAAACGGACGCGCTGGGTTCTGCGCCGACGGCAGGGGTGGCTGCCCTCGCCCAGCGCGTTCTCTGCCCCGCGCGGCACTCAGCACTCACAGGCCGTTATGAACACTGGGTGCGGGAGGTGCTATCGTCACCCCAATTCTTCAGCTAAGGAAACTGAGGAGCAGGGAGGTTGAGTAACTTTCCCCAAAAGACACAGGTGCCTGGGGACAGCGAGAGGTCTCCCATCACATTATCCAGTCGCCGTGTTTGGGGCCACCGTGGGCTGGGATGTAGGAAGGGCCTTGGCTGTCTCGGGGCTGGTTGGGAACACCTACATCTGTGGTGTCTGCCGAGGGGCTAGGCGCTCCCACTCGTGGTGGGAAGGGAATGGCCACTCACATGTGACTGAGGCTTGAACGTCCCAGCCTTCCCACTCAACTTGGCGCCTCTGAGCCTAAGTCCGTGTTCATGCGGCCGGGCGGGGAAAAGCCACAGTGCACACTCCCTCCTGCCCTCACCCCGCTCCAGGGACTTGCTCAGAAGCCATGTGGGTCAGCCCCTGGCCGAGTAGCTCATTTGGTTAGACTTGTGGTCGGCAAACTGCGGCTCGCGAGCCACATGCGGCTCTTTGGCCCCTTGAGTGCGGCTCTTCCACAAAATACCACGGCCTGGGCGAGTCTATTTTGAAGAAGTGGCGTTAGAAGAAGTTTAGGTTTAAAAAATTTGGCTCTCAAAAGAAATTTCAATCGTTGTACTGTTGCTGTTTGGCTCTGTTGACTAATGAGTTTGCCGACCACTGGGTTAGACCGTCGTCCCTGCACACCAAGGTTACATGTTTGATCCCCGGTTGGGGCACATACAAGAAGCAACCAATGAATGCATAAATGAATGGAACAACAAATCGATGCTTCTCTCTCTTTTTTTCTCCCCCTGTCCCTCTTCCTCTCCCTCTTCTTTCCTCTCTCTCTCTCAAACCAATCAATAAAATGTTGTTGTTTTTTACAAGAAGTCGTGTATGTCTGGGAGGCAACATTCCCCTCTCTCCCCACCCCACACAGGCACAGGGTCCCAATGCCCAGGGTCTAGCCAGAGAGGGCCATGCCAACCGGTGGGCAGCTCCAGGCAGGGCAGTGATGTGGACTCAGTTCCGGTGGCGGTTGTCGGGCTCAACTTCTCTCCAGAGCGTTAGCAAATGCTATTGGACATTTACCGTACTAAGGGGCCAGGTCATGTCTAAGAATGATGCCAGCACACTCACTTCCAGATGGGGCAAAATTAGAACTTGGCTGTCATCAAGAATGGCCGCCAATGTCTAGCCCTGTTAGAAGCCAGGGAGGGAAGTAAGGCCTTTTGCCACTAATACAATAATTCCTTTACCATTTGAGCACCTGCGCCACCTCCGGCGTGTTGTAGGCACTGCCTGTGGTGTTGGGTGGTGACGGAGAGCAGTCTGCCTCCTGGAGCCCACATCCCATGCAGGGAGGCAAACAGCACCACATGGATATCTGAGACATAAATATTGAGAAGAAATCAGTTCTGCAAGAAGCTGGGAGAAATGGGATTCCAGGCAGGAGGCATGGCACATGCAAAGGCCCAGGGGCAGGAATGAGCTCGATGCATCTGAGGAATGGACCGGCATCCGTGCGGGAGCAGCGGGAGCTGGAGGAGAGTGGTGGGGGCTGGGGCTGGAGGTGTGGGCAGGGCTTGGTTCACCATAAATGACCACCCTGGCTGCTCTGCAGAGAATGGATTGAGGAGACCAAGGGTAGAAGCGGGGCGGGGAATTGAGGGGTTGCTGCAGGCAAAAGGTGGTGCTGGCTTAGATGATGGTGGAGGCAATGAAGGCAGAGAAACTTGGTTGAATTCAGGATATTTTGACTTAATAGGTTTGGATGTTGGGGTTTGGGAAAGAGAACAATTTCATGAATGACTCCTGGGCTTTCGGTCTGAATGACAGTGTTGAGTGGACAGAGGAGCGACTGACTGGGAGAAGAGCAGGTTTTGGGTCAGAAATAATGCAATCCGAGTCTGCTGACAGCGGGGCTGCCATGGGGCGAGAGAGAGCCACTGAAGTGGGGGAAGGATGTCAATAGACCATATGTCCGATAGCATCTGCGGACCACACGAGCCTAGAACTTACCTCCACTTGTTCAAACCCGAAACATGCGAATCATTGCTGATGGCGGCAGGCACTGTTGGTGACCCCCCCACATCCCATCGGCCTGTCCTGCTTTGAGGGCCCTGGCCTGGCTTCCAGCTGTAGCTCCGCATTGCTCTGGTTGCTGGAGCCTGCTCTGCCCTCTTACACGGCAGGGGAGCATGGGAGGTCACATGATCTGGGAACAGCCCTCAGCCAGTGACTGGAGACCTGGTGTGTGAGTGCCCCGGCTCCCTCACCTCTCCGATACATCCGTTCTGAGGTGTGTGTTCAACACCAAATCCCCGGGGCCCTCAGGACAGATCCCCCGGTGCCCACAGACGTAGCTTGCTTCCGGGCAGGCCCTCACTTGCTTCCTTTCTTGTCTCCCTCCCCCTTCCCACCCACGCTTTCTCCCAGTCCTCAAATGCATCTAGCGCATCCCTGCCCCTGGGCCTTTGCACAGATTATTCCACCACTGGAATCCTTGTCTCAGGATCAGCTTCTGGATCAGCTTTCACCCTCAATCCAATCTCTACGTCCTATCAATTCTTCTTTTCACAAACACCTCAAATTCCTTTCTCGACCTCGCAGCCACCACCCTGGTCCAAGCCGCCAACATCTTTGCCTGGACAACTGAAGTGACATTTTGATCAATGTCCCTCCTTCCCTGGCCTTCCTGTAGTCTGTTGTCCACACAGCAGAGGTGTAGGTTAAAATCTGTATGAAATCTTGTTCCCCTTCTGCTCAAAACTTCGCATTGCTTTCCCAACACGCGTGGAGAAAATTTCCAGTTCTTGCCCATAGACGGAATGTGTGTGTCCTCTGAAAATCCATATGTTGAAATGGAATCCTCAGTGTAATGGTGTTAGGAGGTGGGGTCTTCAGGAGGCACTTAGGTCATGATGGTGGGGCCCTCATGAATGGAATCAGTGCCCTTATAAGAGAGACCTCAGAGAGTTTCCTTCCCTTCCTGCATGTGAGCCCACAGTGAGGCATGGCCGGCTGTGAACTAAGAAGTGGGTCCTCTCCAGACATGGAATCGGCCAGCCCCTTGATCTTGTAGACTTGTGAGAAATACATGTCATTGTTTATAAGCCACCCAGTCTGTGATGTTTTGGTTATAGCAGCCCAAATGGACTAAAACAGCCTGCCCTGCTCACCCTTCCATCTTTGTCTTCATCCACTCTCCTGACCCGCTCTGCTCCTGCCTTCCTCAAAATCCCAGTCTCTGTTCTTCCTCGGGACCTTTGCGCATGCATGTCTGTCATTCTGGTGGACCCACTTAAATGTCACCTCTTGAAGGGATCTTTCCTGATCACCTTATCTAAAGTTACTCCACCATTTTCTTTCCCCGGGGCCTCTTGGTTTCTTTCACAACACTCTTCGCAATTTGTAATTGCTTGGTTACTGCTTTACTTTTGTCTGTCTTCTTCCTCAGATTTTCAGCTTTTTGAGATCAGAGCCTGTGTCTGTTGCTTGCTGCCACATACCCAACACCTACTACAGTGACTGTCACTCAGTAGGTGTGCAGCAATTGGTTGCTGTGTAAGTGACACACAATAGTCAAAGTCCCAGGAACCTACCCACTGGGACTCACCAGCCTTCTCATGGGTGACCCAGCAAGGCCTTTGTTGGAGGGGAATGCCCCACACTCAGGTCTGTGTCCTCTTTAGCTCAGTGGTCAAATCTCTGCCTCTGAGAGGCCCAGATTCTAGAATTGGGAGACCTGGGTTGGCCTCTTATAACGTGTCTCAGTTAGCCGTGGCTGCATGACAAACATCTCCCAAAACGTAGCAGCTTAAAACAGCAGTTTGTTCTTTTACATGATTCTGGGCTTAGCTGGGTGGTTCCACTGCTGGTCACACCTGGGCTTTCTCAGCTAGAGGGTTAGCTGGGCTGGAAGGCCCAGAGCTTCGCTCCCTGGGTGGCAGCTGGTGCTGCTTGTTGGCTGGGTGGCCTCAGTTGGCCTCTCGTCTCCCGGTAGGTGAGGCCTGCTTCCTTTTGTGGAGGACTCTAGGTCAGCGTTCCAGATCAGCAAAGGCAGAATCTGTCAGCGTTCTAGAGACCTGGGCTTGTGGCTTGCACAGCCCTTCTGATACATTCTGTTAGTCAAAGCAAGTCATTAGGCCAGCCTAGATTTATGGGAGTGGAAAAATAAACCCCACCTCTTGGAGTCGATATTTAATCTACTAGAGTAGGCTATGAAGTCTTAGGCCAGTGATCTAGCCTCTCTGTGCCTCACTTTCCCCCTCTGTGAATTGGGTCTGTTGGCATCTATTTTATAGAATTGTTTGTGAGAATTAGATGATGCATGTGAAGTGCTTAGCACACAACCTGTCTCTTAGAAAGTGCCCACTGAATAGGAACCATTTTTATTATTGTTGTTGTTAACATTATTACAGTAATTATAGTGGGAACTTAGCTATTGCATGGAAGGACGGATGGATAAGTGGATGAAATCTGTGAATAGATGGATGACTTAACAGACAAATGGCTTTTGGCTTTCAAATAGTATATAGTTCTGATGACTTTCTGATGAGGAAAAGTCATCACAGTTCATGGAGTGTAGAATAAACAGCAGCTCTTTGCTGTTGAGTTCAAACACTGATTTCTAAAGAGACCTGACCTCTTGCTCATCTGTATTTGGGAAGGGGGAGGGGTGGTCAGGCAATTCTGCTGCAGGCTTTGTGCAGAAGAGGTGATATACAGCTCTCTCTCTCTCTCTCTCTCTCTCTCTCTCTCTCTCACACACACACACACACACACACACACACACACACAGCCTTGGTTAAATATAACCAAACACTAACAATTGTGACAAACACAGCTTCCCACTGGAAAGCTAAGCAGCAAACCACATGTGGTTGGAGCACAGAGAGTCTGTTGACACACATTCCTCCAGGCGCTGGCTGCTGGCTGGGTGAGGCTGGGCTGGGCAGCCATGAGGGGCTCCCCATCTGGCCCTTTGGAGCAGAGCCGCCTCTTCTAGGTCCTGTTTTGGGGACCAGGCATTCAGGCCGGGAGCCCGAGGGCTGCCATGGGCAAGTGTGGAGGTGACCTTCTTGGAAATAGGGCCTTCCAGAGCATTTGGGCTCTGGGGTTGGCCAGGTGCGTTGTGAGGTGTTGGGAATGTTGCCACCTGCTAGTGACATTTTCCCTGCTCCAGGCTGACACGGGTTGTGGGCGTGACAAGGAGAAGGAAGGGCTGGGGAGGGAGCAGGGAGGTGAATTCGTTTGCTAGGGCTCCTGTAACAGACTACACAACCCTGGGCGCATAAAACAACAGACGGACCCTCTCACGGCTCTGGAGGGTGGAAGTCCAAAATCAAGGTGTCAGCAGTGCTGTGCTCCCTCCAAAGGCTCCAGGGAAGAACGTTCCTCGCCTCTCCCGAGCTTCTAGGGGCTCCCTTACCCCTTGGTGTTCCTTGGCTTGTAGATGCCTCCTTCCATCTCTGCCTCTGCCACACATGGCCATCTCCCTGCATGCGTCTCTGTGCGTCCCTCCTCCTCTTAGGAGGACAGTGGTCATTGGAGTCTGAGCCCACCTAGCCTAGCACGAGCTCCTCTTATCTTCCTCATTATCTGCTGGACTGAAGGCAGACTGGCTTCCCAGCATGAGCACCCCTAAAACCTAAGGGGGGGTCGGGCAGCCATTTGGGGGATTCAGGACAGGACTTGGACTTTCCGGCTGCATGCCTGTGTGTGCACACAAGGCCCTTCCCGGTGCAGAATGGAGGAGGGTGGGGGGAGGAGGGAGTGATCTGTAGAAGCCCAAGGAATTAGGGAGAATTAAAAAAAAAAAAAAAAAATATATATATATATATATATATATATATATATATATATATATATATATATTTCAGAGAGGAAGGGAAAGGGAGAGAGAGAGAATCATTGATCTGCTGCCTCTTGCATGCCCTCCAATGGGGATCAAGCCCGCAACCTGGGCATGTGCCCTTGACCAGAATTGAACCCAGGACCCTTCAGTCTGCAGGCCGATGCTCTATCTACCGAGCCAAACTGGCTAGAGCAGATTCAGGGAGAATTTTGAAATGAGACCTGGCCTTCCAGGTTGTAGCGAAGGCACGTTTGTCAAGGAGGGAGGACATCTTTTATTTACAAGGCTTCTTAGCTTGACTCATCACTTTTAAATCTCTAGTTGTATAGTACATGGGCCTCCCTTTTCATTCTTGCCCTGTGCCCTGCACATGTTACAGGCTGAGTTGAGAGGGAGGCATCCAGAACCCTCTGGACTCAGAATCCAAGAATCACCCTTGTCCCATTCATTTTGAATTGTGTGTGTGTGTATGTGTTTTACTTGTTTTTTGTCAGTTTCTCTCACTAGCATATGAACTCCATGAAAACAGGGACTTGTTCTTCCCATCTGTAAAATGGGATTAATACCACCCACAGCTTTGTAGTGCTGCTGGTGGAGTGAGCGAGGCAGTGGACGAGAAGCACAGCGTGCACTGAGAGGCTGCCCTGCGCAGTGAACCGTGCCTGGGAGTGCAAGCCGCGGCTTGTAGAGTAAATGACGGCTTGGATAGATGGACGCAGGGAGCGTGTCCTGCCTGCTCTTGGGCCTTCAGACTTTGTGCTCGAAAGTCCGGTGGGACCAAAGGATTGTGTGACTCTCAAAACATGGCAGAGGCAAATGTGTACCATCAGGTCAAGGCCAGCCTCCCCCAGCAAGAATATATGATGACTGGCATTCTGAGAAAATTCCTCTGGGTGCCCAGAGGAGCCATACTGGAGGAGAGGGGAAGAATGGATATAGGAGAACCAAGGGGGAGGCAATTCTTTCTTTCTTTCTTTCTTTCTTTCTTTCTTTCTTTCTTTCTTTCTTTCTTTCTTTTTTTATTCTCACTTGATATATTTTTATTGATTTTAGAGAGGGAAAGGGGGTGGAGGGAGAGAGAGAGAGAGAGAGGAGAAACATCAATCGAGAGAAAAACATCGATAGGTTGCCTCCCTCCCATACGTGCCCCATATGTGGCCTGGCCGGAACTCGAACTCACAACCTTTTGGTATATGGGGTGACACTCCAACCGACTGAGCCACCCGTCCAGGGCTGGGAGGCAATTCTTAAAGGCCCAGGTTTGGGAAGATGAGGGCGACTTGGGCAGGTGGAGAGGTGAACAGGGAAAGAAGTCACCAGCTTCCAGGGCTGCCGAGGCGCCCATCTGACAGGACTTCCTGACTCGTGGGTGTGTCAGGGAGGGACAGGAAGGACATCTAGTTTCTAGTGAGCACCACCAAGGTGGTGAGATGGGGGACCTGGGAGGGAAATCGTGTTGGAGGGGAGGCTCTTGGATTCCATTTTGGACAAATTGAATCTGAGGGACCACCAAGACATCCAGGAATTAGCCCAGGTTTGAATCCCTGAGGACATGCTGGCAATATTATCTGGGCAAGACTCCCTCATCCCTCTGAGCCTCAGTTTTCCCATCTGCAAAATGGAATACCTCAGCAGGTGACTGTGAAGATCCTATGTGGGAATGTATGCAATTTGCCCAACCCAGAGCCAGGCACCATGAGGAGAAGTGACTATCTGTACTACACTCTGTCAGTTACACACAGGGACACACAAGACAAATTGGCTTTAACAGACAAAGAATTCACTGCTTGTAACGAAAATCTAGGGAGTATATCTGACTTCCCCTGGCTGCATCTGGGCCTCAAACATTGTCACAGGGGATTCATGTCCCTCAGACACCTTCCTCCCACTATGGTTACCAGCTCAGCAAATCCATTGGCAGGTGGGGTGGGTGTGGGTGTGGAAGGGATGTGTTTTCCTATAGTTCTGGCAGTAAAGACTGTTCAAGGAAGATTCTGATTGGCCCAGCTTGGTCATGTGCACAACCCAGAGCCAATCAATGTGGCCAGGCTTGGGTCACATGACTTCCTTCCCCTGTGGCCTGGCTCCCCTTAGTGACTAAGGTGGAAGCAGTACAAACAAAACCAGCCGACCTCCAGCATGTTCTCAGTCTGTCCAATGGGAGTGTCTGGATGGCAGGAGCTGTGTATCTGAAAGTTTCTGGCACGATAGCCAAGAGGTGGAAGTAGCCTAACTATCCAGTGACAGATGAGTGGACAAAGAACATGTGGTATATGCATACAATGGAATATTATTCAGCCATAAAAAGGAGAAAACCCTGACTTAGGTGAGCACATGGATGAGCCTGGAAGACATTATGCTGAGTAACATAAGCTGTCACTGGAAAGTATACTGCGTGAACCCACTCATGAGGAGATACCTAAAATAGTCCCTGTCATAGAACCAGAGAGTAAAACGGGGAAATGCCAGGGTCTGGGAGGAGGGAGAAATGGGGAGACACTGGCCAAGGGGCACACGTGTCCGTTATGCCCGGTGAGTTTTGGGCCTCTAATGTACAGTATGTGGTGGCAGTTAGTACTGTACTACGGCACACTAACATTTTTGCTAAGTGGGTAGATCTAATGTCAAATGTTCTCATTACAAAAAATAAGATTAATAAAGAGGGCAGGAGGGAACTTCTGGAGGTGATGTCTATGGCATCGATTTTGGTGATGGCTTCATGGGTGTAGGCTTATCTCCAAACTTATCAAGTTGTACACATTAAATATGTACAATTTTGGAAGTCAACCATGCTTCAATAAAGTGGTCTAAAACATAAAAATTACATTTCCGATGCACAGCAGGTGCTCAGCTCAAGGTGGTTGTTTGCATTAGGGTCCTGGAGGTGGACATGAGGATGGCCCTCCAGCCACGTGTTTTAAAGTCCTTTGCAAATGTGGCCTCCACCCCAGCAACCCCATATTCTTTGGCGTCCACTTTCCCTCAGCCTCCTCCAGTCTTTCACCAAGCTTAGTTCTGGGGGGCTGTGGCATCCCCTCACGCCCATGGTAGGGCATCCTGCTGTAGTCTAGTCAACCACGAGTGGGTCCAGGGCTGCTCTGGCACTGACCCCAACCAGGCAACCCAGGGACACCCCGTTATTCCCGGGGACCTTCCAGGACCCCTGGCATTCCCGGGCAGCCTGCAATCCAGAGAGAGGCAGACAAGACTGAGAAAACAGGTTTTTCAGACTTAGACAAAGATCTTTGCGGTTCATAACGTCAGCGAGAAAATTCCAGAACCCCCCCCCCCCCGGGGCGAGCTGCGATGTGGATGCTCCTTTCAGCATCTGCCTGTGATTGGAGCTGCCCGGAGCTCCCTGCCAATTGGCATGGGCGCCGTGGAAGCTGGAACTTTATAGCTTAGCAACGAGAAATGTGGGGGAACTCTGGAATTAATTTCAGGAAAGGGGAAGAAAAAGCAAGGAGGTAATTAGTAGCCAAATAATCAGGCTGCACGGTTTTTCTTATTACCTTTGCGGCCGGAGCAAGTCGGGAACGGTTTCAGCGTTAATTACGAGCAGAGAAGGCACCAGCCAGCTATCTTGTCTCACACCCTGCAGCTAACGTTTTGTTTTTCCCTGAGCTGGTGCTGGAGAAGGAATGTGAACAGGGCCCAGAAAGAGTGTATGGACAGGTATAATAATGAGAGGAAAAGCACGCCACTCCTGGCTGCCATCGCTCCTGCCGGGAGCCACTTGCCAGTCTTTTTCTGGGGTCATTTTCTGTCCTGTGACGGATACCAGCCTGTCTGGCGTGGAGCTGGAGGTCAGGTGGCTATACAGGCTCTGCGATCTCAGCTGGAGGCCTGGTTGGAGGTGACAACGGCACTGGCTGGTCCATTTGATGACTGTTTATTTTTTTAATCCTCACCTGTGGATACATTTTTATTGATTTGAGAGAGAGAGAGAGAGAGAGACATTGATGTGAGAGAGAAACATTGATCGATTGCCTCCCGTATGTGCCCTGACCAGGGATCAAACCTGCAACCCAGGTATGTGCTCCGACCAAGACTTGAACCCACATCACTTTTGTTGCACAGGACGACGCTCCAACCAACCGAGCCACCCGCCAGGCCTGATGACTGTTCATTGAGCACCATTCATGTGTCACCGCTGAGTCAGGGGCTGTGAAACAGAAGTGAATATCACAGACCCGTCCCTGTGGGCTGACAGTCTAGCCAGGGGTGGGAGAGACCAGATATTAATAATCCGTTAAATATACAAATAGCTTTATGATTACGACTGTGCTGATTCTGTGGGAGGAAAGGGTGGGGTGGTGGGAAAGGTATGGCTATCCGGGTCCTGCTTGGAATATCGCAGCGGTAGGGTGGGTTCGAGAGGGAGGCTGCACAGCGGGACTGGACAAGCCCACCCAGGGGGCCTCAGGCCTGCGAAAGGTAGTTTGTCCGAAAGCCATGGGAGAGATGAGAAACTAGTCAGACTTGTAGACTGGGGCACGGGGCAACGAGGTTTACAGTTCAGAAGGAGCACTCTGGCTGTTGCCGGGGCGAGGGGGGCGGGGGCAGACTGGAGAGGTGTAAGGAAGGATGCTGGGTTATGGGCCATTCCAGAGGCCCCTGGGATGACACGTGGTGATACCCCAGGAGCCACAGGCATGAAGCCTAGCACTTCTACGGGGCCTTAGAGGTTCTCCCAGCCAGCTCCATCCCAGGGCCGCGTTCTGGAAAACGTCCATTTAGACACCTCACTACGAGACAGCGTGACCAACTCATCCTGGTTAGCCCAGGACTTTCCTGGTTTTAGTATCTAAGGGTCCGGTCCCAGGACAGCTTGGACAGGATTAAATGGGGCAGTGAGTCAGCTTCCCTCACGCACGGGGCCTCCCCTCCCCTTCCCCTCCAGCGGGCTGGATACAGGCTTAGCGGCTAATTCCCTGTGGGCCCGGGACAAGTGGCTTGGCCTCTCTGGGCCACTGTTTCCTCCTTTGTAAAACGGAATTTGACCCGGAGAGCTTGTTGGGCTCCTAGCTTTTCTGATTTGCGGGCCCTGTGGCTGCATTTCAAAGCTTAATGCAGAGGCCAATCGTGGAAGACAGGGCCATGTACCCACGGGATAGCCTCGGGCAAGGTCCTCGCCTCCCCATGCTTCCCTTCCTCCCTCACAAAATGGGAATAGCACCTCCCGCGTGGAAATGTGCGCGCTACGTTAAGTGAATTGTTCTGTGTGTTTGCATAGCTGGATACTCAGTAGTTGGAAGCATGGATGCTCTGGTTAATGAAAAGTATGATTGAGAGATATGGTATTTCCTATGTAGTGACTGCCAGTTTTCAAAAAATTAGGATGTGACTAAGCACCCTTACATCTCAAATTTTATAACATGTGCCTTTCGTGGCACTTAAAGTCTGTTGAAGTTGCCTTTCACCTCTGAATGTCTAGTTCCATGTGGTGGAGACTAGGTCCTTCTTGCCATCCCCCCCCCCCCCCCCCGCCCGCCACCCAATAATATGTATTGAGTTAGTTGAAGTCACATTATGCCTATTTTACAGATGAGAAAAATGAGGCTCAGGCTGGTTAAATGTCCTGTGTTTAAGTAGGGAAGTCAGAATTTGAAGCTAAATCCAGTTCGGGGTCCTGTTCTTTCCACTAATGGGCCTCTATTTCCTCAGGGGGTGCACAGGGAGGGCAAGGCTATTGGGGGGTGTGTGTGTGCAAGGAGGCAGATCTGATGGGGGTGCCCCTGGTGAAGATCTGACTAGGACTAAAGGGAGCAGCTATGGTGGGCCTGACACGACACTGGCAGCCTGGCACACGCACACACACACACACGCTCACATACACATGCGCACACACATGCATACACACACTCTCTCTCACACACACACACACACGCACACACACACTCACACACACGCGCGCGTGCACACACACACACACACACACACACACACTAAGATGTATTTCAAATTTGCTACCTAGGTTTGCCCCAGAGATGCCACCAGCGAGTGGGCAGACCAACCCAATACCCTTGAGTGAAGGGAAGGAAAATCTGTTCTTCACTTTTAAATTGATTTTTATTATGAAAAACTTTAAGCATGCACAAGAGCAATGTGGTGCAATGAACCCCAACTACCCATCTCCCAGCTTCAACTACCACCATCTCTCAGCCAATCTTGTTCCATCTATACCGTTCTCCTCCTCCATCTCAGATATTTAGATGCAAAATTCATACAGAAATCATTTCTTTTGCAAATATTTTAGTATATGACTCCAAAAGAGGAGTGGGGTTTATACCATCATAACCCCAACTAAAGCTAACAATAAAGCTTTAATATCAGCAAATATCTACTCAGTGTTCAAAATTCTTTGGTTGTTTCATAAATGTTTTCTTTACAGTTGGATAAAGTTGGGGTCCATACAAGTTTCATCCACTGGGATTGGTTGATGTGTCTCTGACGTCTCTCAATCTGCAGGTTCTCTCTCCCTCCCTTTTTCTTCCCTTGCAATGTCTTTGTTGAGAAGCTGGGCTGGTTTGTCTGTAGAATAGTGTCCTACAGTCTGGAGTTTGCCTGTTGCGTCACCATATTGGTATCACACACGTTCCTCTCCCCCTTACATTTCTTGTAAAGCAGTAATTAGATCTAGAATCTACTTAGATTAATGCTTGTGTGTGTATGTGTGTGTTTATGATGACTTCCTAGTGGCTGTGTTGGATTTCCATTTGAAGGCACACAATGTCTGGTGATGTTAGCAACATCGATGATCACTATCTGGGCCCGTTAGAGCTTGCAAAATAGTGGCAAATAAATCCTATCCTTCCGTATTTGTGTGTTAGTTGGAATACCTCCATAAAAAGACACTTCCTTTATCAGCTATTTCGTACTGTAAGGTATGGTTCATACCAGAAAGGAAAAATACTTGATTCTTTCCTTTTATTTGACAGTTTTCAAAATGATGAGTTGGTTTCTCAACATCCCCCAAAGATGACAAATGAGTTTGTGCTTTTTTACTAGGTATCATTGTGAACTCGTAGATTTGGACATCTGTAACACATTTCAGTCCTGTGCAGTTACTATTCTTATTGATGTTCAACTGTCCCATCTGGCCAGCTGTCCTATCACAGTGTCCCCTTCATCTTTTCGGACATGACCCAGAGTCTTCCAGAGCTTCCACTCTCCCTGGGTGACAGGACGTTCCAGGCTCCTCTTGCACACGTCCTGCCTCAGACCCGGGATCGGCACAGAACCCCGATTTCTCGTCAGAAGTGGTGTGTAGAGACCCTAATCTGAGTGCTGGCGGTGCTCACTGCGAGGGAGTTGGTCAGTATTCCTAACCCTTTCCGCGGACTGAGCTGGGAAACACTTTTATTCTGTAAGGCCGATTACAGCACGGGTTCATCCCGAGGCTTCCACGCCAAAGGTGGGGCTGCAGACGCCACTTTGTCTCTGTGGTCTCGCGTCCCATCTCCTTTCTTCCGTGGCAGCATGACCGGGCCTGTTCCTGAAAGCAGAGCTCCTCACTGCGTCTCCATCGAGCAGGAAGCGTGTGAGAAAGCACCTCAAGTCTTTCCTGCCTGCAGAAAGGAACCGAGCTGTCTGATGAAAGGCTCAGATGCAGCCCTGGGGGAAGCCCACGTCTGGGTCCACAGCGACCCCATTCTGCTGGGAGATGAACCAGTCCTTTCCATCTTACTGTGTGTAGGCCCGCACTTCTAGCTGCTCCCAATCCTGGCTGTACACATGGGGAATTATAAAACCCCTCATGCCTGTCTCCCCCTCCCTATCCCCCACCGCCCCAATCCCCGATCACAGTTTTGTCAGAATCTCCAGGGCCGGGACCATATCATCAATATTTTATAAAGCAGCCCAGGTCATTTGAATGTGCAGCCAGGGTTTAGCATCACAGCTCTAGTCCCTACTTCTCAGCCCAAGGAAGAGAAGCAAGAAGCAAGGGGTAACGGTAGAACAGTGCTGCCTTCGAAGCGCAATGGCTCTGGTTGGAATCCTACCTGTGAACATTCTGGGACAGCACTGATCACTAGAACTTTCCACCGTCATCGAAATGGTCCGTATCTGTGCTGTCCAGTGTGGTACCCATCAGCCACACCTGGGGAGTGGGCAATAGTGCAACCTAGGAAGTGAATTTTTATTTTTATTTTTAAATTTTTAATTAATTTAGATATAAATAGCCACAAGTGGCTCGTAGCTACAGACTTGGACAATGCCACTTGGGAAAGTTACTTAACACCTAGAAACCTCGTATCTGTAAAATAGGGACGAATAAGAGTTCCTTCATTGGGCTGTTGTCAGGATTAGAGATAAAGTATAATAAGTGACTGATGCACACAAGGCATTCGGTAAAATGACGCTTATTTCCTGATTAACATCAGCCTTTCATGCCTAAAAAACAAAAAAAAAAAAACAAAAAAAAAAAAACAAAAAACTTGCCTGGAAAAATGAGTGCTCAGAAGCACCCCACCACAGAGACAAAAAAATTCTAAGCTGTTCCAGAAAAATCCTTGGAAAATATTCCTTAATTGTCAAGTTCAATTGCAGCAGGAGGTTATCAGTTGCAAGGGCTGTATTTCATTACAGATCTTGCCACAGCTCAATAAATTAAGCAATCACTCACAATAACATGCTGCTTTAATCCCCGCTTGGAACAGTTTCAGGTTGTTGGGTTTTTGTATTAGCATAGCCCTTGAAAGGCGACTCACATTGGCCTCTTTTCTCCTCCCTCAATTCATCAGCTCCTCTTTGCGTCTCCCCACCAGCAGGAGGGAGGATTGGAGGCAGAGCAGACCTCCTTTTATCAAAACCACAGCGTTTTCCATCCTCTGGCCTTTGCAGGATCCGCGCTTCATTCGCTGAAATTACCGGCAGGTTTATCTGCAACGAAGACAGAAAGCGACACCTCTCAGCAGCCCAGATCTGCATGCGGAAAGCTAACTTTCCGCGGCTTTTCCATGCTCATCGTCTCCCTAGCGGTTTATCATCTCACAGTCGAATTCATTTCCCCTAGAAACTTGGCACCAGAGGTGTCAAGCCCGGGAACATATTTGTTTGTGTAAATTAAAAGAAAAATATGTTTTGTCCATATTTAAGTTCTAAAGATATAAATACTGGGTTACACAATGCTTCTCACTGAATGGTCCTGGCTCACCTCCCCAAACTCTGCCTATGTTTATAAAACCCAAGCTAGTGAGAACTCAGAACAGCTTATTGCCTCAGAAAGCTCCAGGGATGACCTCAGAGGCCGGGTCCACCCCCATCCAGGCTGGCATGGGAAGTCTACTTACCTCATTTGGGATTTGCTTCCCCTGACACACGGGGTCTTGCCACCCTCACACACACACTGTTCATGGGTGTGGGATGATACCAGCTTTTTGAAGGGCTCTGGGCCATAGCTGTAGAAATTAAAATGCACATATCCTTTGATTGAGAGAAGTTCCACTTCTTGCCCAGGCCAGTGCGTTCAGTGGTTAGAGCATCAGCTGTGCTCCAAGGGTCGCAGGTTCAATTCCTGGTCAAGGGTGCATGCCTGGGTTGGCTCCCTGTCCCCTGATGGGGGCCGTGCTGGAAGTATTTCTCTCTCTCTCTCTCTCTCTCTCTCTCTCCTCTCTCTCTCTCTCTCTCTCTCTCTCTCTCCCCCTCTCCCTCCCTCCCTCTCTCCCTCCTTTCCACTCTCTAAAGAGCAATGGAAAAAATATCCTCTGGTGAGGATTAACAAAGAGAGAGAGAGAGAGAGAGAGAGAGAGAGAGAGAGAGAGAGAGTGAGTTCCACTTCTAGGAATGTATCCTATGAGTATACTCTACACATGCCAAAGAGCATATACTTTTCAACAACAAAATCCTGGAGTTAACTAAAATGTTGGCCAGTGTGGGATGGTTAAGTAGATGCAATGGTAGAAGTCACTAGAATGAATGAGGTGGGTCAGAGGGCTGTCCTGTCTTCAGAATATATTGTAACCCTCCCAGTTATCTTAATGTTATGAGCAAAAAAGTGTATGCAGTCTGGCTGGTGTGGCTCAGTGGTTGAGCGTCGACCTATGAACCAGGAAAAAGAAAAAAAAGTGTATGCACTTGAATATACTTAGAAAATTTATGAAGATTATGTGAACTGTCTACAGTGGTTACTTTTTAGAAAATGCAACTGGAGTTCAAGAAAAATTGCAAAGGGGCTCCTTAATTTCCCACATATACTCTTCTGTACTGTTTTTATCATAAGCCTGCTATGATTTATTTTAATTGGGATAATTAAAAACCAAAACGGTGTTTTAAAAATCATTTTCACACTCTGATTGGAGCAACATAATAATAATACTCTTTTCATTACGTGTCTGTCAGGCCAGTGCAGTGGTGGTGGGAATCTTGGCTTTTTCTGCTCTTTGTGCAAATAACCGGTAGGGGGCTGAATGGTGGTCCCAGAGAGCTAAGATATATCCACTTCCTAATCCCGGGAACCTGTGAATGTTACCTAAATGGTAATATGGCAAAAGACGTGACTAAGTTAAGGGTCTTGAGAGGAGTTGTTGACCCCGTATTATCCAGATGGGCACTAAATGCATCTCACATGCACCCTTGTAAGACAGAAGCAGAGACAGACACTGAGAGGAAAACGTATAAGACAGAGGCAGAGACTGGAATGATGTGGCCACAAGTCAAAGAACATCAGAGCCACCAGAAGGTAGAAGAGGCAAGGAACGAATTTCCCCTGGAGCACCTGGGTGGGAGGTGGGGAAGGTGGGCATAGGGAGAGCATAGCCCTGCCAGATTTTGGACTTCCAGCCTTCAGAACTGTGAAATAACAAATCTCTGTTGTTTTAAGCCACTTGGTTTGTAGTACAATTGACACTTGAACAATGAAGGGATTAGGGGTACGACCTACCGCACAGCCAAAAATCCGTGTGTAACTTTTGACTCCCCCAAACTTAGTTGTCCCTCAGTGTCCGCGGGCATGGGTTCCAGGGGCCCCTATGGATACCAAAATCTACAGGTGTTCAGGTTCCTTGGATAAAACGGCGCAGATCAATGCATACCGTTGGCCCTCTGTGTCTGTGGATGCCCAACCACAGATTGAAAACAGTACAGATACTTACTGGAAAAAAAAATGTGTAAGTGGACCTGTGCAGCTCAAACCACGTTGTTCAAGGTTTAGCTGTCATGTGTTATGGCTGCCCTAGGAAACGAATACAACACCGACGTTCACAACACCTGTCAAATGCGTGAAGTGCCTGGCTCTTTTAAGAAACAAGCTTGGTAAACCTGTGGTTTTGGTGAACACAAATTCATTCCAAAGATATTTATTGAGCATCTACTAGGTGACAGGTAGAGTTCTAGGTGATGAGGATACAGCAGAAAACAAAACAAAGATGCCTGCCCACCTGGAGCATAGGGGAGAACTGATAGTAGTAGAGGGTGCTAAAGAGGATAAGAAAGCATAGGAAAGGGAAGGGGCCAGGGAGGGGACTGGGAGAATGCACTTTACCCAGAAGGTGACATTGGAGTAGAGGAAGCCAATACAAAACTTGACTGACTTCCCGAGTCACCCACTGGCTGGACCAGAATAAATAGGAATGAGCACCCTTTTCTCCCCTCCTTCTTTCTTCCCTGCCTCCCTCCTTCCCATCCTTGCCGCCTGCCTGTTGTGTGCCAGCAGCTGGGGGTGCAAAGATGAGTGAGACCCAAGCCCCCATGCTCACGGTTCTCATGCATGGGGGGGGGGCACTCATAAACAAGTCATTACAAATACAACACGGTGGGCAGCAGAGCAGAGGCCAGGACAAGCTTCGTGCTCTGTCCATGGTGGAGAGCCGGGTGGGAGAAGAGGGGTGTGTGGGGATGGGGTCTGGGAGATGGAGACAAGCAGGAACAGGGGGCAGTGTTGAGCTCTGATTCCGTGGGAAATTAATTGGGAGGGGCCCATGGACATGTGTCTAGGGATTCTTTTATTCTCAAGTACAGCAGGCACACCTAGGGGAGAATGAGCTCAGTACCACACAATCCATGAAGAGGGAAACAGTCCCCGAGTCTGGAATTGGGATGCTTTGAGCCACACAGAAGCCAAAGTTGATCTTATTGGGGTAGAATGGGGGGTTAGTCACTTGGGTAGCTATGATGAAGAAAGGTGGGTCAGAATGCAGCACTAGTCTCTCTCCTACTCCCACCCCTCTCCTCCATTCCATCTCTCATTTATGCTCCTCTCTGCTCACTGGCCTCAATATCTGGGGCATAGGTAGCTCTAGATACTGGAGAGGAGGAAAAGCAACCTTCCCACCAGCTCCAGTTAGGACAATCCTGGATTGGCCCTGCTTGGGTCACATGACCACACCTGAACCAATCACTGTGGCTGGGCTCAGAAGTGCGCTGCTGTGATTAGTTGGTATTGGGTCAGGTGTCCACCCCTGGACCAATTACTGTAGCTGAGGGATGGGTGTTATGGGGCCTTCTTCAGCCATTCCCACCGGGCGTCACATCTGATACAGGAAGTGGGAGAGAGAGTGTTGGCAGAAAAAAAAAGCAAAAGCGGAAACAGAATCACCTACCTCTGTAGCCTTCTCCTGGTGGTGCTGCTGTCACTCTCTGCTGGGCTTTGCTTTAAGAATCGCTCTGGCGTCTATAAACCCCAGAGCTGCCAGAATTTACTTACACCTCATTGCTGTAGTCGCTTTTGTAATTGCTATTAAATTATTTTAATCACACTTAAAATGTTTTGTTCACCTTTGGTTTATGATCGCCTGTCCTGCCTCTATGGGGAGGAACTGGGTCTGTCTTGGTTACTATACCGCTCCTACCCACTACACAGTCCCTTCTGTGTCGTAGGTACTCAGATAACTGATTGAATGAATGAACATTCATTGAATATCCTAGAGAAGGAGCTGCAACCTCCTTATCTGTACTCCTCAGGAGTCCCTCTCCTCCCTCTTCCCAGTCGTGTTGTACACCCCTTCTTGACAAGGTTGTTAGTGTAAGTGCAGCCTTGGGTGCACTAAAGGCTCAGAATTTCTGCATTCTTGGGTTGAGAATCTACTTAAGTGCAGGAACTAAGGTTCCATTGGTTGGAAGAGGCTACTCTTTGAGAAGGATAATGGAGCTCTGTCTGAGCTGGGAGGGGTTGGGTGCCATGACTGGTTGCCAATGTCGGCCATGCCACCTGCCTCTAATGGGCATTTCTGGTCCCCCTGTAGCTCCGGGTTGTTTGCTGACCAGCGGGCCTCTGTGGTGAAGACTGCAGGCCTATTATTTGCTGTGATATCAGAGAACACGCAGAGTCCAGGACACAATGGTGTGGCCAAGTCAAACAACTGCAGGCTCTTAGGGAAGAAGGCTTAAGACAAGTGGCTATTTTTTTTAAGTACTTATAACCCACAAGTCAGCTGGGGTCATCTAATTTTTTGGAGACTCAAATGCAATAGGTTTGAACCCTGTCCCACATACCATGGGAGACCCAACTGTCCTTGGAACTTTTCCAGGGATTGGGGGTGACGGGTACGTATGTCTCTCCTAGGCGCCAAAGGCTCTAAATTCCTGTGTCCAATGAATCAGTTCTGCTTGGGCAACCTTTTGCTGGTCCCATGGGCATGTGGCCTGTGCAGCTGCATAGGGCCAACGTTTGGTTTTATGCTCTGCTCTTGTCATTTTAAACACATTATTAGTTTTTGAATAAAGGGCTCCACATTTTCATTTTGCATATTATGTCACCAGTCCTGTTTCACTCAGAAGCTATTCCTTTTCCACCCCACACGGACCCACTGGAGACTCTTTTTGATTCCTGCATTCTCCCCAAATTCCATCCACACAACGGTGTGGGTGTAGGAGACCTGAACGGATGGTTTGAGGCAAAAGACCTTTTAGCCAAGTTAACAACATAAAATGAGGTGTTTAAACTGGCTTCCAACTCCTTAGCAGGGAAACAAAGTGGAGAAGGACAGACTGAAGAATCAAGACTGACGAAAGGTTGATAATTGTTGAACCTGGATGATGAGTATGGGGTGCTTGTTACAGTGTTTTCTCTGTTTCCAGTGATAGGAAATTTCCAGAATACAAAATTGGAAAAAGCAATGTAAGATGTGCCTCTGACGGTTCCTCAGAAAGTTAAACGTGGAGTTACCGTATGACCTTGCAATTCCACTCCTGGGCATAGACCCAAGAGAAATGAAAACGTATGTCCACACAAAAAGTTACACACGAATATTCACAGCTGCATTATTCAAAAAAGCCAAAAAGTGTCAACCATTGACATGTCTACCAACTGACAGATGGATAAACAAAAACGTGGCTGTTATTTGGCTATTAAAAGGAATGCAGCTCTAAGATGTACTGTAGCATGGGTGAACCTTGAGAGCACTGTGCTAAGTGAAAGAAGCCAGTCACAAAGGATCACATACTTATGATTCCATTTACATGAAGTATCAAATCCTCAGAGACAGAAAATAGATGAGTGCTTGCTTAGGGTGGGGGTCGGGTGCACTGGAGGTTCAGGGGTGAGGGCAATGCCAAAGGGTACAGAGTTTCTTTTCGAGGTGATAAAAATGTTCTAAAATTGATTGCCATGATGGTTGCCTACATCTGAATATACTCCAAGCCACTGGATGATATACTTTAAGTGGATGAACTGTATGGTTCATGAACCATATCTCAATAAAACTGTTTTTAAAAATCATGCCCTCCCCCATCCTCTTGACAGGAATCCTGAAGCTCCAGCCTCTGGCCTGTTGGGGAAATTGCCCCCCTGCTCCCCACACACCCAATTACCATCCCACTTGTGGTTACCTTTTTTGTGTCTTAAGATATTTTTCCTTCTCTGAAGAGGTGACCTTTTCCACAGCCAGAGTGCCCCACTGAGGGTTTTCCTTTAACGACAACACTTTCCACTTTCAAAGTTACTCAGTTGACAGATAATAAAATTACAATTTAAAATCCCCATGGTATTCCATTATAGCAGTCACTAATACGTCGAAGGCAGTTGTGAATTCCAAGAGCTCCATAATTCCTTCAAGGAAGGAGAGGCCTACGAGAACTCTCCAGAGCCAGTGGTCTTCGTTCTGAAATGTAACTTCAGTCACCTCCCAGGTGGGGAGAGGGGCTGGCAAAGAATGCTGCCAGGGCCAGGTTCTTCCTAACAGAAAGGCAGGTTTTTGAATCTGGAACATGGTGGGCAAACTATAGTCTGTGGGCGAAATGTGGCCTACTTCCTGTTTCTGTAAATAAAGTTTTATTGGAATGCACAGACACCTGTGTTCCTTTACATATGTTTATCTATGGCTGGTTTCTTGTTACAGTGGCAGAGTGGAATAGCTGGACAGAGACCATGTGGCCTGCAGAGCTTAAAATATTTAGCTGCTGGCCCCTGGGATAGAAGATCTGGGCTTGAAGCCCAGCCCATCACATGCTGGATGTGTGACCTTGGACAAGTCAGTTCCTCTCTCTAAGCGTGTTTCTCATCAGAAAGCCAGAGATAATAATAGTGCCTCCTTTATATGTTGCTTGTGCAACTAAAATGACTTGAAACGTGTAAAGTGCCTGGTACTCAATATATGCTGGCGATTATAACGTCGTTTAGAAAATGAGGACAGTAACTCCTACTTCACAGGGTTAGCTGAAGCAACGGAGACAATGCCTATGCAAATAGTTGGCAAAAAAAAAAACCCGTCTGAACGTTTATTATTGTTATAAATCTCTTAAAGGCTTTTGAAATGATTCTTTGCTTCTCCGTAATATTTATAATTTGGAGCTTTGAGACTGTAAGAACTCTAATTTCAGAGGAAAAAGGACATTTAATCCAAAAATTCAAACGCTTTCATAAGCTGTTCAGGAAATTGTGCCCCCTGACCCCTGGCTGGGACTAGAACCTGCCCAGAACAAAAACCTGAGTATTCTTTCAGCTGAACACTGCACTTCCCCAATAACAGATGCACAGGAATCCAGGACCACATGCCTTTAACCACTCATGTTAGGTCAGGGAGAGGAAAGAAACTTGTGTCTCCACACCCTTCAGGGGCTGTCCAGAGGCCTGCTGAGGTGGCCAGGGCTGACACTAACAGCCTGCTTTCCTGCAAGGTGTCATTTAAATAGCTTTGGTTCCGGAGACTCGTCAACCTCCCATTCATTGATTGTATCACACCTATTAACTGAGCAGCTAATACATGCTAGGCCCTGAGGATATAACAATGAATGAGTTGGGGTTCTTGACCTTGGCAATGGCCTGCCCGCATTCTAATAGGGGCAACAGACAAACAAATACATCCTTGGATAATTCGGCCCCATAATAAAGCTTCATTTTCTCCCCAGAATTTCAGTCCCACACTAAACACTGTATTGATGATCTGAAAAACGACTCTGGGCCTGGCTGCCTGTTGGTGGGCGTTAAGAGTGGCAGATTTGGAGTAAGTCAGATCTGGGCAAGACTGGCTCCATAATTTGCCAAACGAAAACCGGGAGCGCCTGGTTCCAAAATTACTACGGATTTCAAGATGACAACAGCAGAGCATTAAAGCCAGTGCAGGGCCCCTAACCCTGACGCCGGCCCTGCACCTGGGGTCAAAGGCCTTTCCAGCGGGTACCATTGGGCACATCCCTTCACCTGCCTGCGCCTCAGTTTCCTCATCTGAACAGGCCCCGCTGCGGGTTGGTTGTGGCCATTCCGTGAGACCAGGCATGGGAAGCCCTTAGCGAGGAGGAAGGACTCACCATCTTACCAGTGTCCTCAGCCTGCTGGGACGGCCGCCTTGCCTCCTAGAAGAACAGTGCACATTTATTATTCTTAGATAAGAGCTGAGACGTATATAGCGCATGGGCGATGCCAGGCACAGCCCTTAGTTCTTCAGGGATGTTCGCGTATTTCATCCTCACTGCAGCTCTGTCATGGAGACACTTTTACTCTAGCACCGAGACAGGGGAACGCAGGAGCGGGGACTTGCCTGAGGTCACCTGAGGTCACACACCAGTCAGTGGAAGAGTCCAGATTCAAATAAGGAACATCTGGCCCCCAGGTCTGTGTTCTTCATCTAGCTGTGTGTCCCCGGAGCTGACACATTATTGACACGCACATGTGCATATACAGGCATGTATGCACGCCCCTCCCTGAGATGCTAACGCCAAGCCTACAGTGTGGAATTTCCCCCACAACATGGGATTCTTTCTTTCTTTGCTTATTCTTTTGTCCGTCTCCCCCGACTCGACTGGGAGCCCCAAGAGGGCAGGGTCTGTCTTGCTCCCTGCTGTACCCCCGGCACCTGTCACAGTGCTTGGCACACAGTAGGTCCTCAGCAGACATGTGCCCAGTGAAGGAAGGCAGGAAGCAGGTGTCTGGTCAGAAAGCTCTCATCCAGAATCAACAGGAACCATTTCACCCCGTCACCTGGCTTTTCTAACTTGAGTTTCTCCCCACTTTGTGGGTTGAGGCAGTTAAGGGGTGGCCTGAGGGCCCAGCCCCTATTCTGGCAGGCTGCTGGGCAGGAGTGGGTGTGGGTTGTGCTCTGGCAGCTGGGCTGGCAGCTGTCTAGGTGCCCGCCCCAGCTGGCCAGCTGGGCCCCGATGCTACCCCCCACCCCATGACACAGCAGAAAGTGAAACTGGAGTCTGCCCCTGCCCAGCAGGGATCCAGCGCTTACTGCTTCCCCTCCAAGCCACTATCCCAGGAGTGGGCGGGGAGCTGGTGCCCTGGCCAGGCACAGGGGGCCTGTTTGAAGAGTCCCCCTCCAAGCTGAGGGTACTTCTGTGCCCCCTGCCCATCCCAGGGCTGCTGGTGCCCTTTGGGACCCATCAGAGCTGCCCGATTGAGCCCCTGCTCTGACTCAGAGGGTTTATTATTCTCCCCATTTCACTGAGAAGGTGCCTTGGCCGGGAAAGAGGGCGCTGGGGCACCATGGTCCTAAAATAAGAGATAAATAAGAGCCATGGGTGGGTGTAGGGGCCGAGGTCTGAGGGGTCTCATTGATGTTGGCGAGCAAGGAAGGGGTGGGCCCACTCCATCAAGGGAAGACACGTGACATCCAGGTTGTCAGGGTGGAACACACCCCTCCCCACCCCACCTACACGGGGTCATCATGAAAATCCCTAAAGCAAAAAAGAACTCTAAAGTAAGTGGACCCAGGAAACTTTACAAGCTACCATCTTGACTTCTGCTCCATCCTCCATACTGCCTGTATTCTTGTTTAATATTTTTCTTTCTAGCAACTCACCCTTTCTTACTTACATAAATTGATGTAAAACAAAGGGGGGGGGGGTGGCTTCTCTCTCTACCTGAAATTGAAAACCAATCAGTTGCCACGGATAGAAATTAGCTATTCAAAGAAATACCTATTAGAATAATTTAGCCAGATGCCACATCAGACTTGGGAAGCTTCTATTCCTGTAAGTGGGTTTCGTATATGAGAAATGGGGGCTCAGAGCGATTGAGTCACTTGCCTGGGGTGACACGGAGCTGGGGGTGGCTGATTCCAGAAACCAGAGCTTGTGTGGGCTGCAGTCTCCCCTCCTGTCTGAGTTGTCTTGGCATATCCGGCACGTGCTAGTAAGTAAACGCTCGCACTAATACCTTCCATGCTGAATGCGTTCACTGCCCCATTTTCAAAGCGCCTTCGCAGCTGGTATACCAACTTGAACTCACTGCAACATTGGGAACAACCAAGAACCCTTTGAGACCAGAGCAGGGGCTGCTGCCCCTCCCTTGGCAGGTAGGGAAACCGAGGCAGTGAGTGGGAAAGTGGTCTGTCTCAGGTTGCAGGTGAGCAAGCCAGCGCTGCCCAGGGCCCTTGCCAAGGCGAGGATCCCAGAGGGCCTGCTGGAGGTACCAGGCAGAGTGTGAAATTCACCTTGTCAAACAGGTAGCACCTGTTTCTTCCCCACTTTCCCCACCTCCCCCCAGGAACCCCACTGCAAATGCAGACAGTAGCCATAGCCACCCCGTTTCCCAGGCCTGATCTCCAACATCCTGTCCCTGCGGGGCAAAAAGCATGTGTAGCCACCCGTGTCTGCGGATGGCGGTAACCGTCTGAGCACCGTGAGGGGAGATCTGTCAGGGGCCAGAGGAGAGTGTGGGGTGGGGGTGGGGGGCATCTCCTCTCTGCCTTTAGCTGCTGGAGGAACTCAGACCTGCCGTCTTCCCAGCCGTCCGGGGCCGGCCCAGGGGCCCCCGAGGAATACTGCAAGAGCAATAAGGATTTTTAGGGGCATTATGATAGTGGAATGGAAACACATCTGCCCCCAAAAGTCCCTCATTTTCCCTGCGGTAATGAACCAGCTGGGCAGGAAGTGGTGGCTCTCTGAGCACCAAGAGCCAAAACTAGAAAGGAAAAAATGCACAAAGTTAGAGCAAACTCTCAACAAGCCAAGACTTTCGTGGTGTACGGTGGCTCCACCCCGGCCCACAAAGGCTGATCATGATTGGCCGCTATTTGGCTAAACGCATCTCCACACAGCGGCTTCAGTGCAGATGTGCCGCCTCTGTGCCCAGAAAACCAGGATCTGGAACCTCAGAGCAGGTTCCAGGCGTCATTCCCCAATGCCAGGCCCTTGCCGGACCCTGCGAAGTTCCCCAAGACCCCAACGGTGATTCCACACTCTCGCTAATGATCTAAGTGAACGAGGACTCCATCAGGGCCTCCTCCCCTGGAATGTGGGAACGTTAGTCAACGGGGAGACCGGAGACCGGATTGAAAATATCTGGAAAGCGAGCAGCGGTTTCCACGGCCGTCCAACCGACCGAAGGGTGAAGACTTGATCAGGGGAGACTAGAGGCTATCACCGATGGGGCAAAAAGGCTCAGAAATCACTGCTCAGGGCCATGCACCATCCCTCCGGGCCCACCACTAACGACTGAGGACTAAGGAAGGAGTCCAGGGCAGTGGGTCCCATGGGGCACGTGGCCCCTGAGGTCTCCACAGGCAGGGCCCCTGTGCCCGCCTGCACCCCCGGCTGTGAAAGGGTTAACCCCTCCCACAGGAGGAGAAGGAGGAGGAGGAGGAGGAGGAGGAGGCGGCTGCTCACTCAGCAAGCTGGCATATCACACTGGGCCATCGCAGGAGAGAGGGACTCAAAACAGCCTCTGTGAGTTCTGTGAATGGAGGCGTCCTTATCGCCAACAGAATGAAAATGGGGCGAAAAGCTTCCCGACACAGAACCAACTCCCGGGGCACTCGCTGGCTCCTTGGCACCTGTCGCGTGGCTCTCGATCTCTGGCGGGGACGCCGGCACCGATGCCAGCGAGCACCCGGCCGGCCGTCCGGGCCAGGCCTGTGAGGGAGCAAGTCTACCCTGGCCATGTGACAGCCAGCAACCAGATCTCTTCTTTCAAGCAGCACCTCACATATTCTTTGGGTGAACCTAAGGCTAAATATGGCACGGCCTGCGAGGGCTCAGGCTGGACCTTGCCGTGCCATTCTAGGATGCAGTCAGGAGCCCGCGAGGCCTTTTGGTGGCCTGGTATCCAGTTGCTGGGGCCAATGGGAGTCCCATGGGAATGGCTGACTCAGAGCTGGATGTAACCTCCTTCCCCAAGCGGGTTCCTGCTGCTTCTCTCCCAGAATGCTCATCCAGTTCTCTCTCTGGGCACCCTCCCAGGGGGGGCTCAGATGGATGTCCCCTCATCTGCCCAGCTGGCCCACCGATGGTCCCCCAAAGCCTTCTCCCCACTCCACGGCTACAACCTTGCCTTCCTTGCCGAGGTTTCCCCGTGATAAGAGGGCTCAGCGCCCGGTGGATGAGAGGCCCGCTGGCCGGAGAAGACAGGAGCAAACACACACAGGTAGCTTGCAGGGGGCTTAGCTGTGTGTGTGCTTTGTTGCTGCCCCTGGGCCTCACCCCCTCGCCCCCCACCCCCATCCCCCACGGGCAGGATCGCTGGGGGCCCCTGTTGCTAGAGAGCAGAGAGCCTCAGCCTGGGCTGCAAATGTACAGCTCTGCTCCGGAACCTTCGAGACTGGGGGCAGATTTGCTCGGAGCCCTTAGGACCACCCCATCTGTTTCCCTTCCAGCATTTGGGAGACTGTGCTTATTTCACAAAGTGGGTTCTGCCCTCACCCGAGCCCACATGGTAACGGGACAGTGAACCCTGCAGCGTCTCAGAGGAGGCTGCCCTGGGAGCCCAACACCCCCCTTCTGGCCAAGAAATGCTGCGGGCTGGGTCCCAGGAGGAGAGACCCCCGGGCACCTGTCTGGGGCTCGTTTGGGCTCCAGCAGTGGCTCCGAGGCCACGTTCAGGCCTGCGCTGGCAGCAGTCCAGGCTGTCTTGGGCAGAGATGCCAACAGGCCTGGGCACTGACCTCACCCATGATTCCAACAAGACAGCCTCGCTTTCGGCACACCTCGGAGGAAACTTTCACACCAGGCTGCACAGCTACCCGAAGGCTCAGGCCAGCCACGCACTCCTCTCCCTGCCTGGGCCAAGTCCTCCGGAGGCTGAATCTGCCCCCACCGTCCCAAAGGCATTTTTTAAATGGCTTCCTGGTGACACCAGCATGAGTTTCCATTTCCTAGGTGTGTCCCCCTTTCATCTGCTGGTGCAGCCATTCAAGGACACTGAGAAACAATTTGGCTTTGTGGATCCTTAAGCTCAAACGTTTTTATATAAGGAAGATGACGTAAAACCAGAAACGCTTCCTAAATGTTTGCTCATGCCCCCTACAACTGAGGACGCTGAGAAAGCAGCATCTGATGGTTGGCTGCTCTGAAAAGAGAGCACGAGGAGGGCTCGGGGCCTCGGGGTGATGAAGGGACCCCCAATTCCACTCCTTGCAAACTCTCTTCACCCCCCCCCCCCCCCACACACACACACACTTTGGCCTGAAAAGCCTGCGCAGCTACTAGGCCTGACAAGTCTACAGTCGTTTGCATCATGTTTGTGTAGGTGTCTTTATCCAGGGTTCATTTGCACCTCTTTCCAAAAACAAGAAGCAAAAAGGACTTTACATCTCCCTGAGTTTGGGACGCTGGGAAAGACAGAAATTTCCAGCTTCCATAACTCCAGCCAACAATGTTTTATTTTGTTTGCGGGCGCCCCTGTTTTCTGGCAAGCGACTGTAAGTACGGAGTCGACTAACTTTTCCATCAGACTAATTTCTATTCTCACGTCTGAAATAGCTGTATTTACAATCCCAATTAAAAGAGGGTGAGCCGACCTATTAGGAAGCCGTAAGTTTATTATCTGGCAAGAATCTTCTTTCTGTTCTTAATAGAAGGTGGGAAGGGGGGGCCTGGGAAACAAGAAATAGAGGGAGTGTTCCCTCGTGGGGACTCTTCCAGCTTTCATTGGTTTGAGTCACACACACGTTTTATTTTTAAGGAAGTATCAGTTTCACTGCAGCAGCACCTCTAAAAATTTTACCCCCAGCTGTACCATATTCGTTCCTTTCGAAATATTTTTTCCCCTATGAGATTCGCTATGGCTTGTGTATTGCTAAAAACGAAATTCAGAGTTGCTATTTCCCCCCCACACTAAATCCACACTTCTTGTGGGGAGAGGGATAGCAACTGCTTAATGAAATTTTACGCAGAGGAGAAAAGGCAAAAGGTAATCAGTGTGTACATCAGTTCCACGTTTAGGGATTTTTCCTTAGCGGGTCGGGGGAGGGGTGGTGGTAAGACTATGAAAAGAAGCTGTGATTCTTTGCCGAATTAATGACAACTTCTCACTTGCAAAGTACTGATTTATAATCTCTTCATCATACTGCGTTGCCTGTTTCCAGACTCTGAGGGAGGGTGGGGGGAAGTCTGCTAAAGGTATTCATATAATTACATGCCCGGTTCCAGAGGGCTGAATTTAAGCAGTGACTGTACTGAGCAAACGCTCGCATTCCCATTTAGCACTAAATCCTGCCTGATTTTCCACACGTAACCATTCAGTAATCTCAACATACGGCTTCATCGCCTCGATTATAACTCAGGATCTTGGCGTAACATTCCGTGTTCCGGCCTGGGTAATTCACGGAAAGCGCCCTCTTTGTAGAAGTATCATTAAAGGCTAATTTGGTGAGATATCCTTATTTAGCAGAGCAAATGGGATCTGACAGTCAGCTCCGATGGCGGTGGCGATTCAGCAAAGCACAAGCACTCTTTTACAGCGTGACAATTTCCCGTCGCCCAGCCTCGCTGGAGGAAGAACTCTGGAAGTAAAGAAGTGCTTTTGCTAAGACCGGGGCCCTGTAGCCTCCATCACCTGCGTGTCCATGTGCCCTGTCCACTAAGCACTGAACCTTTCCTATTACTGAACCTTACTCTTCTATTCCCTGTTGTGCCCACTTGACTGAAATCCAGGCTTGCAAATAAATTTAAGGCACGTGGATATCTGTAGGTTACAAATAAATGCCAGGCGTGTGTGTGTGTGTGTGTGTGTGTGTGTAAATTAATGCAACTTAATAAGGTTAATGTTCTGGGAGGGGCATTTGTCCTCCGCCATCCTTGCCTTTGGAAATTCCCTGTATGCAGAGTTTCTTATAAAACGACTTAGAGTGAGGCAGCAAGGAACTGCAAAGAGATATTGTGATTCCACGTGGAAGCAAGCAGAGTGCTGCTCCTCTGACAGGTCTGAAGGCAAATCTAATATAATTAGGATTCATGGTTTCAGCGCTGTTTGGTTTTGGGGGTGTCAAGCAACCAATGTGCCACTCATTTCCTTCAAATCCTGTCCATGAAAACATCTCAGCAAACCATTTGGGGGGGGGGGGGGTTGGGGGGTGGTGGTGGATTGTACTTTTGCCTTCACATATCTCCTTTTGGCCTTCCAAGTAAAGAGGCCCTGAAAAACACAGCAGGTTCAACAAACTGAGAAACACACACACACACACACACACACACACACACACACAGGACTATCCCCAACACAGCCTTTCACTTTTACCCAAAGTAGTACACCTCCCCACTTCCCTCTGACTTTCAGAGGCGCAGCCTGGGGGTGTCAGCTTTCTCCCCCACTCTGCCCCGGCTGCTGGGACCTGAGTCCCTCGCTGTTGAGAATGACCCCAAAAGCGGGACTTTGTGGGCCAGTTGGATAAAACATAAACTCATCTCGCCCTCAAAACCCCGATTCTGGGACCACAGCCTTCATTCACCATCTCCCTTCTGGAGAAGTGACCCCTCCCCAGCTCACAGCCCTGGGGCAGGCTGTGTTGGAGGCAGGATTTGGGAGAATCCCGGATAAGTGAAGGAATCATTACAGGGTTTTCCTGCAGACATGACAGTTCATCACGCGGAAAAGCTGGGATCGTGGTAGGGAGAGGACGTATCTGCCCACCCCAAAGGAGGTTTTTTCCCTCTGCTGCCCCCAGATCCACAGTTGGGCCTGAAATTTCCCGGGTAAGACCCTGGGCAGCCAAAATGTCCTTTAGCAAAGCGCCAAGGGAGTGCCTGTGGTGCCTGGTACACTTCCACCCCCACCTCCATCCAGCTAAAGTTCAGTTATTCGTGCCCTTAATTGTCTCTCATTAAAGTCCAATTTGCTGCTTGCCCAGATTGGGGGGGAATTATCTGCATCTTAACAGCTCAATTAGCTTCTGGGTTCTGAAAGGCCACCCCCGCATATACACCTTTTCTCCCCCACCTTAAACCCCCGCCCTTTTCCACAACTTCTCCTAAAAATAAATTATAAATATGGATGTGTCCTCAGAGGATCTGAGCGGCACATTCCAATGCGCCTCGGGAGGGGATTGGAAGCGGGGGGAAACCAGAACCGCCACTCCCCCGCCCCCCAAATCGAAATGCCTTTTGCTTCTTTCTCCCCTAACTTTTGCCAGAGCAACTCGGTTGGTCTCGGGCCCTGACACCCCGATCCGCACCCCGGAACCTAGTTTTCTTCGACTCCTGCCCAGCGAAAGCTGAAGCCAACGTGCGATGGCCGCCCGCTCCGGGGAGGAAGGGAGGGCCGCAGGGAGCGGGCGGCCAACTTTACTTCGGGGCGGTGGTAACTCTCCGGGGACCGTCCTCCCGGCGCCCCGACGTCCCCGGGAGGGAGGCGCCCGCCCCGTCCGTGCCAGCGCAGCCCCGGGCGCACGTGGAGCGGCGGGCGCGGCGGGCGCGGACCCGCGAGCCGGCGGCCTTGCTCTCCGCGCGGCATTGATATCGGGGTCACGCAGCGAGTCCGTTTCCCGATGGGCTTCCCGGGGTGGGGGCGGGGTGGCTGCCTTTCCAACCGCCGCCTCAATTTCCCAGCCCGCGCGTCAGGGAGGTGGGGGGCTGCCTCGCCCCCACCCCACCTCCCCGCCTAACACTCCCCTCTCGGGAGCCCGGGAGGGGGCTGGGGACGGTCCAGCCCACCGCTTCGGGGGCGGCGGCGAGCGCAGCCCAGACCAGCGTCTAACCGGGTCCCGGGAGAGCCGCACGAGGCTCCGGCCGCCGCCGCCCCGCTCCGGTCCCCACCCCCCACCCCCCAGGCGTTCGCCCCGCACCCCTCTCCGCTCCACGGGCCTGGGCACCCACCTGCCGCGGCCCCTGCCCTAGCCCGGGGGAGGGGTGCCATGGAGGGAAAAGGGGAGACTCACCGTCGCTGCCTCCTCCGGGGGTGCAGGCGGCCCCCTGGGGCTGCGCCTTTCGGGGCTCTCGGGAGGCGTGCGCGGAGCGGTGGGGGGTGGGGGTGCCCCGCGGGCCCTGCAGCCTCCGCCTTGATTGGAGCCCGGGCTCAAATCCTGCTCCGTGGGGTGGGGGGCAGACTTCCAGAAAAAAACCCCTCCCCTCCCAGACGGGGTCCAAGTGATGGGGGGCGGGGGAGGGGGCAAGGAAACGCTTCTCCGCAGAGAGCGCGGAGCGGGCGGGCTGCTCCCGGCCTCCGCGGTCCGCGGCCGCCACAAAGCCGCGCCCCTGTCCCCCGCTCCCGGCCCGGCCCCCTCCCCCGCTCCCCCCACGCCCTATGGCCGGCCGGGGGCGGGGGCTGGGCCGGCCCCGGGTTGGCCGTGCCGGGGAGGCGGCGGTAGTGGATCTGGCGGCGGGGCGGCTCCTCCCCGCCGGGTCGGAGAGAGCGGGCAAGAGCCTGCGGCTGAGCGCGCTCCCTGCCTGGGGTGGGGGCTGTGGCTGGGACCCGGGGTGCCTTCCTAGAAACCCTCTCCAAATATAGTCAGCCGATAGGGGCATTCCTAGAAATGCGGAGGGGACGACGTCAGCCTTGACCCGTGGGGACAGACTGGGGTTCTCCAAACTGGGGGGCGATGAGGGGGGGGGGCATTCCCCACTTGGCTGGGAGGAGGCAGGAGAAGGGAGTCCAGGCTGGGCTCCATCCTGGGGGTGGGCAGGATTCCTCCAAATGCGCTCCAGGGATCCTTCAGATGGGGGTGGGGGGAGGGTTGGGGTGTCCGAATGGGGACACATCTACTTAAGATTCAGACCCGCCCCCAGATCTGCCTCCTCCTTTCGGGAACACCAGTGACAGAGCCAGCAGGTGCTTTTAGCCCTTCCTCCCATTTTCAACACTCTCCCTACCCCCCATGAACAAACAGTAGAAGTTGAGCAGCACCCAGACTGTCCCCACACCTGCCACCCACCCCTTGGTGGCCCCCAACCTCCTTTGGGAAGACTCAGGTCTGAAACAGGACTGACACCCTCTGTTCCCAAGAACTCCCCAAAATACCAACTCCCCTTCAGGCCCAAAGCGAACGCCTGCTCCCCCTTCCCCGTGCTAACGTCGCCTTATTGCTGCTTTCACAGCGCCCGGCTCTGAGAGAGACTTGGGACATTTGGGGTGGGGCATGAGGTTGCCCTCTCCACCTGGCAAAGATCTGGCCTCTGGCGCTGACAGCTGCCCCCTCCCCCATAAGCTACCCCCCTCCATAAAGTACAGAAGGTTCCAACAGGAAAGCACCCCCCAACACTCAGGCACCTCCTGCAACCCTTGCCCAGGGACCTCCAGGTCACGGCAGAAGAGTCCCCTCCTGCCTATAGATGATCCAAGCAACTGAGACAGGACTTGTCCCCTTGGCCGCCCAGCCTCTCTTCAAGTGAACGTGACTGGACTGCGCTTCCCAGGATCATAAAAAATGTATGTGCTGTCCTCTGTTGGCCGATGGGTGTCACACTCAGAAAACACATCACCCAACCCCAACCCAGTGGGCACTCCTGATGCCATCAGGATAGTCCCAGGGACCCCAGCCAGAGAGTAAGCCAGCCAGCCCCCACCTCTTCTGCACCAGTGGCCCTCCTACCTGGTCCCCTCCCCGCCCCCCTCGCCCCGCATGGGGCAGGGGAAGGGTAGTCCTGGCTTTCATGCACTACACAAAATGTTGACCCACTGACATTGCTCATGTCCCTTCTCCTTTGTTGAGCCCTAATTCCAGAAGCCTGGAGGGCCCTGCTCAAGGGGAGGCAAGAATGGCTACTGTGTGTGTGTGGGGGGGGTGGGGGGTCTCTGAGTTCACTCTGGGCTGGGGGACCCCTAGAGGATGGTTTCTTGAATAGCAACTTGGAGGGGAAATGTGGCCACAGGGGAATAGATCAGACCCCTCTAAGGCACAGGGTTGATCACTGATAATTATTGGTCCTCATTTTTTCCTGAGGACCTACTATGTGCTAAGCACCCGAAGTATATTATCTTACCAAACCCACCCCATTGTTCAGATGAGAAGACTGAGGCTTAGAGGTCAGTTATTCACTGAACTAATGCTTGCTTGCCCTTCATGTGCCAGGTACAGGGCTGATGCTGGGGCCACAGTGGCAGAGAGGACAGGTCCCTGCCCTCAAGGAATTCATGGTCCCAGGGAGAGACCCAAGTCAGTAGGTGATTACCCTGCTGCCACCGTGGTCTGGAGCCCAGCTGGGCCCTCCCTGCCCGTCCCACTTGGGTTCTGTCTCCGTCAAGGCGGCATTGTCCGCGCTGTCCCCTTGTCCGCTTTTCACCAACTGGGTGACACTAGGCACTGCTTAGCGTTTCTGGGCCTCAGTTTCCTCATCTGTAAAGTAGGAATTATGATACCTGCCATATAGGACTTTTAGGGGGATTAAGTGAGACAACGTTCGAGTAGGGGTTTTTGGCAATTTTCTTCCATTTCCTCCTGTACATGTTTTTATTTATTCTGTGTTTAGAAGTTGCAGTTTCAAGTACTATGAACAGAAAATACATAACAAAAGATTCCTAACAAGTGAAACAAATAATTACACATGCTGGAAAATTTGGCCTCATTAACATATTTAGCCTTGTAGTTGATACATGCTCCATTGGAAATTGATTATATGACATTTATACAAGTGTTAGCATTTCCAAATCCCTCTGAGTAGTGAGCGCTCCAGCTATTCCCAGTGTAGAGAGTCACTCAGTGTCTGGAGGCCATTCGGACAAGCAGCATAAATGGTCACTCTGAGCTACTGTTGACATCTTGTTCTGCTCCTTCCCCTGAAGACGCTTCTGCTGTGTCTTTACACATCTTTCCCCTCCTTGTTCTGGTCTTCCCGCAGCTTCAGAATCATATTTTGCGTTTCTTCTCTTGTTGTTCTCATTCTTGGGGTAGGAAACCACTTTGCCAAATTCATAGGTAGCTCAGAATTCAGAATGCGATTTTTCTTAGAATTTGAACAACATCTGACCAAGAAGGCCTTCGGGGTGAGTTCAGGAGAGGGCTGGTTGTTCTCGGTATTATTACCTGGAGAAGGGGTTGGGGGTGGGGTTCTGAGCTGATACTGGAAAGAGGAAAAAACTGGGCCAGTGGGAGGGGTGGAGTCCAGGCAGCAGGTTCAGCACGTGCACAGGCCTCGCTGGCAGCGGAAAGAGCTCCTCCTGCCTGCGCAGCGCCTGCTCAGGGTCTTGCAGGAGCTGAGCCCCACCCACACGAGTGCCCTGAGCCACGGGAACTGGAAGCTCACCTCATCACCCCAGTTCAGACTGGATGCAGAAGGAAAAAGGCTCTGGTGGGACCAGCAAGAAACTCTGGGTGAGGCCCCACGGAAGGCAGCCCGGACCCTGCCTTGATCTTCCACTTTGAAAGCCCCCACGCTCTGGTCAGGTGGCTCAGTTGGAGCGTTGTCCTTACACCAAAAGGTTATGGGCTCGATTCCCAATCAGGGCACGTACCTAGGGTGCAGGGTTGATTCTCCGGTCAGAGGCAACTGACCGATGTTTCTGTCTCACATCAATCTCTCTCTCTCTCTCTCTCTCTCTCTCTCTCTCTCTCTCTCTCTCTCTCTCTCTCTCAAAAAGTCAGTGAAAACATATCCTGGGTGAGGATTGAAAAATATTGTATATATGTAAAATAGCCTCCGAAAGATGCCCCCTGGTCCCGCTGAGGCCTGCCTTTGCCCTTCTGGCTCGGCTTCCCATGACTCAAGCTAGTGGCAGGCCTGCAATCCAGTTCAGCGCCGGAAGCGCCGCCAAACTCCGGAAAAGAACCCGCTCTGGGCCGGAGGCCCTGGAGGCCGCTCTGGCCTTCTCCCAGGAAGGAGCCGCACCCGCACCCAGGTTTCTGGCCCAAGGATGGTGCCAGGACCCGCCAGAAGCACAGAGAGGCCACACCAGGCAGGAGCAGCCACTGGGAAAGGCCTGGACTCCTGCTCCCAGGCAGGAGAGAGAGAGAGAGAGAGAGAGAGAGAGAGAGAGAGAGAGATGCAGGTCTCTCAAGTTTGCCAACACTAGCCACTGCCATCTCCTGAGACTCCCAGAATATCAAAAGTGAAAAACTTCCAAAGCAGGCATACAAAAATAATTGTACCGTAAGGTCTTAAATGTTTACATTAAACAAATGTATGTGTTTAAACAAACAAACACACCCATAGTAATGCAGTCATAGCGATGTAGTTATACTGGCCATGGGACGATGGCAGGGTTTACAGCGGGGCCCATGGACACAAATCTGAAGAGGCCTGATGGCCGTCCTCCTGCCCCAAGCCCATCAGGAGGCTGTGACCACCCCTGTGGTGCCTTCCGGAGATAGTGCTAAGTATGTAGCCCAGAAAAATCTTTCTGCATAGGAGGATTTAGGCCAAATGGTCCTTCCAGGTTAGGCACCCTGAAAAGCAGAGGTCAGCCCGCCCTCACCCCACCCTAGCCTCCGACCCTTGACAGGATGTCGAGTGGTGGGAGCAACTCCGAGGCCTTTCATTTTTGCCCTGCTGCTCACCTGCCACGATGCTGCCTGGGCCCCTGGAAGAGACAGCAGACATTGGGGTCAAGGACAGCGCAGGGAAACCGCAGTTTCTGGGACCCCAGCCCTGAGGTTCCGCGATGCCAGGTGGGGAGGCTCCTGGCCTGCCCGAGTGTTCCTAAGGCCGCCCCGAGCCACAGGTCCCTGTGGGCCCACAGCCTTGCATTTCTTTATGGAATGAAGAACATTGGCAGCCGACATCCCATCTGCGAGGATGCCGAGGTCCCCAGGGGGTGGAGAACGGCAGGCCCGAGGTGGACAGGAAGAGGAACTGCCTGTGGTAAGATGGAGGGGCCTGTGGTTCCTGGTGGGCTGGGAGCAAGGTCCTTACCTGCTCAGGTGATCGTGACGCAGGCACTCAAAAGGCTGGTTGAGAAAAGCTTTGCAATGAAAAGAGAAGCCAGAAATCAGGCTTGGATCTGGGGCAGATCCTTACCCCTTCTGAGTTTAGTTTCCTCATTGACAACAATAGGGATGTAAAAAGGGTTAAATTGCATGATTTGCACCAAGTGCTTGTCTGGGCCTGGCACATCCTAAGTGCTCAATAAATCGTAGCAGTTGCCATTAGCTATTAAATGGAGGTGATGAACCGGCTAGGCCTGCGGACGCTGTGAATAGCTTTACAAGGGTGAGGGGTTCTTCCTTCTCGCCTTTAAGATGTGGTTGGTGTCCCTGGCATCGGTTTTATCTTTGCCCCTCAGCCCAGTGGAACCAAAGTGGAAGTGGCCCTGGGGTCTGAGTGGCTCAGCCAGCCTGGCCTGACGGGACCTGGTCACCTAGAAATGCAGAGTCGGCTTCTTGCTTTACACATCCAACCCAGAGAGAAATGAAGGAGTTGATCAACATGTCCCTCAGCATAGAACTTTTCTCCGGAACCCACTTCACTATGGCCCTAACACGACCTCTCAGACCAATACCAACTCAAAAAGAAATGCTGTTGGCTTTGAGTTTTTTGACCCGAGGTTGCAACTGGCAGCCCACAGGCGAACTGGAACCCACAGATGTGTTGTCTTTGGCCTGCAGAGCACTTAAAATTGTAATAATAAATTTGATTTGGTTGCCAACATTTTTAAATCAGGAAATTTCATTTTGAAAAAAACCCAGATTTTTGGCTTCTCTTTAAAAAAATCAGATGATCAAACAATTTGGCAGCTCCGGGCCTGCATTCCCACAGGGCAACAGCTGGTTGGAGCAGAACAGTGGATAATAGAATATTCGTTAGGGAAGGCTAGCTGCTGTGATGAACAACCCCAAGCTTTCGCCGGCTTACCGCAATACAGTTTTATTTCTTGCTCATATCACTGTCCAAGGAAGTGGGGGGAGGGGGGGGAGCAGGGGTGTCCACAAGTTATTTTAGGAACTCAGGTGCCTTCCATTTTATGTCTCTGACATCTTCTATGACTTAATTTTTTAGGCATTGAGCTGGAGGGTGGTGAAGGAGGTTGTGGGGAAAGCTGACCGGCTTTTAACTACATCATCTAGGAAATGTCCCACACTGGTGAGAACCAGTCACGAGGCCCAACAGGGACCCAAGGGGGCTGGGAAATGTGGTGCCTGGCTCAGGGGCCAGCAGGAAGAGAACACAGAGGCTTAAAAGCATCAGTATCTCTATTTCAAGTGGCTGCCCTACATGCTTCCTCTGCTTGGACATGGAAGTTCTAGTCTTCCCATTGTCCTTCCTCTCGCCTCCTCAGCACAGCCATTTGGCTCAGGGGAAACCACCAGTCATTGGCTGAAGAATGGTCATATGATGCAATCCCAACCAATGAGACAAGATGAATTTGCATGTGACGCCTGGAACTGCAGCAGCCATTCTGGGACCAGCCTTGGGTTGAAGCCAGCACAGTGATGGCAGAGAAGAGAGATGGAAGGTACCTGCGTCTCTGGTGGCCTGGTGGAGGTGCTCAAACAACCAATCCAGAAAACCACCTATCTCCATACTTCCTGATACATGCATACTAAATTCCAGTTGGATCCAGGGGAGCTCCTGTTCATTAAAGTATCCAAACTGATAAGAGAGCAGTCCCTGCCTCACTGGAGTCACAGAGGTCACCTGCTGTTAGGTATTTGCATTTTGACCCCTTGACTTAACATTTTTTCTCCCTCCAATGCAGAGCTGAGGTCAAATTGGCCAGCCCTGACCTTGACGGCTGGTGCAGAAATGACCCAGTGTCTACCACCTGAGGGTGCAATGTGCAAGTATCTGTGCTTCCTAGGACAACGTGGTCCCATCCAGGGTCTGGATCTCCACTTGCATCTTGGGTACACAATCCACGTGTAACTCCGACCACACGATGAACAGGTGTGGATTTGAGTGCGGGCTCCACCACGCCTTCACTGTGTGAATGTAGGCAAACCAGTGAACCTTGCTGATCTTCAGTTTCCTCAGCTGAACACGAAGCTAGAACATGGATTGCTGTGATCATTGCCAGAAGGTTCAATGGCTCGACACGTAAAGGCTCTTCCCCAAGGCTCAGCACACAGAGCGCTCACAGTAGATGTTGGCTGGTGATGTGGTCACTGTCCAGCAGCTGAGACCGCTGAGTGACCAGATGGTGGAAGGTTTGCTGCCAACTACTAGGGTACTATTAGGGGAGACCCAGCCCTAAAACACGAGGCCCCTGTGGCAGGACAAGGTTGGTTTTAGAGCCTGAACAGAGGGGGCCTTCGATAGCTCTGAATAACCTAGTAGAAATGTATTCCCTTCTCACTTTTCTTAAACTCCTCCTGATCTTGGGAAAGAGAACATCTCAGTTGGTGCTGCTCTTCCTTTCAGTTATTCCATTTGGAAAATGGAAGTAGTATTTTTCTCGTCATTTATGTGCCAGGCTCTGTGCTGGCTCAGGTCTGTGAGAGTGGTAAGATGTGATTAGACCACAGTAGACCCTCTATTTTATTTTTATTTTTTTGCTTTTAATTATGAGATATTTCAGGCCAACCAACCAATAATCAAACCAACAAACAAATATCCATGTGCCTACCAGCCAGCTTAATTAATACATAAATCAAATCCATATTCAACTAAGACCCCTCAAATGCCCTTTCTCCATCTCAGCCTTTTTTTTTTTTAATCCTCACCTGAGGATATATTTTCATTGATGAGAGAGAGAAAGATAGATAGATGATAGATAGATAGATAGATAGATAGATAGATAGATAGATAGATAGATAGAGAAACATCAATGGGAAAGAGAAACATCAATCAACCGCCTCCCTCACACACCCCGACGGGATGGAACCTGCAGTCTGGATGTGTGCCCTGACCAGGAACTGAACCCTCGAACTTTCGGTGCATGGACACTGCTCCCATCAACTGAGCCCCGCTGCCAAGGGCACAGGCCATCTTCTGACACCCCACGGAGGGCGCCGTCCCGAATTTAGATCTTAGCACCCTCAGTCAGGCATTGCAGCTGCTATGACCTGTGCAGACAGAAACAACAGGTAGGGCATTGTTTGTATGACGCTGACTGTGTAAATGGTCTCGTGGTGTACCATCTTTCTATGCCTACCCTCATTCCGTTCCACGTTTCGTGAGTTTTTTTCATGTTGAGTGATGTAGCTACAGTTTACTCATCTGAACTGCTGATCCGAATTCAAGTCTGTGAGCCCAGCGCAGTTTGCTCTTCCGTGCTCCTCGGTGCTGCGATGTACACGCAGGAGAATTTCCGCGTGGTTTACATCTCAGAGTAGGATTCCTGGGCCTCGTCAAAATGGGGTTTTCAGAAACGGGGTGGCCTTTAGCCTGGCAAGTTTTTTTTTTTTTTAAATGTTTTCCTCAGTCTCCAACTGGTCCCTGTTGCCTTACACCAAGTGCCTTTATATGTTCACATGGTCTGTCTGGCTCCTGGGGGCATTGACGCTCTCACTGCTGGTCTCTTGGGGAGAATACGGGAATGTAAGCTAGTAAATGTAATATCTTGTGATAGATGCTAAAGAAGTGATAAACCCAAGGTGCTGGTGGTACATGGAGGAAGTAGCAACTAACTGACTGAGAGGTCGAGGAATGATTCAAATGAATAGTTAGTTTAGTAACAGTAAGGAAAGGTTTTGTGGCATGAGTAGGAGTTCTCCGGGAAGATGTGAGTAGAGAGAGGACATTATAGGTAGGGGAACATATGCACAGGCACTAAGGACTAAGGAACACATTGAAGTGAAGGCATAACAAAGGCCGTGTGCCCAGAGCAGGAGGAAGCATGGAGGGAGCACAGTGGGTCTGGAATGCCATGCTGAGGAAGAGGGATTTATCTTGGAGGTGGTGGGCCTCTTGTGAAGGACCAACGCATGAGAATGACATGTTCACTGCTGTGTTTGAGAGAGGTCAGGTGACAGAGGAAGGTGGGTGGGTGGGGGGGTGGAAGAGAGAAGACTGAATGCAAGGAACACTAGTTAGGAGTCTACCGCACTAGTCCAGACACCAGACATCCAAGAAGAAATGGCACAGTGAAGGCTTGAAGCAGCACAGAAGGGACTGTTTGGAGAGAGCATTAGGTAGAGACCAATTGCATGAGCAGGTGAGGATGGAAGGGTGAGTCAAGGGTTGGGGCAAGCAAAATAATGCTTCCCCAAACATGCCCACACTCTACTTCCTGGAACCTATGAATATGTTATGTTTCGTGGCAAAAGGGACTTTGCAGATGTAAGTAAGGGGTTAGACCTTTCAACAGGGAGCTTAGTCTGGATTCTCTAGGTAGACCCAATCTAAGTCCACGAACCCTTCACATCAGAGCTTTCTTTTCCTGCCTGAGAAAGGTGCAAAAGAAAGGGAAGGCGGAGAGACTGGAAACAGGAGCCACCAACGTGGGGACGTGCTGTGATATGCCAGGACTGGAGGGAGGCCCTCAGGAGCCAAGGAAGCGGAGAACTCGGTCCTACAGGTGCACAGAACTGAATTTGGCCCACAACCCGGGCAAACGTGGACGGGGATCCTTCCCAGAGCCTCCTGATAATAGCCCCGCTGGTCAACACCTTGACTCTGAACTTGTGAAACCCAGAGCAGAAAAACCAGCCAAGCCAACCTGGACTCCTGACCTACAGAAACTGTGTGGCACAAGTTGTTTTAAGCCGCTAAGGTTGTGGTAGGTTGGTGAGGCAGCGGTAGGAAATGAACACGGGATGAAACCCAGGAACACATACACAGGCACCAAGGGCTGGGACAGATGTCGCCCTGACCCACGGCGGGACTGGATGGAAGATCGGATGTTGCCGTTCCATCTCAGACTCTTCCTGTGTTAGTTATCTATTGCTGCATGACAATATTACCACAACTTGGCAGCTTACATGACACATACACAACACATATGTATTCTCTGCTGGTTTTGGGGGCCAGGAGTCCAGGCACAGGTGAGCTGGGTCCTCTGCCAGGCTGCAGCGAAGGTGTAGGCTGGGTTCAAATCTGAACACCCAGCCAGTGTCTCGGTCGGGTTGGGCCGCTGTAACAAAAGTGCCACAGACGGGGTGGCTTACACGAACATTTACTTCCCACAGTTCGCGAGGCTGGGAGGCTGGGAGGCTGACATCAAGGTGCTGGCAGACAGGGTGTCTGGGGAGCCTCCTCCCGGCTTGCAGACGGCTGCCTTCTCACGGTGTCCTCACCTTGTGGGGAGAGAGACAGAGCTCTCATGTCCTGGCCTCGTTTTATAAGGCGGTAATTCTCCCAGGAGGGCCCCACCCTCATGACCTCATCTAACCCTCATCACCCCCCAAAGGCCTCTCCTCCCCATGCACTGGGGATGATGGCTTCAACATATGATGTCTGGGAAGCCACAAACATTCAGTCCACAGCAAGCAAGGAAGGCCTCGCTCTCAGGCTCACAGAGCTACGGACAGAATTCCGTTCTTTGTGGCCCGTTGGGCTGAGGGCTCCGTTCTTTCCCGGAGAGGCCAGAAGATGCCCTGTTTCTTGTCAACATGGGCCTCCCAGCATGGCCACTTGTTTCACCAAACGAGGGAGAGAGCGTCTGCTAGCAAGGCGGGCGTTGCCATCTTATGTAACAGACAAGTGACACGACATCACCTTTGCTGTGCTCTCCCTCTGGGAAGCAGGTCACAGTCCCACTCCCACGTCAGAGGAGAGCTACCCAAGGGCGTGACTCCCCAAGGCCGGGACAGCTGGGGAGATGGCAGAGTCTCTCCGTCCACAGTTCTCAGAGGCAGATGCGGGTTCCTTCTCTGGGCGTGTCTCAGGAGTTGTGAAGAGATTTTTGCATCCTGCCAGGCCTCCGCTCTAGGGGTTCTTTTTGGCCCCCGGTCCGTAATATATCAGCTCCGCTCACCTGAGTCTGAAGGGCAGGGAGGGGGCCCCAGGGAACGCCGCCTCAGGAGAGGTTTGTCCTGCGCCAGCCTGGTGATCTGCTCAGCAGAACTCAAGTTGATGTGACATAAACAACGCCTGCTGCCGCCACAATATTTTCTTCTAAGTGCTGCTCACGCCTGACGCCCGCCTCTGGCTCTGAAATGCGGTTCTCAGTTCATGCACACGGACAAACCACTCACTCCCTTATTAAGAGTCCTGTTTCTTATGCTTTAATGTAGGTTTGCTGAGCGCCTGGTGTCAGCCCGGAGGGGAGACGTGCCAGGGCAGCGGCCTGGAGGCCTCTCCTCGGAGCGGGTCCGTTTGGACGGCAAGAGCCAGCTTTTCCGCTGCAGACCTGGCGTCTGAGCCCGCAGTGCCAGCTCTGTGTTAACACCTGTGCTCTCCACAGCCCTGACATCTGCTCGCTCGTTACATCTTCTCTCTTTCCTGTTTTTCACTATATCCTTTTGCTGCAAAGACAGTGAATCCAAAAGTAACATAGACCCTCTTTCCAAGGCCCCAATATTAGGGAAAAAATCAGTAATTTCCTGCGCCATTTCTCTCCACCCCTCACCCCACCTGAAGGTATTCATTGTCAATAGCATGACAAGGAACCATCCGCGTGGGATGTGGACTTCCTTTACATTCTGAGAAACCAATGTACACATCCACATGTGTATTGATAAACGTGCTTATTTACTTTTACAAAAGCAGCACATCCATTGAAGTCACTGTGATAGCAGGTGAGTAAGTTCTGGAAACAGAGTCCATACTTAACAATACAAATTTGCTAAGAGGGTAGCTGTCAAGTGTTCTTATCACATATGCAAAAATATGCAAAGGGATGCAGGGAACTTGGAGGTGATGGCCATGTCTGTTACCTTGACTGTGGTCAGGGTATCACAGGTGTATGCATGTAGCCCAAACTCACTAAATTATGTACATTAGATATAGGCAGGTTTTGTTGTTGTATTAAGTATACTTCAATAAAGCAGTAAAAATCAAAACAGGGCATCAACTTTTCTTACTTAACTGTATCTCATTATCACCCCTTCAGATCAATAAATCAATGATCTTAAGAGAGAGGAAGGGAGAAACATTGATTTGTTGTTCGTTGGTTGATTCTTGTATGTGCCCTGACTGGGGCACAACCTTGGCATATTGGGGTGACGCTCTAACCAATTGAGCTATCCAGCCAGGACATTCTTTTTTTTAAAAAAAAATATTTTTATTGATTTCAGAGAGGAAGGGAGAGGGAAAGACAGAAACATCAATGATGAGAGAGAATCATTGATCGGCTGCCTCCTGCATGCCCCCTACTGGGGATCGAACCTGAAACCTGGGCCTGTGCCCTTGACTGGAATCGAATCCGGGACCCTTCAGTCCTCAGGCAGCTGCTCTATCCACTGAGCCAAATCAGGGCAGGGCATTCTTTTTGATGGCTGCCCATGATGCCATGAGATGAATGGATCTGCATTTACATCCTGGCCGGCAGATGTTTACAATGTTATCGTCAGAACTCCATGAGAGGGAAAGCGAGTGAATATGTGTCATTCCAATTTTAGAATGGGAGAAACTGAGGCACAGAGAGGATCAGCAATGGGTGGGTGGCTCCCAGCAGTTCCTGGCAGATGTGTGGCAGAATCGATCTAGCTCTTGCTTCATGCTGCCACAAGGAGGCACTGTTAAAACTTGCTCTGTTGACAAACAGCCCCCTTCCTTGCTAACACTAGGATTCTGGACGCCCCTCTTCGGTTTCAAAAGTCCAATTAAACCTTTTCCTGCCACTGACCATCATGTTCTATCCTAATTTTGAATAACAGGGAGATGGGTTGGAAGAGTTTAATTTCTTCTTTCCCAGAAATCCCTGGGCTCCTTATGCAAATCCATTTTCTCCCCAATGGACGAGTTTGCCCAGGGAGGTCTGAGAGGACCCCTCTAGGCTCAGTTTCACCTTCCTCTCCTCCCAAACTCAGCATCAGGGACCTTCTTAACTCCTCTTTACATATCCAAGGGAGACCCGAGTCTGATTCTTCACAGGACAAAGACTGCCGACTTCAAGGTGACTTTCAGACATGAAATTCATACAAAAGTTATAGAACTCCAAACACAGCTTTACATATCCATGGACACATGTGGCTTAAATGAACATATAACGTCCTGCTTATTCAGACACATGATGAGCTTTACCCATTTAAGTGCATACAGGACCCAAATTCAGGATTTTGCTCACTAGTTTCTGATTCTGCAGCCTGTGCCAAATTGGTTTTACAGCTCTGTGGAGCCCCAGCTTTCAAACAGAGGTGACAGTTTTGAGATTTGTGTGTAATCTTCCAGGCTCGAAAAGAAAACAAATAAAAACAGCTAGCAGGTCTCCACACATGAATATATACCCTTGGACATTTGGGGCATTTTTTTTTTTTTTTTGCATAAATGGTACCTATATTACATTGTGTAAACTGCTTTTTTTTGTAAAGTCCATTCTTCACCTGGGGCAGAGAGTGGAGTGGGGGCAATGGGGGTGTGGATGACAATGGTTTTTTTCTGAGGATAATGTCACAGGGACTGCTGCTTCATTCTGGGGAGCACAGGAAGATCTGAGTGGACAGGCTCCCCAGATCCTGGCCTACCTGTGGGGGGCAGTGTGGTCCTTTTTATTTTTTAATGAGGAGGAATACAAGTGCTTAGTGGCACTCTTAAAAAAAAAAAAAAAGACAAGTGGATGCCCTAGTGGAGAGAAGAGAACACTCAGTCATTTATGTCTTAATTCTGGCTGCTTCTAATTTGCCTGCTTTCTCATAGGTTATCTTTGTATTTGTGGGCTTTGGAGGTTATTCTGGAAAAAAAAATTGCACATGTAATAGAGACGTTTGTAGAAAATCCAAGCAATGTGAACATTTACAGAGTAAGGAATCCTTTCAACAGCTCCTTCCCTCCGCAGAGGCAACAACTGTTACTCAGGGGTGGATCCTTCTCTCCCTGGCTACTCAGTGAGGGTGGGGACCAGGCGCACCAGCATCGCCCAGACCGGCAGAGTCAGAAACTGCATTTTAACACGATCCCCAGGTTGAAGTGTTCCTGTATTAATTTACATATTTGTATGTGTGCAGACACGTGCTCCTGGGGTTAGAATGTGGCTTTAGGGACACTAGCAACAGCAGCGCTATCTGGCAGGCAGTTAGACAGACAGAAGACCAGGTCCCAGCTCAGAATTACTGAATGCAGACGCCTGGAGGTGGGCACAGCGATCAGTGTTTTCACAAGTTCTCCAGGGGTGCTGATGAACTCCACGAGAGGGGAAGTGCGGGAACCACTGCTGAAAAGTGGGGACTCTTACCCGCTTTCCTGCCAGGCTCTCGCCCCCCATCACGTCCATCACCCCTTTGACTATCAGAGAGAGCCCTTCTCTGTGGCTTGCCCGGATCTGGCTGGCGCACCGAGGTACCGCCAGATCCAGCTCCACCAGGCATACACCAGGAGCTCCGTTAATGCTTTCTTCAATTAGGTATCGGGGGCTAATACAGGTTCCCCCAATTTAGGTCAGGCTGTTTTCGGGTCATACAACTTCTGGAGGCTGATGGAGGTCGTGCCATAATCTCCACAAACTCACTCGAGCAGGCCGGTGTACATTCTTTCCTGGTGCAAAGGAACAGGTGCCATACGGCCGTATCTCCTTTTGCTTAAACCTATCTCTGGCAGCTGGCTTCACCACCAGAGCTGGAAGGAGACCCATTATAGAGGGGCGAACGGAGGCCCAGAGAGGGGGTTCAGTTTTCATGTCAGAGCTGCTGCCAGTCTGGGCAGGATTTCCTCTCCGCGATGCAGAGCCTACGATGGATTTATTTATAAAACAACAAGCCAGACGCCCGCTGAGTCCGGGTGTGGGCTCGGTGTCAAGCAACGGCAGTTGTCTCTTTAGAGGATCAAGTTGGACTGCAGAGCGCAGCAAAGTGCTTCGTGGCTCTTAAGCCAAGTGCCATCAACTGTGGGTGTCTTGCCCGAAGGGTGTTGAGCCTTCCCGCAGCTCACGGTTTCCAGGTGACCCGTGGGGCCGTGGAGTTTGTGACCCCCGCCCACCGGAGCCCCCACCTTCCCCAGGGAACCAGCCGCCCGGGGATGCAGGGGCCGCAGTGCCCGGGATGGGGCCGAGAGCGCTGTGCAGCCGCTGGGCGGGCCTCCCAGACTGTTGGGGGCGGGAGTAGAGTTTGAAGGCAAACTGAGTGAAAAGGGTTGGCCGGGTCGGGACCTGGCGGTAAAGATCTGACCGCGGCACCAGCGGGTGTAGACTGCTGGTGAGCTCTGTGAAAAGTAGTCCCACCTCTAAAAAGTCTCCAGCAGAGAAAGCTGGACACTAGGCACGGACGGGGTTCGAACCCGTGATCTTCGGTTTACGAGACCGACGCCTTACCACTTGGCCACCGCGCCTGCGTTGGAGTGGCGGCTCGGGAGCGTCTATCCTGTCTTCGCTCCCGTGAGCTCGCCCCGCGGGCACGAGCGCGGGCGCGAGCGCGAGCCCGAACGCGAGCCCGAACGCGAGCACGCCCCCGGCTCGTGGCCCCGCCCCTCGGCCCCGCCCCCTCGCAGCGGCCGGCGGGATAAGGCGGGACTCCACGCCCGCCGCTCCCCGCGGACTCGGGGCCGCCCACCCAGCCCGGAGGTGCCCCCCGCCGGACGTCCCTCGGTCCCCGCACGCCCGGGGCTGCGTCTCCGGAGTCCCCACGGCCTGGTCTGGAGGCGTGTCTGGAACTCGGAGCCGGCGGGACCCTCGCCGGCGTCGCAGAGCCTGGGGTTCGAAACCCAGCTCCGGCAGTCCTCTCTCCGCGCCCGCGGACGTCCGGCCTCGGAGCCTCAGTGTCCCGGCCCGGGCGAGGCACCCCGGAGGCGGAGGTATGGTGGCCGTCCTTCCTACGACCCCTGGTCTGTCCGCGGCTGCCCTGCACCGAGCAGGCGCTCTGCAGTGTTGTTAACGGAGTGAAAGCTTTCTGAAATTAAAAGCCCAAACTCCCCTCCCCCCAGATTGCCGGTGTGGCCCGGGGACCGGCAGCATCACCTGGCGGCTTGTTGGAAGCGCGCTTTCTCCCGCTCGCCCAGACCTGCAGCCCAGCCACTTGGGTGTCCACAAGTCCCCCAGGCCACGCTGTGCGCGCGAGAGGCTGAGTCCCAAGCATATTTGTGTTTCTGTGTTCAAACGTGCCCCTTCATTTTTAGCCAAATGGGATGACTTCACAGTTCTCCGCACTTTGATTTTTCATGAATTCATGTATGACGTGTTAACATACAGTGGCTTGTAAGTACAATACATAATAGCATATATTGTCAAATAGAATTCCATTCTATTCGTTAATGTGAATAACACAACATTGTATAGTAAATTATGCCCATAGCAGTATATACTGTAGTATGATATTGTGCATGAGTACATTACCTTTATTCTCTTTGGTAGCTGCGTGGTTTTCTAGTGAGTGGCTTTATCACAATTGACTTAATCAGGTTCTGGGAGTTAGGCCTTGGGTCGTCTGCAGCTTTTTTGCTGCACAGAACATTCTGCTCCATGTGTCTTTGCCTCCTGGCACCAGTGATGCGTGTAAGGGTATATGGAGACATTAAAAACGTCCACAGCCCACCAGGCAGGTATGTAGGCAAATAGGAAACTTAAAAATGCCAGGAAGTTGTGCTCACCAAGTTGCTTTAAATGTCAAGGTTTGGGCAGTTGAGTGGGGAAGGCCGTGGCATTTACCCTCAGACAGGAGCCCTGAGACACTGCCCCTGGAGTGATTGGGGTCAGCATGGCAAACCTCACGGCAGCTCCCTAATTAAAAAGAATAAGTAAGTGGAACGTTTTCAGAATTAAAATATGCATTACTGAGCACTGCTTCTGACTGGTTGATAAGATTGGTTCTTTTGTCCCCCTCCTTTCTTTGGTGTTCACTGAGTTGTTGAAATTATTGTGCAGAAGTGACAGGGGCTTATAAAAGGTGAAAAGAAATGAGCAAACGAGAGAACATTACACGAGCTGACCCCAGAACTAACTGGCAGGTGAAATGCGAGTCTAACAGGTGCTTTTATCAGCTTTGTCTTCTGAGGGAATGGAGGGAGCTGAATGAGAAAGGTGCAGTTGCACCTGGATGGGCGGGTGGGATGCCGGGGGTATGCAGGGTCGGGGGGGGGGGGGGGGGCGCGGGCCCTGAGAGAGGCTCATTCTCTAACCCAGTGGTCGGCAAACTGCAGCTTGCGAGCCACATGCAGCTCGCAAGCCGCGGTTTGCGGCTCTGTTGACTAATGAGTTTGCCGACCACTGGGATAGGAGCTTAATCACAAGGAACAACAACAGCCTGTAATTATTGGAATCCAGAGTCTAGGTCAGTGGTTGGCAAACTCATTAGTCAACAGAGCGGCAAACTGCGGCTCGCAAGCCGCCTGTGGCTCGCGAGCAACAGTTTGCCGACCACTGCTCTAACCCGCTGTGAGTCCTAAAGTAGAGAGCACAGGTGCTGGGCGTTCTGACCCTGCTTATCTTCCAGGGTAAGGAGCCCTGAGCGGCCACAGATCTTACACACCTGGATGGAGGATCTGCACGTGTTGGCTCCAGCGTCTTAGACTTCGAGTGATGCTTGCACAGGTAGGTCCTTAAAAAGGATTGCAGTTTGTTGGATATGCTGGATACACGTCTTTTGTCAGATGTATTGTGAATATTTTCCTCCTTCTCTGTGCCTTGCCTGTTTGTTTTCTTCTTAATGGTTTCTTTCAAAATGCCGAAGTTTTAATTTTTGATGAAGTCCAATTTATCGCTGTTTTCCTTTTGTGCTTTTTGTGTCCTTTCTAAGAAATCTCTGTCTACCTGGGTCACGAAGGTTTTCTCCTAGAATTTTGATTATCTTAGCTTTTATGTTTTGATCTGCCATCTGTTTTGAGTTAATTTTTGTGTGTGATGTGAGGTAGGGCTTGCTGTTAAATTTTCCCCGTATGGATATCCAGCACCATTTATTGAAACGATTATCCTCTTCTCATGGAATTGCTGTGGTACGTTGGTTAAAATTCAGGGGATTGTTTACGAGTGGTGAGTTCCTGGAGTTTGTGTTGGTTTCCATTGATGTGTATGCCAGTTTTTCACGCCAATTATCACATAGCCTTGATTATTGTATTTTATGGGGAGTCCTGAAATCAAGTATTGTAAGTCCTCCAACTTTGTCCTCCTTTTATAAAATTGTTTTGCCTGTTCTAGTCCTTTGCGTTTCTGTGTAATTCTTAGAATCAGCTCATCGGTTCTGTAAAATGCTGGCTGAGATTTTGATTGGGACTGCATTGGGAAAGTTGCTGTCTTAACTCTACTGAGTCCTCCTGTCCATGAATATTTCAGTTGTTTGTTGCTGGTGCCAGTGGGTCTCGGATTATCAGTTCATTTCTTTAGCATTTCCCTAGGTGAGCGTCCCGTGTTTTCAGTGGGAGAGTAGCTGGAATATTTGTGGTAACTGTGTTCACTTCCTTTGGCTCTCTGTCCAAGCACAGATCCCTGTCACGTGTAGGGATCGTGTGGGGCCCCCGCAGGACACCCCAAGATAAGGTGTGAAGCAAGACATGTAGCCTGTGTACCTACTGTGACAAAATTCAGAAGAAGCAGAGATCTCTCCGCTTAGAAAGAGATTTAATGACTGTTTCAACACTCTTAACAGATCATGCCGACTGTACATAAAATGTTAAGGTGAAAAGTACATTTTTCTGCAGAAAAATGACAGTTGTACAGAATGCCCGGTATCTCCTCAACAACTTAATCTCAGAACCTTCAACTTTGGAAATTGTGCTTTAATAGGTTCATTCTGGAGCCAGAATGAGATCAAGTTGGCAGCTAGGAATAATGCAGTTTTTAGTTCTTTCTTTTTTCCCTTTTGTATTTTCAGATAAACTTTAAAAGGTCAATCAGATCTGAGATACAAATTGGCAGGCAGAGTTGACAATTGTTTTATGTATGTATATAAAAAGCAGTAGACAGTGACAGGGAATAAACTGCTGTTTCTCTTATTATTGGATCTGCATTTAGCAGAGCATTCCTGTTCTCCCAGCTCTCACTCCCCCCTACTCTTCCCTCCTTTTCAAAGTGACCATATTTTCAGTTTATTTTGGATTTTTTTCACTTATTTTTCTTTGCTTTTCTGTTGGTACATGTTTATACAAAGGAAATGTAGTGTCTTGGGTAGGATATTTCTCCCCACAGATGGTATTATATTGTACATGTTTTTTGATGTCTTTTAAAAAATATGTTTTTATTGATTTTAGAGAGAGAAGAAAGGAGAAGGAGAGAGAAATAGAAACATCAACCAGAGAGACACATCAACACGCCTCCTGCAAACCCCTTGCTGGGGAGTGAGCCCGCAACCCAGGCATGTGCCCTGCCCAGGAATTGAACCCTGACTTCCTGGTGCATGGGTTGACGCTCAACCATCGAGCCAACATCACGCAGGCTTTTTAAAAAATTCTACAAAGCATCGAAGGTCCAGCCCTATGATTCCCTATTCCTTTTAACTGCTGCGTTCTAGTCCAGTGGGTGAAGTAGAGTTTTTACTAAACGCCCTATTGCTGACTAGCTAGGTTGTTTCTGACTTTTCTTTTTTAAAAATATTTTTATTGATTTCAGAGAGGAAGGGAGAGGGAGGGAGAGATAGAAACATCAATGATGAGAGAGACTCGTTGATCGGTTGCCTCCTGCATGGCCCAGACTGGGGATTAAGCCAGCAGCCCAGGCACATGCCCTGACTGGGAATCGAACTGTGACCTCCTGGTTCCTAGGTCAACACTCAACCACTGAGCCATGGCAGCTGGGCCTGACTTTTCTTTATCATGAACACAGCTGCTCGTGCATCTTTGCACGTGCCTCCCTTTGCACACACGTGAGGGTTCTTTAGCATGGACATCAGGGTCATTGCTTTCCCAGGATAACTTTTCTGTTGTATTTTAGCAGCCTTGAGAAAACGGTTCTGCAAATACCTGCTTGCTAGTAATTGAATCAGCCATCAGTGTCACTGGGCAACAGGAGTGATACTTGCTCTTGCTTGAGTCTCTCCTTTTTAACTTTGTGTGGAGCTGGTTGGGGGAAGGCAGCAACAATCAGCCACCCATTTAGTGCGACGGCATGGCTGAGGTCTACCGAACGGGTAGAGACCAAACTGAACAAATTTCTTGTGTTGTTTTCAGTACTATGAGCTTGTAAGAAACAATATGTGAATGTCCCAAATGGGTCCCTTTCACCTGTTACCACTTTCTGTAAAGTGGCACCAGCACCTCATACATGAATGATACATAGTGCGTGTTTCTCAATACAGCAACGAATCATTTCATTTCCTGTAGATTTATTAGTGTTACATGATATTTCAAAAACTCAATATTTACTCATATTAACCAGAAAGTCATTTTGGCAGACAGATAGATTGATAGTGACCTTTAGCTAGGCCTTCTATTTTAAGATTATTTGTTTCATAAATGACACTTGACCTAATGGGTTGCAATTTTTTTTTAACCAGTACAGAGCTTTGATGAATTAATGCTTGCTAATGGTCCATATTCCACATACATTGCGTTCTCTCTTTTAAAATCTAGGAGTTAAAGTAGCATATACATGATTAACGACGCTTCTTTCTCATTGATGTTTCTACCTCTCTATCCAAAATAAATAAAAACATATTTAAAAAAGAAAGAGCCCTAACCGGTTTGGCTCAGTGGATAGAGCGTCAGCCTGCGGACTCAAGGGTCCCAGGTTCGATTCCGGTCAAGGGCATGTACCTTGGTTGCAGGCACATCCCCAGTAGGAGGTGTGCAGGAGGCAGCTGATTGATGTTTCTCTCTCGTCAATGTTTCTAACTCTCTATCCCTCTCCCTTCCTCTCTGTAAAAAATCAATAAAATATATTTAAAAAAGAGAAAGAAATATCCCTAGCCAGTTTGGCTCAGTGGATAGAGCATCTGCCTGTGGACTGAAGGGTCCCAAGGTTCGAGTATGGTCAAGGACACATGCCCGGGTTGCGGGCTCGGTCCCCAGTGGGGGGCATGCGGGAGGCAGCTGATCAATGATTCTCTAACATCATTAATGTTTCTGTCTCTCCCTTCCTCTCCCTCCCTCTCTGAAATCAATAAAAATATGTTAAAAAAGAAATATGTATTATAAAGTGGAAAATGACTATTTAAAAGTGCCGTTTCACATAATCAGACACCAATGATCATATTCCCACCGTTTGGCATGGGCGGTGGTTATTCCCAGGTTTGTTCGTGGCAACATGGAAAAGATAAGTGGGTGGAAGGAACGGGAGCAAATGTGCTGATAAATTGACTTACTAGTAGAGATACACCTTCCACATTTTCCCCGTGACTTGGCTTTAATGCTGCTAAATGGTAAATGTATATGTGAAACTCAGATGTAAAAATGTCTAACAAGATACAACATGTTCCTTTCATAGACATCTTAGAATTTCGTATGTGGAAACATGAATAAGATTTACTGAAACATTTTGTTGTTGTGTCCCGTTTCAGGGTTCTTGAAAAGCTGTCACTGTGTTTCTTGCAATGCTTTCTGCGTCTGTAGCTGCCTGTTGGGTGTCAGCAAGGTGCCTGGAAGTGTGAATGGCTTTCTCTCGCGTTTACCTCCGTGTGCTTGCCAGTTGTCACGATATATTAGTGAGCACTATTTAATCCTATGTTATCTCAAAAATAACACCAGGGAAAATATTTAGAGAAAGTGTACACATTACAGCCAGACCTCAGCTTATCCTATATAATAAAGAGGTAATATGCAAATTGACCCTCACACCCTCACAAGATCGCTGCCTATGACCAGGCTGGCAGGGGGATTAGTGAGGGACGACCAAACGACTGAACAGCAGGCTGTGTGGGGCGACCAGGCTGGCATGGGGATAAGTTAGGGGTGACCAGGCCAGCGGGGGGTGGGGGGGTGGGCAGTTGGGGGTGACCAGGCCAGCAGGGGGGGCAGTAAAGAGTGACTAGGCTGGTGGGGGGGCAGTTAGGGGCAACCAGGCTGGCGGGAGGGGGGCAGTTAGGGGCGATCAGGCTGGCACACAGAGGCAGTGAGGGGTGATCAGGCCAGCAGCGGGGGGCAGTTAGGGGCAACCAGGCAGGCAGGCAGGTGAGCGATTAGGAGCCAGTGGTCCAGTGTAGGAAGCGGTTATAGGGTTAAACCTCGGACTGACCTGCTGGCAAAGTCACAAACAAGCCCAAGCTTGGAAGGGCACAGTCCTCTAAGCATAATTAAGCTTGATCCTGTAACTGATCCCTAGATCTTTCCTGGGTAGCTAGTGGGCTGTGGGAGGGGCAGCAAGTGCTGCCAAAACAAGTGAAACTTATAAGAACATTGTCAATTGCCTTGTTTGTCCCTGATTATAAATAAAGCCTCAGCTTTGCAGTCTGGATTGGTTCTGTGGCCTCAGACAGGCACAGAAAGATCCACCCAGGCTCCCAGCTTCATGAATCTATTTCTGCGTCTTGTTTTCTTTATTTCTATTATTTTCTCAATCCCTGGCCGCCTCCATTTAGAACCGGTTCGTTCATCTCTCTTTCCGCGCGGGACGCGGAAAAGGGAGATCCCCGCCATGTCTGGCCCCCGCCGCATCAGGCCCCCGCAGTACAGGATTGTGGGAGGGATGTCCGACTGCCGGTTTAGGCTCGATCCCCGGGTTCGGGCCTAAACCGGCAGTTGGACATCCCCCAAGGGGTCCCAGGTTGGAGAGGGTGCAGGCTGGGCTGAGGGGACCCCCATCCCCCGTGCACGAATTTTGTGCACTAGGCATCTAGTCTATAATAGTAAAAGTGTAATATGCTAATTAGACCGGACATCCTTCTGGATGAAGCCAGGGCTGCAAGGGAAGCCCAGGTCCCAGGTGCCAGAGGGAAGCTGGTGCCGGCAGCCGGGGAAAGGAAGGCCTACTCTTGCATGAATTTTGTACATCGGGCCTCTGGTCTCAAATAAAAGCCACTAGTTCCATTCAGGTAAAAATGCCTGTGGGATCCAGGGTGGCTTCTTTCTTTTGAATGGGTTGTTTGATTTATTTATTTATTTTTTTCATGCCTTTTGTAATCCTCCTCCCCCACCCCACCCTTAAAAAACCACCATTCTGCTCTCTGTCACTTCATGTTAGTTTGCATATCCTAGAATTTTATATAAATGGGATTAAACAATACGGAGGGTTTTTTTTTGGTTTGTTTTTGGCTTCTATAAAGTGGCACCAACTGCCACTGCATAATTATTTCGAGATTCATCCATATTGTACATTATTGTGTAGCAAGAATTCATTCCTTGTTATCACGGAGTGGTGTGGACATTTGAGTTGTTTCCTGTTTTAGGCGATTACAAATAGAGCTCTGAACATTCATGTGCAAACCTGTGAAAGGACACTAGACGGTTTTTATTCCTCTTGGGTCAATACATAGAAGTGAAATGCCTGGATCACCCGTTTTCCTTTTAAAGAAACTGACAATTGTTTCCCAAAGTGGTTGTGCCATTTTGTATTCCCACCAGCATCAGAGGAGAGTTCCCGTTCCTCCACATCCTCGCCAATACTTGGTTACGGTCCATCTTCTTATTTAGCCATCGTAACAGGTATGCAGTGGTATCTCATTGTGGTTTTAATTTGCATTTTTAAATGACTAATGATGTTGAGTATTTTTGTGTGTGTTTATTTACAGTTCATCTCTCTTCTTTAGAGAAGTGTCTGTTCAAATCCCGTATGCATTTTTATTGGGTTGTTTTCTTATTATTGAGTTTTCAAAGTTCTCTATGTATTCTGGATACAAATCCTTCATCAGATAGATGATTTTCAAATATTTTCTCCCGGTTTGTGACTCTTAATGATTTTTTTTTTTTTTTTTAGAGCTGAAGTTTTAAATTTTGATAAAATCCTATTTATTTGTTCCTTCATGCATCACTCTTGTTATATCTAAGATAGCTTTACCTAACTGAAAGTCACAAAGTTTTTTTCCTAAGTTTTTCTCTGGAAGTTTTATAATTTTAGATTGTACATTTAGGTTTATGATCCATTTAAAGTTAGTTTTTATTTCATGTAAATTATCATTATTAAGTGTGATGTTAGCTGTGGGTTTGTCATAGATATCCTCTATCTGGTTGAGGAAGTCTCCTTCTATTCCTACTTTATTGGGGATTTTTTTTTCTTTCAAAAAACAGAAATGAATGGCCTCTTTTGTTAATTGCTTTTTGTGTGTCAATTGAGATGATCCTGGTTTTTAATTTCTTAGTTTGTTAATCTAAATTACCTTGATTTTTCAAATGTTAAACCATCCCTACATTTCTTGGACAAACTCTACTTGGTCAGGATGTGTTTTCTGTTTTATATATTGTTGGACCCAATTTTCTAAATATTTGTTAGAAATTTTGCATGTTCATGAAGGATATTGGTCAGTAATTTTCTTTTCTAATAATGTCTTTGTCTGGCTTTGGTATCAGGGTAATATTGGCATCATTGAATAAGTTGTGAAGAATTCTCTCCTTTTCCGTTTTCTAGAAGAATCTTTGTAGAATTGGTATTATTTCTTCCTTAACCGATTGGTAGAATTCTCCAGGAAAGCCATTTGGGTCTTGGATTTTCCATGTGAAAGGTTTTCACTCTTGCCCTGCTGGTGTGGCTCAGTTGGTTGAGCATTATCCCAGGCACCAAGAGGTTGCTGGTTGGATTCCTGACCAGGGCACATGCCCGGGTTGTGGGCTGGTGTTTACCAGTTGTCATGATATATAGTGAGCACTATTTAATCCTATGTTATCTTAAAAATAACACAAGGGAAAATATTTAGAGAAAGTATAAACATTTCAACCAAACCTCAGCTCATCTCAAATAAAAACCACTAGTTCCATTCAGATAAAAATACCCATAGGGCATCTTTGCACACTAGGGGTGTGCAAGTGGCAGCCAATCAATGTTTTTCTCTCATTGATGTTTCTGTCTCTCTCCCCCTTTCCCTTCCTCTCTCTCTCTCTCAAAAAAAAAAAAATCAATAAAAACTTATTTTTTTGAAAAAAGGTTTTCATTATTAATTCAAGTTCTATAGATATAGGACTAATCAGGTTATCAATTTCTTCTAAGTGAGCTTTTATAGTTTGTATCTTTCAAGGAAATTGTTTCATCTAAGTTGTTGAATTTATTGATATAAAAGTTTTTCATACTATTATTGCCTTATTATCCATTTCATATTTGCAGAATCTGTAGTGACATCACCTCCCTCATTCCTGATATTGGTAATTTGTATCCTCTCTTCATTTTCCTGATTTGTCTTTTAATAAAGGCTCTTCAATTTTACTGATCTTCCCCAGGGACCACCTTCTAGTTCCATTGATTTTTCTCTATTACTTTTCTGTTTTCTATTTAATTTCTGCTCTGACCTTGATCATTTACTTTTTTCTACTTTAGCTTTAATTTGCTTTTATATTTTTAGTTTTTTTTTCTTAAAGGTGGACACTGAGGCGTTTGATTTGAGACCATTCTTTTTTTAATAAAGGCATTTAGTACTATAAAGTTTCCTTCATGTACTACTTTAATAGCATAGTACACCTTTGGATATGTTTTTATTTTCATTCAGTTCAAAATACTTATTTTCTCTTTTGACTTATTTTTTGATTCACAGGTTACTCAAAAGGGTATTTTTTTAGTTTCCTGATATTTGGGGAGTTTTAAAAAGACCTTTCTTTTGTTGATTTCTAATTTAATTCTATTGTGGTAGGGAAATGTGTTATTTGAAAAGAATGTATATTCTGCTGTTGTTGGACAAAGTGTTCTATATATGTCAAAAAGGTCAGATTAGTTGCTAATATTATTAAATCTTAAAAAAATCCTTTCTAATTTTCCGTTGACTTGTTATACCAATTACTGAGAGAGGATATTGAAATCTTTGGCTATAATTGTGGATTTGTTGCTCTCTCCTCCTTGAGTTCTGTAATTTCTTGTTTTGTGCAGCTTGAATCTGTTATTAGGTTAAATATTTAAAATTCTTTTGACTTTTTGATGAGTTCATCATTATGAAATGACGTCCTTTATCCTGGTAATATTCCTTTCTCTTAAATCTATGAAATTTTGTAAGATATAAATATAGCTACTCCAAGAATTGATTAGTATTAGCATGGTATACCTTTTTCTATATATTTACTTTTAACCTATACTTGTGCTTTTATATTTAAAATGTATTTTTGCTGTTGTTGTTAATCATCACCTGAGGATATATATATTTTTTAAAATCAGTGGAAAAATATTTTTATTGATTTCAGAGAGGAAGGGAGAGGGGGAGAGAGATAGAAACATCAATGATGAGAGAGAGTCATTGATCAGCTGCTTCCTGCATGCTCCACACCGGGGATGGAGCACGCCAACCATACCCTGACTAGGAATTGAACCGTGACCTCCTGGATCTTAGGTGGACACTCAACCACTGAGCCACACCAGCTGGACTCCATTGATTTTTTAAAATTGTTTGAAGTATTACATATGTCTCCTTTCCCCCCATTGACTCCTCCCTGGTCACTCCCACCCCCAGGACAAGCCCCTACCGCCCCAGTGTCCATGTCCATTGGATATGCTAATATGCATGCATACAAGTCCTTGGTTGATCTCTTACTCCCTCCCCCCACCCCAACCTTCCTCTGAGGTTTGATGGTCTGATCGGTGTTGCTCTGTCTCTGGATCTATTTTTGTTCATCAGTTTATGTTATTCATTATATTCCACAAATGAGTGAGATCATGTGATATTTATCTTTCTCCAACTGGCTTATTTCACTTAGCATAATGTTCTCCAGGTCCATCCATGATGTTGCAAATGGTAAAAGTTCCTTGTTTTTTACAGCAGCGTAGTATTCCATTGTGTAGATGTACCACAGTTTTTTAATTCACTCATCTGCTGATGGGCACTTAGGCTGTTTCAAAATCTTTTCAGAGAGTGGAAAAGAGGGAGGGTTTGGAAGAGAGAGAGAGAGGGGCGGGGTGAGGGAGTGAGCGCCCGCACGAGTGTTCAACCGGGGGCGGGGATCAAACCTGCAAATGATGCATGAGCCGATGCCCTAACCACTGAGCAACTCTGGCCAGGGCTAAAATGTATTTTTTTAAAGGTAGCATACATTTTGCTTTTATAGCCATCCTGAAAATCTCTGCCTTTTAATTGGTTTACTTAAATCACTCACATTTAACGATGTACCACAGCTTTTTTAATCCACTCATCCACTGATGGGCACTTGGCTTTTCCTAGATCTTATTGATATGGTTATTAAAATTTTTTAAAATGTTTTTATTGATTAAAAAATATTTTTATTGATTTCAGAGAGGAAGAGAAAGGGAGAAATAGAAATATCAATGATGAGAGAGAATCACTGATGGGTTGCCTCCTGCACACCCCCTACTGGGGATCAAGCCCGCAACCTGGCCATGTGGCTTGACTGGGAATTGAACTGGTGACCTATTGGTGCATGGGATGACGCTCAACCAACTGAGCCACAGCTGCCAGGCAGGTTAGGGTTAAATTTATCATCTTACTATTTACTTTGTCCTAGATGCTTTTTGTTCCCTTATTTTCTCTTTTTATGTATCTTTTAACTTCTTGAGATTTTATGGTTCTGTTTACCCCCTTGCTTGGCTTATTAGCTATAACTCTTTGTTTTATTAGTTTAGTGTTTGCTATAGGATTCATAATACACATTTTTAATTTACCATGGTCTACCACTAGGTGATATTATACCACTTCACATCTAATATAAACATTTCACAATAGGATACTCCCATTTCCTCCACCTGAGTTTTATGCTGTTGCTGTCATATATTTTACTTTCACATATGCTATAAATCCCACACAACATTGTTGTCATTTTAGTTAAACAGCAAGTTATCCTTTAGGAGACTTACATACTAAGTAAGTACCATTTCTGGTGCTTCTCATTTCTTTGTGTAGATCCAGACTCCCATCTGGTATTGTTTTCTTTCTGTCTGAAGGATTTCCTTTAACATTTCTTGTTTGTTTTTTAAATCTTTATTGTTGAAAGTATTACATATGTCCCCGCTATCCCCCTATTGGCCCCTTCCAGCCCACCCCCACCCCCACCCCAGGCCTTCACCACCCTATTGTCTGTGTCCAGGGGTTGTGCATATATGCATACAAATTCTTTGGTTGATCTCTTCCCACCCACCCCTGCCTTCCCTCTGAGATGTGACAGTCTGTTCCATGCTTCTATGTCTCTGGATCGATTTTGCTCATCAATTTATTTTGTTCATTGGATTCCACATATGAGGGAGATCATATGATACTTGCCTTTCTCTGACTGGCTTATTTCGCTTAGCATAATATTCTCC
>NC_137073.1:21497545-21665264 GCF_951640355.1 Cnephaeus nilssonii | reverse complement strand
ATAAGTCATTGAAGTCTGGGGTCACAGGGAAAGTCAAGGACTTTTTAACAATCCTGTATTTCGTTTTGAGTTTTCTGCCAGGCTGACAGGGTCAAAGATTTCTCTCCCCTCCCCAAATTACACCTCCTCCACCCCACACCAGTATTTGACTACAGGTGTATTTCAAAATTGACAAAAATCTATGGTATGACCATTGTCAATAACCATTTCCGGAGAATCTCTGTAGAAAGACCCTCTAACCAGACAAAAAACTTGCCTGCACATAGGAATTCAATAATGGCTATTTCAAAACCAAAGTCTAGAGAAAGATATTAAAATTGAAGAAGATGCACCACTACCACTACAACAACAAGATAATAAAGTGATTTTTTTAAATAAAATATTTTTATTGATTTCAGAGAGAAAGGGAAAGGGAGAGAGAGATAGAAACATAAGTGATGAGAGAGAATCATTGATGGGATGCCTCCTGCATGCCCCCTACTGGGGATTGAGCCTGCAACCCAGGCATGTGCCCTGACCAGGAATCAAACCATGACCTCCTGGTTCATAGGTAGGGCTAAAGTGATTTTTCAATGGCAAAGGACAGAAATACAAGACAGACTGGCTTAAGCAATAAATAAATAATCCTGGACTCACATCATTGGCAAGTCTAGAGGCACTGTATTCAGACACAGCTGGATCTGGGTACTCAGATGATGTGATCATACAATCTTTTTACTCTCCTTCCTCCATCCTTTCTCTATTTACTTCGTCGCTGGCTAGACCTTTATCATTCATTTCATTCAACAAATATCTATTGAGTTTAGAAGTGATAGGCACTGGAGATATTTCAGTGAACAAGACTGACAGGGTTCCCATTCTCATGGGAGTCATGTTCTATTGGGAAAGAAGGACAATAAATTAGTGAGCATCTATACTTATAATTTAGGGTAATTATGAAGTAGCTGAGATTTGAAAGGTGCAAGGGCTGAGGAAGATTTATAGTGTCCAGAATGGAAGGGAAGGCCTTTCTCTAGAGGTGAGGTTTCCTGCTACTTGATAGAGGAGTAGAAGTCAGCCATGCAAGTTTCTTGGAGGAGAGCATTCCAAGCAGATGGAACAGCTATGCAGAAGTAGACAAAACCTTCCAATAAGGAGAAACTGGTTTTGGGGAAACTGGCACAAGGTAAATTGACAAGAGAGCCATGGGCCAGGTTATGGAGTTAGGCTAATATAGGGAGACAGCATTGATGGTCTTTGTAAAAGGGGCGTGACTTACGTAGATAATGACTTCGCTTGTTGAAGTTGGTGCTTTTTGCTGCATGAAGAATGGAATGGAGCCTGCCCGGCATGGCTCAGTGGTTGAGCATTGACCTATGAACCAGGAGGTCACAGTTCAATTCCTGGTCAGGGCACATGCCTGGGTTATAGGCTCAATCCTCAATGTGGGGCATGCAGGAGGCTGCCAATCAATGATTCTCTCTCATCATTGGTATTTCTATCTCTCTCTTCCTTTCTCTTTGGAAAAAAAAAAAAAAAGAATGGAGTAGGGTAGAAATAGAAGGCCTTCCTGACTATATCAGCATGTTGATATAATCAGGATTTCCACCCACCTTAGATTGTTACAGCATTGGCTGAACTCACCATATTACGGTGCAGTTGTCCATCCCACAGAGGGAGATGATCATCAGAGCAACAAGGAAAACATTCACAGGCTATCATCCTACCCTGTCAAAAGGCAACAAAAATGTCACTTTACACAATTTTCTGCTCACAGAGTGTGCCTTTTCCTGTTTATTGACTTGGTACAATATAGCCATTTTTCAAAATGTCGTAGGCCATTATCCTAAACATTTAGGGACTAGGAAAACTACTTGTTCTTGTGAGCAGTGCATTAAATCTCTCTAATTATAACCCTTCCAAATTCTTTGTCCTTTCCTTTAAATAAAGTGTCTAGCCATATGTTCAAATGAGTAGTATTCTAAGTTTTATGTCTTGCCTCATTTTCTTTGGAATCTGTCATTGTCAGAGCTTTTTACAGTGTTACTGTAAAAATGTACTGAATCTTGGTTGAGAAAACTGGCTGCTCTGAAGTTAAAGTGATTTTTTAAAAGAGGTTGTGTGGGAGTCTGTGTCCTACTTGCAAAAATAGTGAAAATGGGTCTTTCAACTAACTCCCTACTTAGAATTTAGCTAGCTTTTTCAGTATTATGGTGATTATTTTGCTTGGATTTAAACCCACTTTGTTTACAGTTCAAAACCATCTCTTGCTTTTAAGAAGTAAGGTCATAGAATATTTCACCCAGAGACAGCCAGAGTTGGAGAAAAGTATGGGCTAAATAAGACATCTTTAATATATATGAGAACAGAAACTGATATAATTTCCTGTCCATGAATTAAACCATACTGGGACCAGAAATCGATTATATTAAACAATACAGAGACCAGGCATAAAACATTTAGCTACTGATTCCAGGAACTACTTGCTCTTGGAAGATAAGACTGTGAACTTGAGAAAAGAGGTTGCTCATCAAGATTTGCTTCAAGACTTTAGGATCACTGGGCCCAGAGCTAGGCCATAAACTATGTCCAATCCTAGATGGTTCCCTACCTTGCAAATCTACATTGAAACCACCCAGCCCAGGCCCTAAAATTTTACAAATACTTTTTTTGCAATAAAGAGGTTCAGAATGTGCCACCACAAAACAAGCCACTCTGGCTTAAGGTTAATTTTGTGTTGAAGTCAATTAAGAATCAACAAATGCAGAAAGAGTTCTCTCATCCTTTACTTACCTGTCTTGAAAGCAGAACATAAGTTTCTCTTTGAGAAAGGTGCCATTCCCACCCCGCCACCCCTCACCCCCCTAAGAGAAAAATGACTCTTATCATTATAGATGGTGAGTTGACACCAAAATGAATTAGCAAAAACAGACCTTACTAAAATAATTCTTTTCCCATTAATTTTCTCCAAATCTGTCCTAGTCATTCCCCCATAATTTATAATCCCTTGAAGCCCAAACCCTCTTTCCTTTGTTAAAAGGATATATAAGGCCCTGACTCTAAGTGCTTCTTTGAGTTTTTATCTTTTTTGTGAACCCCATGAATATAAATATTAATAGAAATTAAGACTTTTTTTTCCTGTTAATCTGTCTTTTGCTAGTTTCATCCACAGGCCCCTAGATAAAGAACATAAGAGTGTAGAAGAAAAGTTTTTCCTCCCTGACACTGATTTTCCCGTTTTGAAATACCACAAGACCCTTACAGCAGTGAATCCAATAAACTTAGGTTTGCATGATCAACAGGTTTTACTGGAGGTCCTTGGAGAATTGATAGCCAGCTTTTATATACTGTACTAGAGGCCCGATACACAACATTTGTGCACTGGTGATGGTGGTGGTGGTGGTGGGGGGGGTCCCTCAGCCCAGCCTGCACCCTCTTGCACTCTGGGGAGCGAGCCTAAGTCAGCAGGCAGACATCCCCCAAGGGGTCCTTAGTGCTGCCGCAGAGGTGGGAGAGGCTCCCACCACAGCTGCTGCACTCACCAGCCATGAGCCCCGCTTCTGGCTGACTGGCGCTCCCCCTATGGGAGCACACTGACCACCAGGGGGCAGCTCCTGCATTGAACGTCTGCCCCCTGGTTGTCAGTGCACTTCATAGCGACCGGTCATTCCACTGTTTGGTCAATTTGCATATTAGCCTGTTATTATATAGGATATGTATGTGTGGTATGTGTAAATGCAATAAAACCCCCACCAAAATGCAGTGTTCCAAATGATATAATTGCATAAAATGTGGGAATGCATGATTATGAGGATAATGAAATTCCCTTTTGCATGGTAGATTATTCCATCTCACTTGTGATCCATCTACACTTAAAAATATGACCTAGCCTTACAAACATCCTCCAAGTTCATTCTATACTAAAAACATGTGGTGGATTTGATTGCAAAATAACCATAATTCTTTATCTCTTCATCTGAAAACCATTTTACAGTGTAACTTTGCAGCTCCTCCCATCAAGGGCTAAAGTCCATCTTCCCAGTCCTTTAATTGGGAAATGACTTGTTTGGGTCAATGGAATGCAGCAGAATCGAGGGTATGCCAGTTTTGGACCTAAGCCTCCAGAGGGCCTTTCGGCTTTTGCTTTCTCGTGGGACCCTTCCTCTGTCATATGAACAGTCCAAGTTAGAATTCTAGAGAATGAGAGATCATCTTGGGAAATGAACCAACCTACCTCCCATCATGTGAGAGCTTAGCTTAGATCAGCAAAGCCACCTACTTAACTCATACCTAACACAAATGTATGTGTGAGACCAGCAGAACAATCCAGCTGACCTATATAGACTGTAAATGTCTATTGTTTTAAGTCATTTTTTAAAATGTTTTTTATTTTTATTGATTTCAGAGAGGAAGGGAGAGGGAGAGAGAGATAGAAACATCAATGATGAGAGAGAATCACTGACTGGCTGCCTCCTGCATGCCCCCTACTGGGGATTAAGCCCACAAGCCAGGCACATGCCTTTGACCAGAAAGGAACCCGGACCCTCTGGTCCACAGGCCAACACTCTATCCACTGAGCCAAACTGGCTAGGGCTAAGTCATTGAGTTTTGTGGTAGTTTGTTATGCAGCAATAGCTAACTGATACATGTAGCATTGCAGACACTGTTTATTGCCTAAAAAATATCTATTTTTCCCAGCTAACAGAATGTAAATTTTGTTCAGATTCCTTGACCTCAGAGAAGGTAAGCAATGGACAATCAGATTATCTCACACTAGAGGCCCGGTGCATGAAATTCATGCACAGGGGTGTGTGTCCCTCAGCCCAGCCTGCACCCTCTCCAATCTGGAACCCCTCGAGGGATGTCTGACTGCCCGTTTAGGTCTGATCCCAGTAGGATCGAGCCTAAACTGGCAGTCAGACATTCCTCTCACAATCCAGGACTGCTGGCTCCCTACTGCTCGCCTGCCTGCCTTCCTGATTGCCCCTAACCGCTTCTGCCTGCCAGCCTGATTGATGCCTAACCACTCCCATGCCAGCCTGATTGATGCCTAACTGCTCCCCTGCCAGCCTGTTTGCCCCTAACTTCCCTCCCCTGCAGGCCTGGTCACCCCTAACTGCCCTCCCCTGCAGGCCTGGGTCCCCCCCAACTGCCCTTCCCTGCAGGCTTGATCGCCCCCAACTGCCCTCCCTTGCAGGCCTGGTCCCTCCCAACTGCCCTCCCCTTCCGGCCATCTTGTGGTGGCCATCTTGTGTCCACATGGGGGCAGCCATCTTTGACCACATGGGGGCAGCAATCTTGTGGGTTGGAGTGATGGGAAATTTGCATATTACTCTTTTATTAGATAGGATTGCTGGCTACTCCTAGGCATGGGAATATGAACCATTCTGGCTCCTGATGGGACCATTCCTATGGTCACTATGATGAGCAAAGATGAGCATATGAATCAAACATATGTCTTAGTCCATTTAGGTTTCTAGAACAGAATACCATTTGACAGGATGACTTAAAAAACATTTATTTCTCATAGTTCTGGAGGTGGGAAGTTTACTATCCAGGTGCTGGCATATTTGTTGTCTCATTACATATTCATAGTAGGCCCTGTCCTCACTTGGCAGAAGAGGAAGAGAGCTTTCCAGGGCCTCTTTTATAAGGGCACTAATCCCATTCATGAGGGCTTCATCCTCATGACTTAATCACCACCCAAAAGTCCCACCTCCTAATACCATCCCATTGGGGTTAGGATTTCAACATGTGAATTTGGGCGGAACATAAACATTCAACCTATAATAGTATGCCAATCAAATTCTTTCCTAGGGTTTTATATATGGAGTCTAGAAATGAGAAATATATGACTGATGTAAGTCAGATTGATCTGTTTTAGAATAAAGCATGAAAGATGAATTTTTAAAAACTTCATTGTTCAGATTATTACAGTTGTTCCTCTGTTTTGCCCTCCATAGCTCCCCTCCACCCACTTCCCACCTCACCCCACCCCATGCTCTTACCCCCCCCACTGTCCTTATCCATAGGTGTATGATTTTCATCCAGTCTCTTCCTGCACCCCCAACACCCCTTCCCCCCCCGAGGATTGTCAGTCCACTCCCTTTCTATGCCCCTGATTCTATTATATTCACCAGATTATTCTGTTCATCAGATTTTTTATTCACTTGATTTTTAGATTCACTTGTTGATAGATATGTATTTGTTGTTCATAATTTTTATCTTTACCTTTTTCTTCTTCTTCCTCTTCTTAAAGAATACCTTTCAGCATTTCATATAATACTGGTTTGGTGTTGATGAACTCCTTTAGCTTTTTCTTATCCGTGAAGCTCTTTATCTGACCTTCAATTCTGAATGATAGCTTTACTGGGTAGAGTACCATATTTTCCGGCATATAAGACGACTGGGGGTATAAGACGACCCCCAACTTTTCCAGTTAAAATATAGAGTTTGGGATATACCCGCCCTATAAGATGACACCCGGCGTATAAGACGACCCCCGACTTTTGAGAAGATTTTCCTGGGTTAAAAAGTCATCTTATACGCCAGGAAATATGGTAATCTTGGTTGTAGGTTCTTGCTATTCATGACTTTGAATATTTCTTGCCACTCCCATCTGGCCTGCATAGTTTCTGTTGAGAAATCAGCTCACAGTCGTATGGGTGCTCCCTTGTAGGTAACTAACTGTTTTTCTCTTGCTGCTTTTAATAATCTCTTTTTGTCTTTTGCTATTGGCATTTTAATTACGATGTGTCTTGGTGTGGTCCTCTTTGGATTCCTTTTGTTTGGGGTTCTGTGCGCTTCCTGGACTTGTAAGTCTATTTCTTTCACCAGGTGGGGGAAGTTTTCTGTCACTATTTCTTCAAATAGATTTTCAGTATCTTGCTCTCTCTCTTCATATGGCACCCCCATAATTCGGATGTTGGTACGCTTTAAGTTGTCCCAGAGGTTCCTTACACTATCTTCACATTTTTGGATTCTTTTTTCTTTTTGCTTTTCCGATTGGGTGTTTTTTGCTTCTTTGTATTTCAAATTTTGAATTGATTCTTGCGGTCCTCTAGTCTGCTGTTGGATCTCTGTATATTATTTTTTATTTCAGACAGTGTATGCTTATTTTCTAGTTGGTCCTTTTTCATATCCTCAAGGGTCTCGCTAAATTTATTGGCCTTTTCTAGGAAATTCTTGAAAAACCTTATAACCGTGGTTTTGAACTCTATATCCAGTCGTTTGCTTTCCTCCATTTCTTTCATTTATGACCTATTTCTTTGTCTCCGCATTTTGGCTGCTTCCCTGAGTTGATAGAGTGGCTTTTGTGTGCTAGGTGTCTTATAGGGCCCAGTGGCTCAGCCTCCCTAGTTACCTGAGGTGGACACTCTTGGTGCACCCCTTTGTGTGCTGTGTTCACAGTCTTGTTGTAGTTAAGCCTTGATTGTTGTTGGTATCACTGGGAGGAATTGACCTCCAGGCCAATTGGCTGTGAGGATCAGCTGTGTCTACGATGGGAGAACTTCTGTGCTGGAGACACCCTTATGAGGCAAGACTTGCTTCAGTGGAACTTTGGTGCTCACTGAGTCTCCCCCTGAGTGTGTCCCTTATGGATCTAAGGAGTTGTAATCTGGATGGTCCTACTCTGACCCCTAGGTACACTGGCTCTTGGATCTCCAAGGAGGTGCTAATTTAGCCTCTGCCTGAGGCCACCCAGCAGGAACTATGGAGAGATCTGCAGATTCCTCTTCTTTGTTTGGGTTTTGGAGCTGCCCAGATAAGGCACAGCTGTGAAGCTATGCAAGCTGCTGTGGGGCCTTGAGCCTTCTTTTGGATGTTCCTGGTCTCTCTGACTCAGCTGCAGTTTGATAGGTAAGTTTATAATTCAAGGGACCAGGCTATTCATATGCAAAATCCTCTGCGCACAGCTTGGGTGGGGCGGAGTCTCAGGGCAAAGCAAACAGCAATGGCTTCCCGTCAGCCCTGCCCTAAGAGGCCCCTGGGTCTCAGTATCCCGCGGTAATCGCTGTAAGCACTTCTGAGAGAAAGCCGCCCTCAAGTTCCGCCTGCTTCCAGACAGTCCAGTTTCTCCCCGTATAAGTCTGGGTCCCCAGAGTCTCGCCCAGAACTGGAGTTCAGAGCAGTTGGGAGCTTGTATCTCCCTTCGGCTTGAAAAAGCCAGCCGGGTACTCAGTTCCCAGCCCTCTCCGCATGCACGCCTCCCTCTCTGAGTGTGCGCCTCCGTACCTCTGCCTTCCGCACCTTCTCTGAGTCTCAGTGTGCTTTTCTCTTTCCTTCTAGTTGTAGAATTTTTACTCAGCCAGTCTTCCTGTGGTTCTGGATGATGTCCATTTTGTCTTTTAGTTGTAGTTTTGAAGTTGTTGTGTGAGGCAGCAAGTTCAGGTGTTTACTATGCCGCCATCTTGGTTTCCCTCTTGAAAGATGAATTTAAAAAAATATTTTTTTTATTGATTTGAGATAGAAAGAGAGGGGGAGAGAGAGATAGAAACATCAATGCAAGGAAAGTATCATTGATCAGCTGCCTCCTGCATGTTCCCCGTAGGCATGTGCCCTTGACTGGATTTGAACCAGGGACCCTTCAGACCGCAGGCCAACACTCTATCCACTGAGCCAAACCAGCTAGGGTGAAAGATGAATTTTTACATCTGAATATTTTGGAGAAAACTCATGTCTGTGTAATAAATTTACCAAACAGTGAATGTCACCTCCTTCAACATACAGACTGCACACCAAGTTAATAGTAAGCCTTCAGATTTCTGGGAAGAAAAATGCCATATCAAGAACAAGATGATACATAATCATTTTTATGATTCTTTTTTTACCTGGATAAACTTCCTGAAGCCATGGAAGTTAATAATGGGTGGGTGTTGTAGTAAAATATAGAAATGTTTTTTAAAAGTTTAAAAAATGTCTAAAAATGTTAAAAAGGTTTTAAAAGGTTTGAGTTAACTTTCTTGAAACTTAAAGTGTGATATTAAGGACACATTCCCCACTGCCCTGAAGCGTGTGTACCCCATAGATAAGGATTTGAACTTCAATTACTGACTTAGAAGTGACTTGCTAAGATAACCATATGTGTGAGTGATGTACTCTCCCTAGATAACCACATGTAGCCCCTCGCCCTGTTTGAGATTAACATGTGTGCATTGACGTAATTCATTGATAGCCACCTGAACTGCTGCGGGTACAAAACAGGCTATAAAAATGGGTCCTGACCAGCCAACAGTGCTCACCTGTCGAGACCACCACAAAGGCACGTCCTTTTGCCAGTCTGGCAAGCAACGCCATGCTCCTCTCTCTGCCAGATGACAGAAGAATGGCTAGTACCTTTCAATCTAGATGCGACTGAGCTCTCAGGCGAGGAACGCCGGCCCCCTGCATCCAGACCTGATCAGCCCAGCTGCCGGACCCCAGAGGACAGCACCACTGGGATCCTGTTTAAGCCTGTACCCGCAGCATTAGGAACTTTTGTGAATAATAAAGTGCTGTGTGATTTGCAACTGCATATATTTCAGTTGGTGTAATTCCTTCGGCAGTTAATTGAATTATTTTGCATGTGCTTAAAACTGAAATTAAAGTTCCTGGTCTTTTCGGTCCTACGCCTGCCCTTGGTCCTGCTTGCATAGAGTAACCTCTTCGCTAGCAACTACTTGAATGTCCCAACACCTGCATGGTTAAAGTTTATCTCAAGGGACGCCTTAGATAAACACCCCAGATCCTTTCCTGGGATCTATTTGGGACAATAGGATAAACTGATCAAAAGAACTAAAAGATTTAAAATGTTTTTTTTTTTTTAAATACATTTTATTGATTTTCCACAGAGAGGAAGGGAGAGGGATAGAGAGTTAGAAACATCGATGAGAGAGAAACATCGATCAGCTGCCTCCTGCACACCCCCCACTGGGGATGTGCCCGCAACCAAGGTACATGCCCTTGACCGGAATCAAACCTGGGACCCTTGAGTCCGCAGGCCGACGCTCTATCCACTGAGCCAAACCGGTTTCGGCTAAAATGTTTTTGAGCCCAACCAGTATGGCTCAGTGGTTGAGCATCAACCTATGAACCTGGAGGTCAAGGTTTGTTGTAGTGTACCCTGAGAATCATACAAGGACGCCTCAAGAAATTGAATTAAGGAGCCACATTTATTAGAGTACTACTAGGGGGCATCATAGTACTCTAAATCTCGCAGCCCCGAATGACAGTAACATCAGGCTTATATAGGCAAAAAATCACAAAGGTATCGATTATATCTCTAGGTTTGTGAAAGCAGTTTGTTACAGAAGCTAAATTGAGCAAGTTAGTTATCTACGAAGATTAATTATAGTTTTAGGTCTTGGAGCCACTGAGTCAATGGAAAACACATTTTCTGGAGCCACTGAAGCAATTAAAGCAATTGTGGTGTCCTGGTCTCCAGGTCCAGAGGAATGTGTTTTTGAAAGACCAGTAAAACCACAATCAATGGGGTATACAATCGAATGGGTGATTTATATAAGTTCAGGAGATCAAAATAACTTCTCTATTATTTTAGCAAGCAAATAATTACAGAAGCCAGAATAGCAGGGTTAAAAATTAAACAGCAGTTGTTGTTTTTTTCTACCTGAGATGATTGCTACCATGCTTCAGGTTCAATTCCTAGTCAGGGCATATGCCGGGTTATGGGACTTGATCCTCAGTGTGGGGCGTGCAGGAAGCAGCAATCAATGATTCTCTCATCATTGAAGTTTCTCTCTCTCTCTCTCCCTCTCCCTTCCTGTCCCAAGTAGATCCTGGGAAAGGATCTGGGGTGTTTATCTAAGGCGTCTCTTTTGACAAACTTTAACCGTGCAGGTGTTGGGACATTCAAGTAGTTGCTAGCGAAGAGGCTACTCCACACAAGCAGGACCAAGGCCAGGCCTAGGACCGAAAAGACCAGAAGCTTTAATTTCAATTTTAAGCGTACACAAAATGATTCAACTAACTGCCGGAGGAATTACACCACATAAAACATGCAGTTGCAAATCACACAGCACTTTATTACTCACAAAAGTTCCTGATGCTGTGGGTACAGGCTTGATGGGATCCTGGTGGTGCTGTCCTCTGGGGTCCGGCAGCTGGGCTGGTCCAGTCTGGATGCAGGGGCCAGCGTTCCTCACCCGAGAACTTGGTCGTGTCTCGATCGAAAGGTACTAGCCGTTCTTCTGTCATCTGGCAGAGAGAGGAGCATGGAGTGACGTCGCTTGCCAGACTGGCAGAAGGACATGCCTTTCTGGTGGTCTCGACAGGCGATCACCGTTGGCTGGCCAGGACCTATTTTTTTTAAAGCCTGTTTCGTACCCGCAGCAGTTCAGGTGGCTATCAATGAATTACGTCAGTGCACACATGTTAATCTCAAACAGGACGAGGGGCTACATGTGGTTATCTAGGGAGAGTACATCATTCACACATATGGTTATCTTAGCAAGTCACTCTGAGTCAGTAACTGAAGTTCAAATCCTTATCTATGGGGTACACAGGCTTCAGGGCAGTGGGGAATGTGTCCTTAATATCACACTTTAGGTTTCAGGAAAGTTAACTCAAACATTTTAAAACCTTCTAAACATTTTTAGACATTTTTAAAGCATTTTTAAACATTTCTATATATTACTACAACACTTCCTCTCTGAAATCAATAAAAACATATTTAAAATGCTTTTGAGCCCTAACCTGTTTGGCTCAGTGGATAGAGCGTTGCCCTGTGGACTCAAGGGTCCCAGGTTCGATTCTGATCAAGGGCATGTACCTTGGTTGTGGGCACATACCCAGTAGGGAGTGTGCAGGAGGCAGCTGATGGATGTTTCTCTCTCATCAATGTTTCTAACTCTCTATCCCTCTCCCTCTCTGTAAAATATCAATAAAATATATTTAAAATAAAATAAAAAAATAAATAAAATAAAATGCTTTTGAAACCCTCCTTGATATAGACCACATTTTGAACAGTGTCATTCTGGACCCCGGTTGCCAACTTGTCTTGCATCCATATTTTAAACTATAGCGCCACCTTCTGGAGGGGAAATGACATAAACGCTCCACATATCTACTAACATTCAAAGTTGATTCGCAAGTTCCTAAGATGTCTTAGTCATCTGCATGATTTCTCATAGGCAGCTCATTTTTCCCCTTTTTGGAAAGAGTGTCATCTCAGCAGGGCAGTGAAACTAGACGTAAGCTGTTGATCACTTCCCTTTTCTCAAAGAGAAAGTTATGGCATAGTTTCATCTTTATATTTATGGTTTCTGCAGCAGGAGACTGATTGGAATAATTACCCCTCCCTCGGCATGTTCTTCCTTTGATCTCTTGTGTCACTGAATAGATACTGGGTTTTATTTTCTTACTCTCAAGGGAAATCAATTTCTCTGCAGCTTTTCCTATATTTTATTCTATTCTGAAACTTGTTCTTGAATGCAAATATTTTAAGAAATATTTTACATTGCCGAAACCGGTTTGGCTCAGTGGATAGAGCGTCGGCCTGAGGACTGAAAGGTCCCGGGTTCGATTCCGGTCAAGGGCATGTACCTTGGTTGCGGGCACGTCCCCATTAGGGGGTGTGCAGGAGGCAGCTGATCAATGTTTCTCTCTCACCGATGTTTCTAACTCTCTATCCCTCTCTCTTCCTCTCTGTAAAAAATCAATAAAATATATTTAAAAAAAAAAAGAAATATTTTACATTACTGTCATATTTTTCAGAGATTAAAAATGGTCCATTTATTTTAAAAAAATATACGTAATATAGTAAGAATAATTTTAGATTTAAAGAAAAACACTGGAGATAGTATAGGCAGTTCTCGTATACTGTGTACTCAGTTTCCCTTATCTTACTTGAGTATGACACATTAATAAACCAATATTGATACATCATTATAATTTTTTTTCCTTCTAATCCTCACCCAAGAATATTCTTTTCCTCATTGATTTTTAGAGAGAGTGGAAGGAAGGGAGAGAGACAGAGAAACATCAAGATGAGAGAGACACATCAATTGGTTGCATCCTGCACGCACTGTCAGGGGCTGGGGATGGAGCCTGAAATCAACGCATGTTCCCTTACCGGAATCGAACTCAAGACCCTTCAGTGTGGGGGCCTACGCTCCCACCACTGAGAAAACTGGCTAGAATGATACATCACTATTAAGCAAAGTCCAGACTTGGTTCAGAGAGCCTTAGCTGTTACTTAGTATCCTGTTTCTGTTCCAGGATCCCATCCAGGACATCACATTCCATTTCATTGTCATGTCTCCTGTGGCTGCTTTTAGCTGAGACAGTTTCTCAGACTTTGTTTTTGATGACAGTTCTGAGAAGTGCTGGTCAGGTATTTTGTAGACTGTCTCTCTATGGGGATTTGTCTCATGTTTTTCACATGATTGGGCCAGGGTTATGGGATTGGGGGAGGAAGACCGTGAAGTGCCATTTTTATCACATCATGACTTATCACTGTTGCTGCTGACCTTGAAGTCGTGTTTGTCGGGTTTCTCAGTGTCAAGTTATTCTTGTAACTTTAAGTCACTGTAAAGCCTTTCCGTGACCTTGGGTGGCTGTTTCTTTGGAGGAGAAGCGTAGTACTCTGACCCCTGTCTCTCTTCCTTTGGCATTGCATTGCCAGTGGGTGTGATGGGATCCACTTGATTCAATCTATTCTCTGCAGCCAGGAAAGGATGACCCGGGAAGATAATGTGAATAAGTTAGTCAGGAAACCAGAGTTGGGATCTGTTTCGAGGCTTGTAAATTCCTTTGTTTTGATCACCAATATGCTCAAAGATTCCTTGGGTTTCTTTGAGATGAAATAGAAAGAGCACTCCAAGTTCTATTCTAAAGATTTAGGGTGCCTTGGCCAAGACAGTAGTCCAAAAGCAAAATGGGAAAATGGAGTTGATACTGTTAACAGAGCAATCTAAAATAGAGCCGGGAGGCCTCCAGGAAGCTGCGCTAACACACCCCCTCCAGGTGAAACTGAACTTGTGCACTTAGCAAAAACACAATCGCTGTATCCTAATTCAGTTCCTGGAACTGGCTCTGCACCACTGGACTCTCTACTAAAAAAAAGAATTTTCACCTAGCAATAGACAGAACAGTCACTCTTGTATAGTATAGTGTACGTCTACTTGCCAGCACCAATCACAGCCCTTTCAAAGCAACTTGTGCAACCCCCTTAGGTAGCCCCTTTTTTATGTCTTTATGAAATCTGTACCTTTCTTTTCCCCTCAGAATACAATTGGGGCTTTACCCAAATTTGTGTCTCCAGAATTTCAATTCCTAAAAAACCCCCAAATAAAGCTTTTGTTTGCCTTACAGTTCTTGGTCAAAATTGACAGTAGCCTTCTCTGGACATGGGTGGAGAGGATATTAAAAAAGCTCCATTAAATCATCTACTAAATGACATCACATAGCTCCTGTAACTGAATGAGCTAGGTAGCTCACTGCGGTAGACCTTATACCACTAATAAAACAACAACCATAATGGCAAGATGAATACAACCAGCAATTGTGTAGCACTCTTACTATGTGGCAAGCAGTGGAAATTTAAAGTAATGAAACACATATAATCCTACCTAATAAAAGAGTAATATGCAAATTGACCCTAACTCTGCTATGCCCACCAGCCACGCCCACCAGCCAATCAGGAGCAAATATGCAAATAAACCCAACCAAGATGGCTACAGCCACAGAGAACAGGAGGGAGGCTTGGGTTTCCCCGGTAACAAAGGAAGCCAAGCTTTCCACGTGCCGTTGCAGGCCTAAGCCTCCACTCAAGGCTACAAAGTTTTAATTATAGAAGGTAAACAAATCCAAACAGAAATGGCGGCAGCCACTGAGCTGGAAAGAGCAGAAGGCTTGGGTTTCCCCTGGCAATGGAGGAAGCAAAGCTTCTGCAACCCTGGCTGGCCTAGGCCTCCACTCCAGGCTACAAAGTTTCAATTATAGAAGAACACAAACCCCGAAGAAATGGCTGCCGGCCACGGAGCAAGCAGGAGGCTTGGCTCCGCTCCAGGCTACAAAGTTTCAATTGTAGAAGGTAAATAAATTCCAGATACCAGGACCTCTGCTTGGGTCACCAGGGAGCGTGGTCAGCCTGCAAACCACCACAGGCCCTTCACCCAGGCTGCCCCACACCCCAAGGGAACCCCCACCCTGATCCGGGATACCCTTCAGGGCAAACCAACTGGCCCCCACCCGTGCACCAGGCCTCTATCCTATCTAATAAAAGAGTAATATGCAGATTGACCATCACTCCAACACACAATATGACTGCCCCCATGTGGACACAAGATGGCCACCACAAGATGGCTAGCAGGGGAGGGCAGTTGTGGGTGATCAGGCCAGCAGGGGAGGGCAGTTGGGAGGGGCCAGGCCTGCAAGAGAGGGCAGTTGGGGCAATCAAGCCTGCAGGGGAGGGCAGTTAGGGGTGACCAGGCCAGCAGAGGAGGGAAGTTGGGGGTGACCGGGCCTGCAGGGAAGGGCAGTTGGGTGGGACCCAGGCCTGCAGGGGAGGGCAGTTAGGGGCAAACAGGCTGGCAGGGGAGCAGTTAGGCATCAATCAGGCTGGCAGGGGAGTGGTTAAGGGGTGATCAGGCTGGCAGGCAGAAGTGGTTAGGGGCAATCAGGAAGGCAGGCAGGCGAGCAGTTGGGAGCCAGCAGTCCTGGATTGTGAGAGGGATGTCCGACTGCCTGTTTAGGCCTGATCCCACCAGGATCGGGCCTAAACAGGCAGTTGGACATCCCTCGAGGGGTCCCAGATTGGAGAGGGTGCAGGCTGGCCTGAGGGATACCCCCACCCCTCCCCCCATGCACGAATTCGTGCACCGGGCCTCTAGTATATTATAATACTATATTATAGTATATTATAATACTATATTATAGTATATTATAATACTATATTATAATACTAGAGGCCCGGTGCACGAATTCGTGCATGGGTGGGGGTCTCTTGGGGTGGTCTGTGGAGATTGGGCCCCAGCTCATGCCCCCAGCCTCACAGCCCTTGAGCCCCGCCTGATACCCCAGCTTGGCCTGGTGCCACCCCCTCACCTGCTCCAACATCCTGCCTGTGGGACGATTGATCAGGGCCTGGCCCCCTGCCCAGGCCCTCAGCACCTGGGAGCTGGGTGGTGGCGCAGTCCCCACTGCCACCACTGGTCACCATCTGCGGGGCAATTGGCAGGGTGATTGGGCCCCCGCTCACACCTGCCTTGGCCTGGTGCTGCCTGCTCACCTGCTCCACCATTCCACTGCAGTCCCACTCTCGTTGGGGCCCATCAGGGTTTGCAGCCCCTACACTGCTGCCTAATGCCAGCACCACATTGCCAACACCCACCATGTTCTGTGCCACCCTCTGGTGGTCAGCGCATATCATAGCAAGCAGTCAAACACCACGTCTCCCAGTCGAACGAGTACCCGAGGGGACAATTAGCATATTAGGCTTTTATTATATAAGATTATATTAGTTTCATGTGTACAATATAGCAATTAGACGTTTATATAGCTTACAAAGTGATCACCTCAGTAAGTCTAGTACCTATCTGACACCCACCATACATAATTATTACAATATTATTGACTATATTTTCTATGCTGTACTTTACATACCTGTGACTGTTTTTATAACTGGCAATTTGTACATCTTAACCCCTTCACCTTTTCCACCCAAACCTCTAACACACCTCCTGTCTGGCAACCATCAAATTGTTCTCTGTATCAGTTTGTTTGCTTGGGGCATTTTTGTTTGCTTGCTTGTTTTTAGATTCCATACATAAGTGAAACCATATGGCATTTGTCTTTCTCTATCTGACTTATTCCATTTAGCATAATACCTTCTAGGTCCATCCATGTTGTTGCAAATAACAAGGTTTCCTTCTTTTTTATGGCTGAGTAATATTCCATCGTATATATGTACCACCTTTTCCTTATCTATTTGTCCATGGACAATTAGGCTGCTTTCATATCTTGGCTATCTATAATAATAAAAGCATAATATGCTAATTAGACCAGACATCCTCTGGACGACCTTCTGGACAAAGACGGGCTGCAAGGGAAGCCTGGGTCCCGGGTGCCAGAGGGAAGCTGGTGCCGGCGGCTGGGGGAAGGAAGGCCTACTCTTGCACAGCTGGTGAGTGCAGCAGTGGTGGTGGCGGGAGCCTCTCCCGCCTCTGCTGCAACACTAAGGACCCCTCGGGGGATGTCCGCCTGATGGCTTAGGGCCACTCCCCGCCGGCAGGTGGACATCTCCCAAGGGGTCCTGGACTGCAAGAGGGCACAGGCCGGGCTGAGGGCCAGGCTGAGGGACCCACCCCCAGTGCACAAATGTTGTGCACCAGGACTCTAGTTATAAATAATGTTACAATGAACATAGGAAAGCATATGTCTTTTTGAATTAGTGTTTTGGATCTCTTTGGAAACATACCCTGAAGTGAAATTGCCAGGTAGTTCTACTTTTAATTTTTTGAGGCACCTCCATACTGTTTTTCATAGTGGCTACACCAATTTACAATGCCACCAACAGTGCACAACAGTTTCCCTTTCTCCCATTCTCACCAACACTTGTTTGTTGATTTATTGCTGATAGCCATTCTGACAGATGTGAGGTGATATCTCATTGTGTTTGTAATTGCATTTCCCTGATTATTAGTGATGTTGAGCATATTTTCATGACTATTGGCCATATGTATGTTCTCTTTGGAGAAATGTCTATTCAGGTCCTATGGCCATTTTTAATAAATTTTTTGTTTGTTTTTGTATTAAACTATGAGTTTTAAAAAATATTTTGAATATTAACCACTTAAAAGATAAATCATTGGCAATTACCTTCTCCCATTCTGTAGGTCGTCTTTTTTGTTGTTGTTCTTTTTTTATTATTATTGTTGACACTATTACAGATGTCTTTCATTCCCCACCCCCTTACCTTCTTACTTCTCTTTACCCACTTCACCCAGCTACCACTCCCCCTGCCTCTGGCCATCACCATATGTCCATGGGCTATGTATATATGTTTTTTGGCTAACCTCTTCACCTCCTTTCATCCAGTCCCCCCACCACTCTCTCCTTGAAAGTTGTCAGACTGTTCCATGTATTCATGCCTCTGGGTCTGTTTTGTTTGTCAGTTTATTTTGTTCATTAGATTCCACATATAGGTGAGATCATATAGTATTTGTCTTTCTCTGTCTAGCTTATTTTGCTTAGCATAATAATTTCTATGTTTATCCATGCTGTCACAAAAGGTAAAGTTTCTTTCTTTTTTTTTTTTTTACAACTGTGTTGTATTCCATTGTGTTAATATACCACAGGTTTTTTTTTTATCCACTCTCATCTACTGATGGGCACCTGGGCTGTTTCCAGATCTTGGCCATTGTAAATAATGCTGCTATGAACATAAGGTGCATATATTCTTTCTGATTGGTGTTTCAGAATTCTTAGAATATATTCCCAGAAGTGGGATTACTGGGTCAAATGGCAGTTCCATTTTTAATTTCTTGAGGAATATCCATATTGTTTTCCACAGTGGCTGCACCAGTCTGCATTCCCACCAGCAATGGACTAGGGTTCCTTTTTCCCCCATCCTCACCAGCACTTCTTGTTTGTTTTATTGATAGTAGCCATTCTGACAGGTGTGAGGTGATATCTCTTTTTTTTTTTTTTTTTTGGTCTTTCTGATGTTGAGTTGTGTAAGTTCTTTATATATTTTTATTTTTTTAATAGTAATTTGGCCTTTTTTTTCACTTTTGTACTCCCATAACCCCCTTGGTATCCTTTATCATTTTAAAAAATATATATATTTTATTGATTTTTTTACAGAGAAGAAGGGAGAGGGACAGAGAGTTAGAAACATCGATGAGAGAGAAACATCGATCAGCTGCATCCTGCACACTCCCCACTGGGGATGTGCCCGCAACCAAGGTACATGCCCTTTACCAGAATCGTTCTTGGGACCCTTGAGTCTGCAGGCTGACGCTCAATCCACTGAGCCAAACCGGTTAGGGCTTCTTTATATATTTTAGAAATGAATTCTTTATTAGATGTATCATTGGAAAATATTTTCTCCCATACAGTGGGTTCCCTTTTCATTAAGAGTTTCCTTTGCTGTGCAGAAGCTTTTTAGTTTGATGTAGTTCCATTTGTTTATTTTTTCCTTTGTTTCCCTTTCCCTAGGAGATATATCAGCAAAAATATTGCTATAAGAGATATCTGAGATTTTACTGCCTATGTGTTTGTTTGTTTTTTAGGGTTTTTATGGTTTCATGACTTACATTTAAGTCTTTTATCCATTTTGAGTTTATGCTTGTTTATGGTGTAAGTTGGTGTTCTAGTTTCATTGTTTTTAGCATGTAGCTATCCAGTTTTCCCAACACCATTTATTGAAGAGACCGTGTTTTCTCCATGTATGCTCTTACCAATTTTGTCAAATATTAATTGACCATAGGTTGATTTTTGGGCACTGTGTGCTGTTTCATTGATCTATATGCCTGTTATTGTGCCAGTACTAGGCTATTTTGATTACAATGGCCTTGTAATATGCTTAGTTTGATATCAGGTATTGATATTTCATGAGGCACAGCCCTAGAAATAATCCCTTCTCATGAAAGGATCTTTGCTCCTGATTATAGGAACACGATGTAAAGTCTATAAATATCTATACTAATAAAAGCCTAGGTGGTCCTTGAGCCCTTGCGTTCGACGTCATCACAAGATGGCCACCACAAGATGGCTGCCACATGATGGCTGCTACAAGATGGCCACCACAAGATGGCCATGCACACAGTGGAGGCGGGGCCCGGCGGCCACTCGACACAGTGAGGCCTGGGGGTCCCGCGGCTCCGCGCGATGTGGAGGAGGCCGGTCCCGGCATCTCTGCCACCTCTCACAGAGGAGGCGGGTCCCGGCGGAGGAGGCAGGTCATGGGAGGGGAGGGCAGTTGGGGGCGATCCAGTTGTGGGTGATTGGGCCAGCAGGGGAGGGCAGTTGGGGGCAATCAGGCCAGCAGGGGAGCAGTTAGGCATCAATCAGGCTGGCAGCAGAGCGGTTAGGGGGCAATCAGGCTGGCAGACAGAAGTGGTTAGGGGCAATCAGGCAGGCAGGCAGGCAAGTGGTTAGAAGCCAGCAGTCCTGGATTGCGAGAGGGATGTCTGACTGCCAGTTTAGGCCCGAACCCACAGGGATCGTGCCTAAACCCGCAGTCGGACATCCTCCGAGGGGTCCTAGATTGGAGAGGGTGCAGGCCTGGCTGAGGGACACTTCCCCCAGCCCGTGCATGAATTTTGTGCACTGGCCCTCTAGTCTGTATATATAAAAGGCTAAGCGACTGTCCTATCGTCCAACCAGCTGGTAAGTATGATGTGCACTGACCACCAGAGGCAAGATGTTCAACGCAGGAACTACTGAGCTATGGTGACTTAGCAGTGGTGGTTCTCCTGTGATGCACCCCGGAACCAGAGAGGAGGGAGCCCGATTCCAGGGTGCATCACCCAAGAACCGCCCTCTCGCAATCCAAGACCCCTTGGGGGATGTCAGAGAGCCAGTTTCGGCCTAATCCCCTCAGGCCAGGCTGAGGGACCCCACCTGCCAGAGGGACCCCACTCACTCTGCAGATGCCCTTCGAGGCGTGGCACGGTGGGCAGCCGGCAGGTGAGGGACCGTAGGAGGTTGGCTCCAGGGCATGTCTGGCCCATCTCGCCTAGTCCCACCTCGCTGGCCACCTTCTCATTAATTTCCTTTCAATGTGCATGAATCCATGCACCAGGGCACTAGTGTTTTTATAAGGCCATGTAAAGTTGCTGTATACTGAAATGAAACCAGTCCGGGCAGCTGCTGCTCTCATGACAGCCCATGATGGAATTCAGAGGGAATGGGGGGCTTTGGAATGAGTGTCTGTGCCCTGGTGCTCATACCTTTTGAACTCATTGCCATTGCCAACACAAGCAAAAAGCTGTGATGGGTCGATGTCCAGCGAGACATATTAAAGGCTAATGCTTGAGTCTAGCCTCACCTTGGAGCCTCAGAGTCTAACCTCAGATCCTCAGAGAGCCCAGCCTAGTCCTGAAAAGCCAAGCCTACCTCCGAATAGCCAAGCCTATTCACAAAGGCAGAGCCTAGTTCCGCAGAGCCTTGTGTTCCGTTAAGGAAAGTTTTACCTCATTTGATTAGGTATAGAGGTAGAGAGGTAGGCTTGACTCTTTTGGGCTAGGCTCAGCTCTCAAGAGTGTAGACCCGAGGAACTGAGCCTGACCCTAAGAGCTGAAGGTAGTCCCCATGGATGACCCTACTTCAGAAAAGCCAAGCCTAGCCCCAAAGAACTGAGCCTAGTCCCAAAAGGCCAAGCCTAGCCCCTAAGAGCTGAACCTACAGACCAGGCCAGTCCCAAAGGGCGGAGCCAAGCCCCAAAAAGGTGAGCCAAGACCTGAGGGTGGAGCCTAGCCCAGATGAGCAGAACCTAGTCGGGAAGAGTGGAACCAAGACCTGAAGAGCGGAGCCAAGCCCCTCAGTGGCTAACCTAGTCCCCAAGGTCAGGGCCTAGGTCCGCAGAGCCTCAGGCTCCGTTAACGAACTCCAGGGAGAGTGGAATACACATGGCAGGAAAATTCTTGCTAGATGACTTAGAAAGATACTGAAAGAGAGAGAGAGCAAGATACTGAAAATGGGACACAAGGGATATCTAAATAATATGAACCTGCTTGAAGCCCTCTTGTTTACCATGATTAATTCAAATTAGGGTAAGGCAAATATCCTAAGATCTCCTTCCTGAGGCAGGTTTCTCTGTGTTTTTTTTTTCTTTTTTTAAATTTAATAAATCTTTATTGTTCAGATTATTACAATTGTTCCTCGTTTTTCCCCCCATAGCTCCCCTCCACCAGGTTCCTACCCCACTCTCTGCCCTTACCCCCCCCCCCCACTGTCCTCATCCATAGGTGTATGCTTTTTGTTCAGTCTCTTCCCACACCCTCTACTCCCCTTTTCCCCTGAGAATTGTCAGTCCACTCCCTTTCTATGTCCCTGATTCTATTATATTCACCAGTTAATACTGTTCATCAGATTTTTTTATTCCCTTGGTTTTTAGATTCACTTGTTGATAGATACGTATTTGTTCATAATTTTTATCTTTATCTTTTTCTTCTTCCTCTTCTTAAAGAATACCTTTCAGCATTTCATGTAATCCTGGTTTGGTGGTGATGAACTCCTTTAGCTTTTTCTTATCTGTGAAGCTCTTTATCTGACCTTCAGTTCTGAATGATAGCTTTGCTGGGTAGAGTAATCTTGTTTGTAGGTTCTTGCTATTCATCACTTTAAATATTTCTTGCCATTCCCGTCTAGCCTGCATAGTTTCTGTTGAGAAATCAGTTGACAATTGTATGGGTGCTCCCTTGTAGGTAACTAACTGATTTTCTCTTGCTGCTTTTAATATTCTCTCTTTGTCTTTTGCTATTGGCATTTTAATTATGATGTGTCTTGGTGTGGTCCTCTTTGGATTCCTTTTGTTTTGGGTTCTGTGCGCTTCCTGGACTTGTAAGTCTATTTCTTTCACCAGGTGGGGGAAGTTTTCTGTCACTATTTCTTCAAATAGATTTTCAGTATCTTGCTCTCTCTCTTCTTCTGGCACCCCCATAATTTTGATGTTGGTACGCTTGAAGTTGTCCCAGAGGCTCCTTACACTATCTTCAACTTTTTGGATTCTTTTTTCTTTTCCAGGGGAGTGTTTTTTGCTTTTTTATATTCCAAATCTTTGACTTGATTCTTGCGATCCTCTATTCTCCTTTTAGGTCTCTGTATAATATTTTTTATTTCAGTCAGTGTATGCTTAATTTCTAGTTTATCCTTTTTCATATCCTCGAGGGTCTCGTTAAATTTATCGGCCTTTTCTAGGAAATTCTTGAAAAACCTTATAACCGTGGTTTTGAACTCTATATCCAGTCTTTTGCTTTCATCCATTTCCTTCATTTGTGGTCTGCCTCTTTGTCTCCATGTTTTAGCTGCTTCCCTGCGTTGTTGGAGTGGCTTTGTGTGCTAGATGTCCTAGCAGGGCCCAGTGGCTCAGCCTCCCCAGTTACCTGAGGTGGACACTCTTAGTGCACCCCTTTGTGGGCTGTGTGTGCAGTCTTGTTGTAGTTAAGCTTTGATTGTTGTTGGTATCACTGGGGGAAGTTGACCTCCAGGCCAATTGGCTGTGAAGATCAGCAGTGTTTCTGCTGGGAGAGCTTCTATGCTCAGCTTGGGTGGGGCGGAGTCTCAGGGTGGAGCAGACAGCCTTAGTTTCCTGTCAGCCCCGCCCTAAGAGGCTCCTGTGTCTCAGTGTCCCACGGCAATGGCTGCACGCACCTCTGAGAGAAGGCTCCTTTCGAGTTTCGCCCGCTGCCAGACAGTCCAGTTTCTCCCTGAATGAGTCTGGTACCCAAAGTCTCACCCGGAGCTGGATTTCAGTGCAGTCGGGAGGTTTTGTTTCCCTCCTGAACGAGAAAGCTAGCTGCGCGCTTGCTGCCCGCCCTCTCCGCGCCGCGAATAAGCCAGCCGCGTATTCAGCCGCCTGCCCTTTCCGTGCGCACGGGTCTCCGCACCTCCACAGCCCCCTGAGTCTCAGTGTCCTTTTCTCTTTCCTTCTAGTTGTAGAATTTCCACTCAGCCAGCTTTCCAGTGGTTCTGAATGATGTCTGCTCTGTCTTCCTGTGATTTTGAAATTGTTTCAGTTTTGAAATTGTTGTGCGAGGCAGCAGTATAGGTGCTTACCTATGCCACCATCTTGGTTTCTCCTTTGTTTCTTAATACACAATTTAAAGTTAATATCCCAAAAAGTCAGTCTCAGGGTGGCAACACTTTGGTCTCTTTACCCCTTTATATCTCTGAATCTCTCATGGGGTCTCTGATTCTCTCATGTATGTGAGATTTCCATACACATATATGTTTTAAATTTTATTTATTTTTTCTTGTTAATCTCTCTCATGTCTATTTGATTATTAGACCAGCCAGAAGAATCTTGAGAGTAGAGGAAATTTTGTTTCTTCCCCACAGTGTATAGAGTGTCACCAGCTGAGACATCCTAGGTAACATAATTATTAATATCTCTAGAAGCTCTATTTTATTGCGTAGTTTGGTTGACCTAAGTGCCATCATACTTAACTCCTATAACTATACGTAAGTGAAGAATAGAAGACAAAAATTATATACATATAGTTATTTCCCCCAATAAGTCTATCTATACATTTATTCATCTGACTCATCCATCTATCCATCAAATAGTTTTGAATAGTTATTATATAGCAGGGACTGTATATAAGGGCTGGGTCTTTATTGTCTTCAACTTTCAAAATTCCAATGACTCAAAGTTGATTCCCAAGACCCTGAGATTGTCTGCCACTCCTTCTTAGTATATGACTATGGAAACATTCCTTTACAGGAAACCCCAATTTCTTTTCTTCATTATCTTTCGGGTTAGTCAGGACGCTTTGGGGTGAAAAAGACTAAGAAACAGCCCTAACTGGTTTGGCTCAGTGGATAGAGTGTTGGCCTGCGGACTGAAAAGTCCCAGGTTCGATTCCCGTCAAGGGCATGTACCTTAGTTGCAGGCACATTCCCAGTAGGAGGTGTGCAGGAGGCAGCTGATCAACGTTTCTCTCTCATCGATATTTCTAACTCTCTATTCCTCTCCCTTTCTCTTTGTAAAGAAATCAATAATAACATATTAAAAAACAACAACTAAGAAACAAAGTAAGGATAGTCAGGGCAGAGCTGGTCTCCAGGGCTGGAAATGTTTTTACCTTTTCTCACACTCCAATTTGGTGCAAGAAACATTTTGAATATCTTTGGATCAAAATTATATCAACACAGATGAAATGTCAATAAGAAAGCATTATTTAAAGTGAATGCTATTAAACCAATGTAATTCCATAATCAATGATCTGCATGGATCAATTAAACTATTCTAATACTTGAATCATTTCATTTTTTATTTTGCTGAAGTTAGTGGCATGGGAATCAATTGTTTTCTACTTAAATTTTGGAACTAATTTTATTTAATCTATTATTTTTCCCCTATCTATAATAATAAAAGCATAATATGCTAATTAGATTGGACAGCTGAACGAGACCTGCAGGCCTAAACTGGCAGTCAGACATCCCCTGAGGGGTCCCAGATTGCGAGAGAGTGCAGGCTGGGTTGAGGGGACCCCCCACCCCCGTGCATGAATTTCATGCACCAGGCCTCTAGTTGTATATAGTGATTATAATTTACTATTTTACTATTGTTCTTATAGTATATGAATTTACTATTGATTTACTATTTCTGCCAACTCCTACTTTCCTGGGATAAATTTAGCAAAGATACACATTTTGTGCAGAAAATTTGATTCTCTCAACCAAAAGTAAATTTGACTCTTTTAACCAAAAGTAAATTTGATTCTCTGTGATGTTTAGTTTTTCTCAGTGTAATTTGCTTTGATAACTTATAGTGCCAATATTCATTATTAATGGAGCAAAACAATAATAGTTTGCATTTATTAAGTTACTCCATGAGGAAATTGTAAGCTATTTTGTGAGGTAAAGAGATAGAGAGATAAAAGTGAGAGGTGATGGGGGCCAGGGAGGAAAACTTGTCCTCTACCTTTCTATGTTCTTTTGACTGATCTAAAAATTAAATTGAGAAGAGTCAAATTAACAAGAGAAAATAATAAAATTTAATTACAGGTGTACACATTGGAATCCTACATACATGAGAGATTCAGAGACAGAGAGGTAAAATGAGGTTACTATGACCTCCTGAGCTAAGGAATGAGATAAGGCTTTAGAGGGAGGATAGTAATTTAGAGGATGATAAGAGCAGATGTTCAGAAATTAGAAGCTTGCCCTGATCTATAGATATAAAAAGTTATTTCTAGTGTTAACTCTTATTATGGGCAAGACACCAATTTGAATTCTTTAAGGGAGAGGTAAAAGTTTCTCTTGAGCCCACAGGGTCCAGATTATGTTTAGCTCAAAATAATCCACATGCCAAAGTGGCACATCTTGGGGAGGCCTGATATGAATCTCTTTGCATGGAGGAGTGAGGTAAAAAGTAAAGACACAGAGTGGGGCGAGACATGGGAAGACAAGTAGGAGACTCCAGAATTCATCTTGTGTTTGATTAAAGGAGGCCTGGATCAGTTTTTAAGATGTCTCAGGATCAAGTCAGTCTTGATGGTTCTTATTCTCTTCAGAGGAGAAAAAACGCATCTCCAGGAGGACAGACGTGGGCTGCAATCCTGTAACCTGCTGCTTACTCCTCACTTTGCCCTTGAATGACACAGAACCTATTTGAACCTCGTGTTTTTTTTTGTGTGTGTTTTTTTTTCATCTGTGAAGTGGGAGATATTGAGAGTACAAATCTCATTAGGATTGCTGGATATTGAGAGTACAAATCTCATTAGGATTGCTGTGAGGATTAAAAGAAATTTGAAGCCTGGCTGGGTAGCTCAGTTGGTTAGAGCATTGTTCTGATATGCCAAGTTTATGGGTTCGACTCTCAGTCAGGGCACTTATGGGAATTAACCAATGAATGCATGGATAAGTGGAATAGCAAATGATCTCTCACTCTCTTTCTATCTCTCTCCCTCTCTCTTTCTCTCCCTTCCTCTCTCTCTAAAATAAAAAAATTTTAAAGAGAAACTCCATGTTGAACAATGAACACAATATTTGCACATAACAAGAGCTTGATAAATAGTTGAATATTATAATTCATAATAACTTGTTTCTAGTAAATAGACCCCTAAAATTATCTTCTGTCTTGAGAACTTGCAGAAACCCTAGTTGCTGTTTTTTTCTGTGGCAAACCTTTATGACCTGTGGTGTGCTAGTAAATGCTTAGCAACTTGCTTTCTAAGGGAAATAAAGCTTTGATTTGTATTATTTGCCAATTTCTGTGGTTTAAATATTTCACCATAGTCAATTTCAAGATACCAATGTGACATCATTGACCACAGAGTAGGGATGTAATTGACAATTGCAACCCAATGTACAGTATTTCTGCCACATAGATACAATAGACATACATAATCTCAAGAGCATAGATAATAGTAAAATGTAGTAAAGTAACTAGAAAGTGATAAATTTTTAGTATTACCTTTGTTTTTAAATGATTTATAATTTTTAGTAGTGACTGTGTTTAATAATCAGCATGCAAAATGTCTGAAAATTTACCTATCAGCTTTTGTGATCCAGATTGAATCAGCTCCAGCAAATCATTGCTTAATGTACTTCCCTCTCCCTCATCTCCATAGACAATCCATCACCCAGTCCTGCTCATTTTATCTCTTTAATCAGTTCTCTTCTCTCTAGCTTCATTGCCACTTTCCTGGCCGCCTCCTGCCTGGATAGCTGTAGATACCCTTCTAACTTTCATTTTGTACATGCCACCCCCCACCCTTACCCCATCCATTCTTTCATTCAAGCTAGATATATCTTTTTTTAAAAAATAACTTTATTTTATAGAGCAGTTTTAGGTTCACAGCAAAATTGAGTGGAAGGTACAGACATTTTCTATATGTTCCTTGCCTGCAGAATTGCACAGCCTCCCCTATTACCAACATTCCCCCACCAGAGTGGTACATTTGTTATAATGAGTGACTCTACATTGACATAATTACTCAAGGTCCACAGTTTACATTAGAGTTCACTCTTTGTGTTGTACATTCAATGGGTTTGAACAAATGTATAATGACATATCTTACCACTATAGTATCATAAATCAGAAATTACAGAATAACCCTAGCTGGTTTGGCTTAGTGGATAGAGCATCGGCCTGCGGACTGAAAGGTTCTGGGTTTGATTCCAGTCAAGGCACATGCCCAGGTTTTGGGCTCGATCCCCAGTAGGGGATATGCAGGAGGCAGCTGATCAATGATTCTCTCTCATCATTGATGTTTCTCTCTTTCTCTAGCGCTCTCTCCCTTCCTCTTTGAAATCAATAGAAATATATTTAAATTTTAAAAAATTACAGAATAATTTCACTGCTCTCTAGCCATGACTTTTGCACATGCCAATTCATTATTCCCAATCACCCTTCTTCCCTCTTTGCACCTGGCTAAATTCCATCCTTCTTTATTATTATGATTATTTTAAAAATCTTTATGGTTGAAAGCATTATATATGTTCCACTTTCCCCCCAGTGACACCTTCTAGTTGCACCCCTGCCCATCCCATCCTTCTTAAGCATCATTCCCTCATTTGTTTGTCTGATAAATATGTCTCCCTAGGTTGACAAGTTTTTAGAGGACAGGGATCATGTTGGTTTTTGTTCCAGCACTGCCCCGACCCACGGGGCAACAACGCAGACACCAGAGACGAACCTAAGAGAACGAGACAAACAAGGGACGCGAAGAATGGAGGCAAGACAAATGGGTTCTGATCAAGCCTCAAAATTTTATTCTTACAGCGGTGCCTTATATCCAAGTCAGGGAGTGGGAGGTGGGGCGCGGGGAGTGAACTGTGGACCTATCAGTGCTTGCCAGCAGGGGCTGCAGGCAGGGGAGGGGGTATGAGGAAGTAGCCGTGGGTGCACGTGGTTTCTAGAAGGGGAGATGTCTAGGAGGGATGGGGGCTGAGCGGGTCATGTGGGTTAGATAATTTGCTAAGGTCGTAAAGGGTGCTGACTATAGATAAAGGATGGGGCGGTTGGAGGGCAGGTGTGGTGGTAGAAGGGCAGTTATGCGAAGAATGCTTTGTCCTTAGGCATGAGGAAGTAGGCCTATGGTGAGGACCAGTTTTCCATGAGGTTCTGTTTCATTAGCTTACTAAAATAATGTTAGAATTAATTTGTCATTGACTCTTGGCTCCTGACATCTCCTCCCTCTCTGTTTAAGAGAAGGGAGTGGGCCTTAACCAACCGGGGAGACATTGACCTGGTTCCTCCCGTGGGCTTTGTATGCCCACCGTGTGTGGCTCTTGACATCTTTTGGGGAGGAGAGGCAGAGCCATTATTTTTATTGATGTCAACCTCTATGCAAACCAGGTGTACTCTCAGGGAAATCCAGGAGGTTGAAAATGTTTGAACCTTCCCTTGCAATGCTTTGCTCTGCACCCGGTTTGATACCCATACCTCTGGCTCTGGCTAGAGCGTAGGTAAGCATCCCTCTGGTTAAGATGCTGTCCCCGTAGGGAAGGAGCGAGTCTGGGTCTGGAGGTTTTCTCGCTCTTGGTAAACCGAGCCCCACCTATCGGCCATTTCCAGGCATTGATAATGAATCTGAATGGGTTTTGCTAAAGCTGAATCTATTTGCTGTTTTACGAGGTCGGTTATTTTTCTAAATGCCCAAGGGCCAAATGTCTTCATGGCTGGAGCATTCCTGTTAATTCCTCTCTGTTGCAGGAATCCACATGGTCTAGGAGTTGTTTTCTGAAAATATACAAACACATTCTCGACCAAGGTTAATAGAGAACTCTTTTCTATAAATTTTACTTGGGATCCTTTATTTTTTGCCCAAACAATTTTCCTTTGGCTTATTTTGACACCATATATGTTTTTCATGGGTGTCCTGCTGTGTGAAAATTAATTTTCAAAGTAAAAAATTTTTTCTAGATGTAATTTACTTACAGGATATTTTTTCTTACATGGTATTTTTCCACTATCCCCCTTTTTTATTTAATTTTTAGGAGGTTTTGGAAGATTTTTATAATGCAGTCTTGATAACTTTAAATTTTAATTTCTGCACAAAATATGACTGCTTTAGGTTCATTGCATGTTAAGTAATTTTACCATGAAATGAACCATCAATAGAAATTTTGGTTAATACTTTAGGAACAGCTTTTGTACAATTACATTTTCTTGAATATTTATTTATTTTCAATTAGCCAATTTAAATTAATCTGAAAACTTGACTATTTTACTGTCAAATTTAATACTCATTAAATAACAACAATCTTAGTTTACTCAGTAAATATTAATGGAAAGGATTATTTTGCATCCTTGAGAAAGCCCTGAGCATTCCTGGATTTAGATATAGGGCAGCTGCCATCAGCCAACTCTCTGTTGCCTGGGTCTCAATCCAAGCTGGGCCAAGTCTCTTTCTGTATCTGGGTCCAGATCTGATCTGGGCCAAGTCTCTGTATGTTGCCTGGGTCCCGATTTGAGCTGGCATGGGAAGCGCGAAGCAGCCATGGGGCAGGAGACCTCCTTCAGAAGGGGCGAGTGTTCAAGCCCCTGTAATGTTGGGGGGGTGAGGTTCTGTGCCCCACCTCTGTTGACCCCCAAGTTCTCTCCTGATGGCCCCTCTGCGACTGTGCCTGTCTTAGGTTGTTCCTCCCTTGAGGAATCTTACCCGTCTTTGACTAACCAGCCATCCTCCGGGGCCAAGCAGGGTGATGTGAGGTTCAGTTCTGTCTCCTTGGTAGCCTACGCCCCTATGGCCTCCATGCCCAGTACCTGCCTTGGGATCCCCTCGCCTGCTGGCGGGGCCCCGGCATTGATCACATATCTTGGGGAACCCAGGTTTCTTCTCCAGGGAGGGCCCATCTCACGCCATTGGGCGAGAGACAGATCCATGGTACCAGTCATTATGAGGCTTCAACCTCAGCATGAACTGAAAACTCAGGCAACAGCTGTGGGCAATTGGATTGTGAGAAGAGGGTCCCTCTTGGCAAAAAGAGCAAGAAGGGTCAATATAGAATGCTCAAATGCTTTCCCAAGGGGCTTTCCACACAGTGGAAGGGATTAAATTCTTTCATGTCCTTTTTAAATTGCTGCCAAACATTCAAAGAATTAATTTGTAAGTTTGGGATAATTGTACAATGTGCTGTTGTAAAATATCAAAAATTATAATGAAATTTTAAAGTATCATGTAAGAATATTCTTTGTTCTAGGCCATGGCAATTCAATCTCAAACTGGCTATCAATTTCTTTTGTACACAAAAGGTTTTAACCAGTTAAAGTCTCCTAATAATTTCTAAAAGTCATTTAATCTTTTCTTATCTACACCTTCTGAGGTCTGATGCGTTGATTATCAATTACAATCTCTGATGTTTGAAGGAAAACTCTATTTTCTCCCAAAATAATCTGCAGGCTATAGAGAGTTTCATTTAAGGATCTTTGTCTTTCTTTTTACAACAAGCAACCTGTATGGTTACAGCTTGAAAGGCAAGCCTCAGGCGACTAGCTAGCTATATTACAAGTATTCTTACAGTAAGGCTGACTACTAATTTACTTTCAGATTTAACATTTTAATAACAATTTTCAGTTTATACTGTAAATGTTAGTGAAATAGAATTTAAAATCTTAAAATTCTTTTTTATAAATTTATAATTATATTTTTAAAGTATCCTCTTAGGCTTATTTGAATATACAGAGGAATCATGGGAAGCCTTCAGTAACCCTTTTTAGAAAACTTATTTAAATTGCTTACAAAGACATTGGCTTATTTAAAGGAAGGGGACTGGCCTTTGTTATTACAAGATGGTGGGCAGTAACCACGTGGCCAGAGAGGCAGGCAAGATGGCGGCTGCCTCACAAGCGGCAAATGTTGCCCCGCCTCTAGCTTAATTAAGAATGCTGGCGGCTACGAGCCAGGATTCAATTACTTATAAAAACATTGGCTTCTCATGTAACTTAATTTATATGAGACATTGATTATATTTTAAAAATCCAATTTATAAAGTAACTTAAGTAGATATCTTTAATTTAAAAAGCAAAGAAACCTATTCAGTAAAACTTATAGGTTTGATATTTTATTGGTCTGATCCAAAAGTATGAACACTGTCCCACCTCCAGCCGATCCAAAAATGCAGGCTGCTTGAGGCTTTTGTCTTTTTAGAAATTCTACTGCTGTTGAAAATGTTGGCTATATTTAAATATATTGGTTTTGCCCTTCTTACAGGCAAAAACTTTCATTATTTTATAAAGCTTTCCATGAAGAGAGAATAGACTTTTGAAATACATTTAAGGGCCTGTGAAATGTCTTAAAAGCTATTCTCAAAACCTTGAAATACCTTGGAAAGGCCAAACATATAATATATATATATATGTATATATATGATTTAAAGATTATATACTTAAATTATCTTAAAGAATATCAATTAAATTTAAACTGTATCGCAGAATTAATTCTCTTTTTTAAATCAGACCAAGAAGTAACATGTTTTGAATTCCTAATTATTTAAGAGAAAACACATTTTATTTTCTCAAAAATTAGGTTGCTATACTCTAGGCATTTAGTTACCACAATTCTATAATTTCTCACAATTCAATCTGAACCTTAAACTTCCAGAGTTTGTAAGTCAAATATTTAGCAGTTCTTTATTAATAACCCTTTATATTTTTAAGAATAAATTTTAAAATCTAATAGTTAACTTTAAATCATGTTTTTTCTGGCTGGGGTTGGCCTAGCCACTTGACCTTTTCTGGGAAGGTCAGCTAGCAAAAGGTGTAGCCATTGAAATGCAAATGAACATTCTTTAAAAATGGCCGCTGGCGGGAACCAGCCCACCTACACGCTAGGGGAAGGGCGCGTCCATCCCTCCCTCCATAAAAAAGGGTGTAGCTTTAAAACCTTTTAATGGAGAGTAAAGAGACCTTAAACTTTCAGAGCTTTAAATCTTAGATAGCAAAATTAAATACTTAGCATTTCTCAAATCAATAATACTTTTACATTTTTAAGGATACATTTCAAACAAAATATAAGGCATAGTCAATTAATAGATTAATTAATTATAACATCTAGACTTCATACTAGGCATACTCAGATCAACATTTCAGTATTATCTACTTCCTGGGGGTTACTTGCCTCGGGGTGGGTAATTTCAAAAGAGTCACCCCAAATCACCTTGGGAAACCAGCCTCTATCTCTCTCCCCGGTTCATCTCCACCATCTTTAAGGCCAAAATAGTCTCGGGTTTTTATTCTGTACACAGAAAAAGGTCAAGTCCAGCTCAAAACTATGCGCACTCGTTTTTAAACTGGCCTTTTCCCTTGCATGTGCACAGAAATTCCGGATGCATTTATAAATTTGTAAAAGCTTTAAGTCATTAGCTGGAAAATAAATAAAGATGGTGAAGATGAGGCCTTTCAAATTGGCTGTCTTGGGGAGTGGCGTCCATATTGGATCACCTCGTGTCTCCCTTCCCCCACCTCCTTCTTTCTTAGGGGGAAGATTCAGTAATGGTCTGGCATCTACTGTTTTTATTTTATTTACTTTTTTCAATTTTTATTTATTTTTATTTTTAAGGAAAGAAAAGATTTTTAAGATAAAGAATTATTGGCCGTTGCTGAGAAGTTCCTTTTATTCTTTTTTACTTGGTTACAAGTAGTTTACACGTGGAGGCAGAAGAGGTGCAGATGGTATTATTAGAGACTTGCACCCTTCCATTGCAGGCTGTAAGGCCGTGGCTGCACCCCACTTAGACATTCTTAAACTCTCCTGTGCTGAATCAAGGCCATCACCAATTAAAATAGGAATTTTCTCTGGACCAAAAGTCCTGAAGGGCGTGTGGAAGGGGGATGGGAGTTTTCTTTAAGAATTTCCTCCCCCGTTTTAATAACTTCCTGAACGTCAGGGTCATGTGAGTGGATTTTCAGCATGTCATTAATTAAATTCCAGTAGGAAAAAGTAGTTACAGGAATTTTTTCAGGGCCAAAGGCTTGATAAAAATCTTGTAAAGCATCTCCTACTCTAGCCCATCGTCTATGATTGATGGTTCCTTCTAGGAGGAACCAGGGAAGGGTATCATGAATAAAGTCAAAAGATTTCTTGAGATCCTTCTTTTTAACCCTTACTCCTCTCGTCCTGAGGGATTTCTTGAGGCTATCAAGGAACATTTCATGACTACTCAGTGAATTCCCCATTCTTGGTCGGCTGGATGGCTTTTTAGGTACTTATCCTCTCCCACGTAAGCCTCCGGGCTGTATAAACCCCACGCCAGGTCAGCCTGACTTTTTTCGCCTACTGTGAAATCAAAGCGGAACTCTCTCCTTTCAATATTGCTCTTTACTCCCTTGCTTGCGTGAAACAGTCGGTAGGTATAATCCGCCTACTCGGACCCTCATAGACAAGGAAGATCCCTGATGCCCCCGTCCCATAGGAACGGGGGAGGTGAACTCCTCGTGGTTGAGTCTGTGAGGTGAACGACCTTTTGTTCATAGCAAGCGCAAGGTTTGGAGAGCAAATCTACTCAGTGAGGAATTCACGACAGAGAAATCAAGCAGGGATACTAGGCCAGGTGATTCAGAGTTGTCACTACCGAGACTGGGTACCCTTCACTCTTCCCCAGTACGGTGAGGTGACTGCTTATTAGTGGGCTAGAGGAATTGACCCGAAAAGCCAATAATAACAGCCGAGCAAAGAGGGGTGAAATGTCCGAAAATGCTTGTTTGTAAAATTATCCACTTACCTCACTCCGATCTGACTCGCGGCGGGTGCGCGGCGATCTAGGGGGGAATGCAATCCGAAGGTGCGAGATCAGGGGGAATGCAATCCGAAGGGTCGCCTGGCCAGGCCTTTTCAGTGGATGTTCCCGTCGGAGGGTCTCTAGACCACGTTGGGCGCCATCTTTGCCCCGACCCGCGGGGCAACAACGCAGACACCAGAGACGAACCTAAGAGAACGAGACAAACAAGGGACGCGAAGAATGGAGGCAAGACAAATGGGTTCTGATCAAGCCTCAAAATTTTATTCTTACAGCGGTGCCTTATATCCAAGTCAGGGAGTGGGAGGTGGGGCGCGGGGAGTGAACTGTGGACCTATCAGTGCTTGCCAGCAGGGGCTGCAGGCAGGGGAGGGGGTATGAGGAAGTAGCCGTGGGTGCACGTGGTTTCTAGAAGGGGAGATGTCTAGGAGGGATGGGGGCTGAGCGGGTCATGTGGGTTAGATAATTTGCTAAGGTCGTAAAGGGTGCTGACTATAGATAAAGGATGGGGCGGTTGGAGGGCAGGTGTGGTGGTAGAAGGGCAGTTATGCGAAGAATGCTTTGTCCTTAGGCATGAGGAAGTAGGCCTATGGTGAGGACCAGTTTTCCATGAGGTTCTGTTTCATTAGCTTACTAAAATAATGTTAGAATTAATTTGTCATTGACTCTTGGCTCCTGACACAGCACCAAGTACATGATACATGCTTAATAAATATTTGTTGAGTGCATGAATGTTGGCTACAGCTAATTAACTCTGAATCTTATAGACCTGGTATTTATAAAATATATATATATGTATATTTTTTATTGATTTCAGAGAGGAAGGGAGAGGGAGAGAGAGATAGAAACATCAATGATGAGAGAGAATCATTGATTGGCTGCCTCCTGCATGCCCCACATTGGGGATCAAGCCGGCAACCTGGGTATGTGCCCTGACTGGAAATCTAACCATGATCTCGTGGTTCATAGGTCAACACTCAACCACCGAGCCATGCCAGCCATGCTAGACCTGGTATTTTTTTTTTTTTAACATGATTTCAAATAGCACTGTCCAGTGACATCTGAGGCCTGATGATCCCCATTCCAGAATACCTCTGAGTCTTTCTCTTTTGTTAAGAAACATTGAAACCAGCCCAAATGACACTCAGGTTCTTTTGCCTGCCTTCAAGAAGCCAAACACATGACACAGATGCTGATGGAAGGAAAGTGATTTATTCAGGTGCCAACAACCTGAGAAGATGGCAGGCTCATACCTTAACAAACATCCTAACATCTCAGGATTGGCAAAGGGCCTTTATAGAGGGGTCATGGGAAGAGGGGAACTAATGCATTCTGGCACATGCAGTTTCACATTCCAGCTCTCAGGTGGTTTTGATGTTCTCTTTTGTGTGTGTCAGCATCTGGCATGTTTTTCTCTCTGTCGGTTTTATTGCTGATGTCTGGCGACAGGATGTTGTAGGCCTGGCCAGTCATGGGCATTTGCTATACTCCTATGATTGAGGCCACATGTTTAAATATGAAACTATTAATATCTTAGAGTATAAGTTTTATTAGTATATACTTATTTTTTATTCTTGGTTAGTTAGTTAATTAAACATGCATTTTTTAATAATCTATACCCTATTACAGCATCTTTTATTTTGCCAAATAAAAAACCTTGTTTCTTATTATTTTTTAAATCACAGAACCAGGCTGAATATCATTAGACATAAACACACACATACACAATTACTAATTTCATGAGTTGTCTCCCATACTCTGTCTCAAAATACTCTGTCTCTAGTTATGTCTCATGGAATTTTTCAGTTAACCTCATACACCAACTTGGGATAAATAGAAAAATGAAGTCTTTTGGTTTTAGCCACAGTCCCAAAATGCTATTACAGGTAGAACATTTGTTGGATGTCAGTCATTGTTGCTGGGTTAGAAGAAGAATAAGAAAGCTGCACGTACAGTTCCAGATGTGATTACAATGTGAGTTTGTATGCTCCTGACCAGCAGGCTTTGTTCTCTTTCCCTTTCATTGTTTTGTTTTGTTTCTTTCTACAGGGGTTTCTTTACATGCTTCCATAAAAATATATCTTCTATTCAGAATCACACTGGAGAGCAGGTGTTTTGAATGAGTAGTACTGTTACATATTAAATAATGGAATCTACAATAGAGAAATCTGAACTCTGGGGTTACAAATCAAAATAAATGCTAAGTAAACAAATGACTTGGCTGGCTAGTAAAATGTTTAATTCTTTTTCAAATTTGGACTTTTGCTTTATGCCGTATTACAAGAAAAATCAGTTAACCTACATCTGCACAATGAGTCACACAGCCTCTCTTTCTATTTCTCCCCTCAGTGCTGAGAAATGACCAGGTCCTGGAAGTTGTAATCTATGTGGCTTGGGTTCTTTGGTGCCAGGACGGACCATGGGATGTGGCCTGACACCTGGGGGCCTTCCTGCAGGGCCACGAAGAGGGCAGGGGGCATATCTGCAAGACAAAGACCCCAGCGGGATATATATATATATAGACAGGCTCTCTGCATGTTTCTTCACTCTGATTTGGAAATTATTCCTAGAGTCCACTAGTGTTAATAAAGGGGGTCCCTCCCTTTCTCTAGGAAGCGTGCTTGGTATTTCTTTGGTCTTCTGTAACAAGAGGATACAGTAGAATGTGAATATTGAAGCCAGCAATCTTAAGAAGCATCTTATCTCACTCTTTTTATTGGAATTTATTCCTCTTTCCAGCTTATACTCTTTATTTACAAAGACCATTCAACTGAGATAAGAAACTGCGGCTTTTTTTTGTATTTATATTTCTCCTAGGTTGAATTTTCCAGAAACATGATGAATATTTATAACAGCATTAACCGGCTCACTTATCATCAACTGTTGGCTTTGCAGGCACCACCCTTCACTCTTTCTTTCTGAGTTGCCTGGCCAATAGTTATTGTCTAGAGTTTTGGACAAGAAAGGAAAATTGCCATCTTATTTGGCATAAAGCCCTCATTTGCCCAGTGTATTATTCAGAGTAGAAGGATTTATTAGTGATACGTGATTTTTGGACTGGAACATGGGGTGTTTCCCTGGGCAGGATGGTTCCTCGGAGTCCAAGAATGAATCCATGGACTGAAGATGGTATAGCAAAGGTGGAGATTTATTGAAGAACAAGTACAGACTCCCACATGGGGAGGGGGAAAGAATTTCACAGCAGACTCCCACATGGTGAGGGGGAAAGGGTCCCGCCGACTTCCTGTTTTCACGGTTTATAAAGGCTGTAAGTCCCCGTGTCCTGATATCCCTTCTGAGTGGTCAGTATTCCCTTTTGAATTGGTTACTATAGTAACTATGGAGCTCACAGGTCAAACATCACATGGGACATGTGTAGCTCTCCTCCTCATTGTTCTCCCATTCCCTCTGGGCTTTCTTTCTCCTTTATTTTGTAAATATAGACCTTTTGGCTACTCCCAGTTCCCTTATCTTATGGAAATGTAAATTCTCCCAGTCTTCCTTGTCTTATGGAAATGTAACTGGGACTGGCTCCCTTGTGTTATGGAAATGTAACCTCTCCCAGCTCTGTAGCCCTGTGTGCTTTCCATGGAGCCCCTTAATTTCTAAAATTTCCTAAACCTGCCTATATCCCCCTAAAATTCCTATTTCATTAGGGTTGTTAAACACTCCAAGGCATACTCTTTGCACCGGTTGTCTGAGGCGCTTTGGGACAGACATTAATCACATTCTTGGCAGAGGTTTGTAGGCTATTAATGTTGGTCAAGGATCTGACCCATTGTCTCCTTGAAGTGGGAGAAAAAGATATCAGACACACTGCCCAGCTAATTCTTAACTAATCTCATGGTAATTTAAATGGAAAGGATTAACCAGTTCTCCTTTATAAAAGATGAAACTAAAGACTTTTGAGGGGCAATCCCTGAGTGTCTTTCCCCACTGCTCATCAGTGGGTGAGCTGAGACTACAATTTAGGACTCCCGTTCCCAATTTAGACTTATAAAATCTCAGAAGCAGGATTTCCCTGTGTCCCAAGTAGATCCCGGGAAAGGATCTGGGGTGTTTATCTAAGGCGTCCCTTGAGATAGACTTTAACCATGCAGGTGTTGGGACATTCAAGTAGTTGCTAGTGAAGAGGCTGCTCTACGCAAACAGGACCACCGGCAGGCCTAGGACTGAAAAGACCAGAAACTTTAATTTCAGTTTTAAGCATACACAAAATAATTAACTGCTGGAGGAATTACACCACATGAAACATATGCAATTGCCAATCAGACAGCACTTTATTACTCACAAAAGTTCCTGATGCTGCGGGTGCAGGCTTGATGGGATCCCAGTGGTGCTGTCCTCTGGGGTCCGGCAGCTAGGCTGGTCCGGTTCCTGCATGCAGGGGGCCGGTGCTCCTCACCTGAGAACTTGCTCACGTCTCGATCGGGAGATACTAGGCGTCCTTCTGTCTGGCAGAGAGAGGAGCATGGAGCGGCGTCCCTTGCCAGACTGGCAAAAGGACATGCCTTTGTGGCGGTCTCGACAGGCGAGCACTGTTGGCTGGTCAGAACCCATTTTTAAAGCCTGTTTCGTACCTGCAGCAGTTCAGGTGGCTATCAATGAATTACGTCAATGCACACATGTTAATCTCAAAAAGGGCAGGGGCTACATGTGGTTATCTAGGGAGAGTACATCACTCACACAAATGGTTATCTTAGCAAGTCACTCTGAGTCAGTAACTGAAGTTCAAATCCTTATCTATGGGGTACACAGGCTTCAGGGCAGTGGGGAATGTGTCCTTAATATCATACTTTAAGTTTCAGGAAAGTTAACTCAAACATTTTAGGACCTTTTTTAACATTTTTAAAACTTTTAAAAACATTTCTATATTTTACTACAACAATCTGGATTTACCTGAAGGATCCAACCTTTAGATACAAAGTGGAGAATCTCATACCTGTTAACGAAAAAAACCATTGAAACCTGTAAAGAATTTCAGTGAGTTTATTTGAGCCAAACTGTCAACATATGCCGGGAAGCAGAACCTCAATGAATTGAGATAATGCTCCGGAGAATGCAGGGTTACATCTATTTTTATACATTGAAATCAAAGGAAAGGGACGTAGGTGAGTTACATGAAATCCATTGGTGATAGATTAGGGAGGTGGGACAAAGCAAAGCGGGGAAACCTCTGGGATAGGGTGAAAAGCGAAATGATGGACATGTGCTTCTCTTACAGAGATGGATACAGGATACTTTAACGTAATTAACAGTTGACAATTAACTTGATAACAATAACAATGAGGGAATGTCCCGGTGCCATTTGTTGTGCCCTGAGGGGTCCGGGGCTCAAAAGGAAGTTACAAGTTACCCAGACATCTCACAGATATGTTATCTTAGAGGCAAAAAGGCAAATGGGCTCAGTAAAGAAGATCTAAGTTGATCTTTGTCAGGGAAGATAGCAGCTTAGGAATGACTGCCCACTATAACCTGTTTGTAGTTAAATATTTAATTTTCAGACCATCTTTTGTGGTTATTTTAGGTCTCTGAGTTTTCAAGACTGCCACACGCCTCCCCTGAGCTTGTCAGGTTAGCAGGTGGCTTCTTTCGTTCACATACCTATCCAGATGTTAACGTAAGAAACATTCAAACCTGTAATGAATTTTTGTGAATTTATTTGAGCCAAACTGTGGTCAGTTGCCAGGAAGCAGAATCTTAATGTACTGAGATAATCCTTCAGAGAATGGTGGTTTTTCACCTAGTTTTATAAATTATCATCAAAGGAGGAGACATTAGTGGTTTACATGAAATCCATTGGTGATAGATTAGGGAGGTGGGAGAAAGCAAAGCAAGGAAATATCTGGGATTGGATAAAAGGCAAAATGATAGACACATGCTTCTTTCACGTAAGTGGGTACAGGATCCTTAATAGTCAACAATTAACACAATGAAGGAATTTGTGGTTTCAACCTGGTGCATTGATTGCACCTTGAGGGGTCCAGAAAAAGTTACAAGTTACCCTGACATTCCCAAGGTATGTTATCATAGATGCAAAAAGACTATAGGCTCAGTTAAGATCAAAATTGATCTTTGACAGGGAAGATACTGGCCCAGGACATGACTACCCACTATAAACTGCCTTTTAATTAAAGACGTTTTAATTTCAGACCATCCTTTGTGGTTACTTCAGGTCTCTGAGTTTGCAAGGCCACCACACAAGCCTTCCCTGAGTTAGTCAGGTTAGCCTGTGGCCCCTTTTTGTCCACACAGATGGCCCTGAGTAAATGGGAGTGTGACGGTGTTGCAGAAGACCAAAGAAATACCAAGCATGCTTCCTAGAGAAAGGGAGGGACCCTGTTTATTAACACTAGTGGAATCTGGGAATAATTTCCAAATCAGAGTAAAGAAACACGCAGAGGGCTTCACTTTTTATAGCTTTCTGTGGTCTTTGTCTTGCAGATATGGTTCTGCCCCCTTTCGTGGGCTTACCGGAAGGCCCCCAGGTGTTGGGGGTCCCCAGGCCATATCTGATGATCTGCCCTGGAGCCAGGGGTAACGACCCTCCCCCACACCCCTAGGGCAGTGCATTGTTCACAGTTTTTAATGACCAGATACTCCTTGCAAGACCAGTTTCCTCCTCCATAGTGTATTGAGGGACTGAAGAATTCTTTTATTCAATAGATGGTGAAAACACTGGGCTTCTACGTCTGAGGGGGCTGAAAAGTGATGGCAAAACTTCTCTTCCCTCCCCTGCTAGCTCAGAGGAAGATGCTCGCAGTGACAGCGAGACAGGAGGGTTCATTAGAATATTCTCAGAAGTTTACTTTTCAAAAGGGATGAATCCCAGACCTTTGAAAAACATTTCTGGGATGTAAAACTGTCAAGAGGCTTTCTTATCTCTAAGAGATTTATAGACACATCAAAAGATTAGAGAAAGCATTTGCAACCACTAGGTTTCTCCTGGAAATGTTTTGACAAAGGGAGGTGGCAAATGGCCTGTTTACATTTCAGCAGACTGAAATTCCCAGCCCCACCTCCATAAGTGACACTAAATGCCTCCAATCTTTAGGGATGATTAGAACAGAAGAAATAAGATTTATGGTTGTTTTGTGTGTTTTTCCAGTCTCCCCCCCCCCCCCAAAAAAAAAGCATTATTATAAAGGGATTATAATTTCATTGTAAAGAAATTGTTGAAGAAAAGTACAGTATAAGGCAACTCAAAATCACCCTATGAGGTTTACTCTAAAAGGATGAACTAAATTTGTGACTGCTTGGAAATTATGTAAATATCCTATTATAATTAACAATGCTTTTATGTTTTCCCATCATCAAAGCTAGTTCAGTATAATTGAATCAAGTATTTACCAAATGAAACATCATATCTAGACTAATCGCAGGAGAACTAAAGGAAGCGATTAAAATTATCACTAACTTTCTACTCACCACACCAGCATAATACTGTTATTTACAAAGCAAAATACGAAAGCATAAAAGGTACAAGAAGGAAGATGTCACAAAAGAAAGGGCAGTTTCAGAATTAGAGGTTACCCCTTCTCGTTCCCATTCTTCTCCTCAGAGATTCAGTGAGAAGGCTAAAAAGGGCTAATTCCAACGGAACCCTGATATTTGGGGGATAGCAATTGGAATCCATGCCAGCAAGCTCAGTGTACATTCTTGATAACCTATAATTAAGTCACTACCTCCTTCCCAGATACTGATCTTGCAGAACCTGTTGCAGAGGCCATAAAACTGTGAACAGTGCATGCCCCGGAGGGAGGGTTATTAATGCTGGCGCCAGGCCAGACCATCAGATATGGCCTGGAGACCCCCAACCCCTGGGGGCCTTCTTGCAAAGCCTGCGAAAAGGACTGGAAGCATAATCCATATTTGTGGGACAAAAAACCACAGGGAGATGTAAAAAGAAGCCCCCTGCATGTTTCTTCACTCAGATTTGGAAAGTTATTCCCTGAGTCCGCCGGTGTATTAAACAGTGTCCCTCCTTTTCTTTAAAGCATCGCTTGGTTTTTCTTTGGTCTTCTGCAACAATATATCCTAACAATGCTCTCCTTGCCCATTATTCCTTGCCCACTTCCTCTTCTTTCCTTCCTTTCATTATTTGGGGCTCCAATACAAACACCTTTTTGGATTTATTTCATTTTTGTATCCCTGAGGCACAGCCCAATGGACCACATTTTATATATGAATGAATGAATTCTCCTTTATTAAAATTATTTAATCAGGAGAAAAGTACAGTATAAGGCAACTCAAAATCACCCTTTGAGGTTTACTCTAAAAGGATGAACTAAATTTGTGACTGCTTGGAAATTATGTAAATATCCTATTATAATTAACAATGCTTTTATGTTTTCCCATCATCAAAGCTAGTTCAGTATAATTGAATCAAGTATTTTTGTATGAGCCTGGTTGCTAGAATTAAAAAACTGCTTGGAATCTTACAATTTTTATCTCTGTTGTGTTTTGTTTTGTTTTTAATTTTTCCTGCTTATTAAGGTACTAGTGGTCCAGTGCACAAAATTCGTGCACAGGGGTGTGTGTGTTCCTCAGCCTGGCCTGCACCCTCTCCAATCTGGGATCCCTCGAAGTATGTCCTACTGCCAGTTTACAGGGATCGGGCCTAAACCGGCAGTCAGACATCCCTCTCACAATCCGGGACTGCTGGCTCCTAACCACTCACCTGCCTGCCTGCCTGCCTGATTGCCCCTAACCACCCTGCCTACCGGCCTGCTCACCCCCAAATGCCCCCCTATCAGCCTGATCACCCCCAACTTCCCCCCGTGCCAGTGTGCTCGCCCCCCAACTGCCTCCACTGCCAGCCTGCTCACTCCAAACTGCCCCCCCTGCTGTCCTGATCACCTCCAACTGACCCCCACTGATGACCTGCTCACCCCCAACTGGCCCCCTGCTGATCTGTTTACCTCCAACGGCCCCACCCTCCACCAGCCTGATCACCCACAACTGTCATCCCATCCTGGCCTGATCACCCACAACTGCCCTCCCCTCTTGGCCTCTAACTGCCTCTACCTCAGCCCTGCCACCATGGCTTTGTCCAGAAGAACATCCGGAAGGTCTCCTGGAAGGTCTTCCAGTCTAATTAGCATATTACCCGTTTATTAGTATAGATAGAGGCCTGGTGCATGGGTGGGGGCTGGCTGGTTTGCTATGAAGGGTATCCCAGATCAGGGTGGGGGTCCCCACTGGGGTGCTTGGCCAGCCTGGGTGAGAGGTTGATGGCTGTTTGCAGGTTGGCCACGGCCCCTGGCGACCCAAGCTCCCAGGCCCTCCTTTATTTGTTTTTTTTTTTTTGTTTTTTTTCAGTGCCTCCTTGAGTGGAGGCCAGGGCTGGCTGGAAGCAGGTATCTGGGATTTATTTATCTTCTATAATTGAAACTTTGTAGCCTTGAGTGGAGGCCAGGGCCGGCCAGGGCGGGTGGGAAGGTTGGCTTCCTCCATCACCAGGGGCAACCCAAGCCTCCAGCTCCGTGGCTGCCGGCCGCCATCTTTGTTGAGTTAATATGCATACTCACTCTGATTGGCTGGTAGGCGTAGCAGAGTTATGGTCAATTTGCATGTTTCTCTTTTATTAGATAGGATGAGTCAATATAACGATAAAATCATTACAGAAATACAAAAAATAGGAAGTGAAACTCCTACACATCCCTAACCTAGAGGTAAGTGCAGTTTACAGTTTGATGTGTACCTCAAATTTATTATTTTTATGTAGCTATATCTATCTATATACACACCTACATATGCATATTTGCATCCTATACCCAAGTAGGGTCATAGTAGGCAAATGAATCTTCAACTGCTTCTTCCATCTCCCTGCTTCCCGCATTTGATAGTACTGTATTTTTCCATGTATAAGATGCTATTTTTTTCTAAAATTGATAGACTGAAAATCGAGGGGAATCTTATACACAGAAGTCAGCCGAGGAGGGAGCTGCGTGGGTGCGTAGCTGCCCATACCTTGTCAAACAGGCTTCCTCCAATCACAAGCCTTATTGTTACGGATGTCAGCTGATGCCATAATTGGAGGTAGAGGTGGAAAGTGCGCAGATGCAACAGGGACTGGAGCATTCTGAGCCCATAAAGATGTCAAAAAATAAAAAGATAAATAAAAATGTGTTCTGTTTTATGTTTAAAATATTGATTTCTTAATTTTGGGTTGGAAAAATGGGGGGTGTCTTATACATGGGGCATCTTATACCTGGTACATGCAAAAATATGGTATATCTTGACTTGAATTTTTTCTAAATCCCTTTCCAACTTTGAATTGTATGTTTCTGAATCAAAGCCAAAAGCTCACTTATTTTTATTAGCTAGTTATCATTATTATAAAAGAAATACACATACATGATAATGTAACTGGACAACCAATGGGTCCAGGCCTGTCACTATTTGAGCCCATTAAGCAGAGACAGGGTTGAATCATATGAGCGTTTATTCCAATACTGCTGGCAGTATGGGAGAGCAGCAGGTCATCCACAAAAATCTGCTCTGCTCCCCATCGTAAGCCAGCTGCTTATATTGGGTAGAAGAACAAAGATAACATGGGAAAGTCGGCAAAAGGTATGCCAAATGGGCAGTTTACAGGTCTGGAGATTTGCAAAGTTCAGTAGGTATGCAAAGACTGGGGGTCTTCAAAGGGCTAGTGATATACAAAGGGCAGAGGTCTTTAAAGGGCTGACCATTCTGGTATCTGCAACAAGGTTGTTAATCTTTCCATGATAATAGGCAGCTCCCTATGGGGAGGATGGGCTGCATTTCCAGGTGCCCTCTTAGCCAGGTTAGAATGTGCCTTCTTTAATCAGAATAAAACAGTCACAGTTGACAGAGCATGATTAATATTTTTTACAATTCTAGCTGGTCCCCAATATTCCATTTCTGCCCCATCAGTGAGTGTATTTAATAGTGTAGAAGGGAATAAAATGAAATATAAAACCTCCCTCATCTTCATAGCCTGTTACATTCTCCAAAGTTAACGATTTTTAACAGGCTCCTGAGTATCCTTTTACAAATTTCCAGGGCAAATAAATATACATACTTAAATAGATGAATATATATGTGTTTCAGAAGACCAAAGAAAACCAAGCGATGCTTCAAAGAAGAGGAGGGACACTATTTAATACACCAGTGGACTCAGGGAACAGCCTTCCAAATCTGAGTGAAGAAACATGCATGGGGCTTTCCTTTATATCTCCCTGTGGTCTTTGTCCCGCAAATATGGATTATGCTTCCGGTCCTTTTCGCGGGCCTTGCAAGAAGGCCCCAGATGTTGGGGGTCTCCAGGCCATATCTCATGGTCTGGCCTGGCGCCAGCATTAATAACCCTCCCTCCGGGGCAGTGCACTGTTCAACAGTTTGGCTCAAATAAACTCACAAAATTCTTTACAGGTTTGAATGTCCTCTTACGTTAACAACACCAGTATCTGGGAAGGAGGTAGTGACTTAATTATAGGTTATCAAGAATGTACACTGAGCTTACTGGCATGGATTCAGATTACTAGCCCTCAAATATCAGGGTCACATTGGAATTAGCTCTTTTTAGCCTTCTCATATGTACATATGTTATAGGCAGTTAGACAGTGTGGACAAAAAGGGGCCATATGCTAACCTGACTAGCTCAGGAAAGGCCTGTGTGGTGGCCTTGCAAACTCTTAAGACCTAAAATAACCACAAAGGATGGTCTGAAATTAAAACTCTTTTAACTAAAAGCAGTTTATGGTGGGTAGACATGTCCTAGACTAGATTCTTCCCTAACAAAAGTCAATCTTTACCGTAATTAAGCCTGTCTGTTGTCTTTGGCATCTATAATACCATATCATTGGAATGTCAGGGTAACTTGCAACTTCCCTTTTTCTGGACCCCTCAGGGCACAACCAATGCACCAAAGTGCCAGGACTGGAGACCCCAAATTCTTTCATTGTTATCTTGTTAATTGTTGACTGTTAACTGTCTTGTACCCATCTATGTGAAAGAAGTATGTGTCTATTGTTTTACTTTTATCCAATACCAGAGGTTTCCTCCACTTTGCTTTCTCCCACCTCCCTAATCTCTCACCAATGGATTTCATGTAAGCCACTTACGTGTCCTTCTTTGATTGTTATGATAAAACAAGTTGAAAAACCACTGTTCTCCAGAGCATTATCCCAATGTGTTGATAGTCTGCTTCCTGTTAATTATCAACAGTTTGGCTCAAATAAACTCACAAAATTCTTTACAGGTTTGAATGTCCTCTTACGTTAACAACAGACATGAAAAGAGCAAGAACAATGGGCCAGGTACAGAAGGTCACCAGGACAGAAAGCCCAGGATGCCTAGCAAGGAGCAAAACAGAGAAAACAAGGACCTCACCCCCAGGCTAATCTTTCCTCCTGGAGCATATCGCTGGTCCTGTGGTTTAGACCCCTGACCTTTTCCTCCCTAAAGATAACATCTAGGCCTCAGTTGTATTTCAGCTCCAGGCCTAGAAAAGCAGTAAAACCAGACAAGTGATGCTGTGGCAGCCTCAGAGACAGCTGCATTGAATAATGACCCCCCTGCCCTGGCTCTAACCAATCAGTGGACACCACAACCATGAAAGAGCACACCTGAAAAGCTGATGGATATTATATTAAGAACCTCCCCTAAGACCTCCCCTAAGATTCCCACCTGCAAGAGAGAGATAAATACCCTCAGTACAAAGGACCCAGAACATGCTCTCCCCCATGGGGAATATGCCCATGCCATTCCCTTCCCCCTTCTTCCCTCCAAGGGACCCCTTAAGACTTGCAACTAGGGGAGCAATGGGCACCGGCAGCTTGTCCTGAACTACCCCCTGAACCTGCCTCCAAGGCTCCCTTTTCTCTGACTTCTCAGAGAGCCAAAGCAGCCCAGCTGAGGCTCTCCTGTTGCTTCTTCTATGCCCTTCCTAGTTTTACTGTCCTGAGTGTATTTTTGCTGTGGCCAATAAATTCTTGCTTCCTTTGCTGTGTTATAGAATTTACCAGGTGACTGAAAAATACACAGGGAGTACTCGGAGATCCAGGATAAACCTATTTATTTTCAGATGTTTCAGATGTACTAGTACAGTCACTCAGGGGGTCAGTTCTCCAAATCCCTGAGTGAGTGAATATGGAGGAAGCTTTTCCTTTATACCGTTTGATTTCTTTGTCCCCCAAATATGGATCAGGCTTCCGGACCTTTCATGGGCTTTGCGAAAAGCCCTGCGTGTTGGGATGGGGGGCGTGAGACCATACCCAAAGGCCTGGCCTGGCACCAGTGCTGATAACCCCCTCCGGGGTTTGTGTACGGTTCATGGTTTATGGCCTCTGCAAAAATGGAGTATTCTGGGAAACAGGTTCTACAAAGCAGGACAGGCATCAATGGAGTTAATTATCGGCTAGCAAGAGTGTGCGTTAGAAGGCAGGTTACTGGCACAGATTCAGATTGCTAGCCCCCCCAACAATGTCTTATATTCCCCATCAGCTGCACTTTGTCTCTTGATTAAAATCTTTCCTTCAAGAAGACAAGAACTGAGGTCTCATTGTCTTGCCAGTAATACACACATGTATTCACAAAAGGAAGTCACTTTTTTCAATTTTTATATAACTCATTGCAAGTATTTAACAACTTTCCCTTGGATAAATTTCTCTTACATAAGCCTCTGGTAAATCAATAAAAATCACCAATCAGATCTAGATACTGTAAAATACTACTTACCCATGGCACAGACTGCTTACCAATTTCTAAGAATGGTCTCCTCTTCTCTATTAAGAAGTCCACCAGTTTTTTTGATAGGCTGCTCAGAATGAAAACCTACCTTTCCCAGCCTCCTTTACTATGTTCATGTATATAAATATTTGGTCCAATAAGCAGTGAGAAAAAGAGCTGTGGACAGCTTCTAGGTTATGCCTTATAAAGTAAGCTGTATTCATTCCTTTTGTCAATGTCCCTTTTCTACTTGGAATATGGAGCTTGGACAGAAACAGGTAGAATACAATCTTTCCAAAAATTGCACCATCAAGTCAAGCCCTCCCAGAACTATGGCAGTTATCAATAGGAAACTATAAAACAAGGGTCTAGGAACTAACCTGACTTCTTTTTAGTTTTGTTGTTGTTGTTGTTTTAGATATAAAGCCAAGCCACAAGGTACAGAGACAAACTTAATACCTGGTTGGGAAAGCCCCTTTCTGCATCCCATAATATGTGCTGCACAATCCCAGATGCCTTCACTCTGCCAATCTCTCTCTCTCTCTCTCTCTCTCTCTCTCTCTCTCTCACACACACACACACAAATAAAATTAATTAATTAAATGCAACCACCCATTGGCTTTCTATCTCAGGTTCTGCATTCTGACCCATATATTCCAGCCTTGAACCTGGGACTTTATCTCAGTATTCTTGTCCTCTAGCATTTCAATAAATCTGCATTCACTTTACCAATGTCCCTGGTCTAAATTCATTTACATCAGGAGACAAGAACCCATACTCACCAGTAATAGGACCCTAGGAACAAGAAGAACACCTTTGAGATGAAAACACATGAAATAAAGGCTCCTGGACTTCTGATAGCTTTGTAAGCAAAACCACCAAAACTGCTCACATTTTTGGGGAAAGAGAAATATACTTTTATCTTTGCTCCTATAAGCCACTGTTCTTTGGAGTTACTTCTATATACAGGTGAGTGTCTGTCCTTACTGTGAGCATTATTACAAGTTATAATTTTCCATGTACAGAGGCCCATCCTACGTAATAATAGACAAATATGCAAATTGACCATACCTTCGCTATGCCCGCGATTGGCCAGGAGGCGCGGGGGGGGACGGGACTCGGGTGGCTGGGGTGGCCGATTGGGCCGGCGGGACGCTGAGCTCACATCGCCAGCGGCGGCTCAAGTTCAGCGTCTGTGCCATGGCTGTGCTGCGGCACAGAAGGGGCCTCTGGGGCAGCGAGCTCATGTCCCACCGCGGACCATCAAAAGCGGGGGAGCTGGGTGCCTGTCCGCTTAGGCACCAGGCCTTTCAGAAGCCTCTGCCATGCTGGAGGCTTCTGAAAGGGCTGGTGCACCAGCGATCAAAAGCAAAAGCGTGGGAGCTGGGTGCCTGTCCACTCAGGCACCAGGCTTTTCAGAAACCTCCGCCGCGCTGGAGGCTTCTGAAAGGCCTGGTACACCAGCGGACAGGCACCCAGCTCCCCCGTGATCAAAAGCCAAAGCGTGTAGGGGATTCAATCATGCACTGGGCCTCTAGTTTTATGAATAAAAGGGAAACACCAGGATTATGTTCTGAATGTTCTGCCATGATGGTTAAAAGTATTCTGGGGAAATCAATACCGGGGGGGAAATGTGAACATCAGCAAGGGGAGAAATTGAGGCATGTAGGCAATTTCTTCCCCAACATCATCTTTAGTCTCCGCCCCAGAAAACAAGGGTAGGTCTACAGGCGGCTCTTTTAAACAAAAGATGTTTTGCTCATGGTACGTTTCCAATTATCCAGTAGCAGATTTTCTGCTCATTTTTTCTCTGAACATGATGACTGTCTTTGGAAGCATTTGACTTTCCAACAGAAACTGAGGCTGATAGAGAAAGGCAGTGAGAAGAAGACATTTTAAATACAAAAGTGGCCAAAGTGGAAAGGGTGAAGATGCCTGGTATGTAAGTTTCCCTGTTATCTGTCTGTGTTATGAGTCAAATCCTTGGCTGGCTTAAGACTGTCAGACTTATTACTTGGTGAGATGGTCCCACATCTCAATCCTCATCACACTTAGGAGCCGTCGGGCAAAGGGATCACAGGAAAGCCTTGGATAAGGATAGCTGGGGATTCCTTGAGAGGACCAGGGAGAGGTGGGTCTCATTATCATCTATAACTACAACAAAATGGAGGTTGTCGACTTTCAACAAAAAGCCAACCAGATATTTCTCCAGCAAAAATGGGCTTATATTTGGGAACAATAAGGAATTGAAATTCAGTACATGCAACCATGGTGAGACACATACAAGTCCCCTAAAACAAAGTGTGGCAGGATAGTAAGAAGCTAGGAAAATTCCTGGACAAATGGAATGGGGAAACTGAGACAAGAAAATTAAACAAGGCCAGACAGTTTGGGAAGCTTGCAGTTAGCTTGTAAATAACAAGAATTTATCTTCCCCAACCAAGGACACTTGAGAGCAAATGGTTTATACCTCTCCTCCATATCCAGAGATTACATAGATTAAATCACCCTGGCCTGGGAAAATAGAGAACAAAGACCCAATCAATGCCATTTGTGCTAGCTAAACCTAAGGACAGGAGAAATCTGGGGGACAAATAACAAAACCCCCCAAAGTATTTGGATGGTATCACTTGCGGGGGGGAGGGTGGATGTTAGTCAGGAAAGATAGCTGCTAGGGCAGGAGGAAGGGAAGGGAGTGAAAGGAGAGTTTATCTCACCCACTGAGCAAAGAAATCTTGCCAAGATAAAATCACCAGATGTTCTCATAAATTCAGGGAAAATCCACAACAATGTAAAATGGGCTCCTTGAAACCTATAGAAGCAAAAAGTATAAAACCCTTGAACCCAAAGCGGGCTGGGTGCTTAGGTGAGCTGAAGTGCCTGCTTGTGCTTTATGCCAAGTGCATTCTTTTTTTCCCCCAAAAAAATATTTTTATTGATTCCAGAGAAGAAGGGAGAGGAAGAGAGAGAGAGGGAATCATCAATGATGAGAGAGAATCATTGATTGGCTGCCTCCCGCACACCCCACACTGGGGATCAAGCCCACAACCCGGGCATGTGCCCTGACCGGGAATTGAACTGTGACCCCCTTGTTCACAGGCCAATGCCCAACCACCGAGCCACGCTGGCTGGGCCCCAGTGTATTCTTAACAAATTTGCTTGCTTTGCTTCAACACTGCTTTCTATCACTCATCTGAATTCTTTCTCACGAGCATGACAAGAGCTGAGAACCGGGGAGAGCCAGCCCGCTTTGACTCAGGAAACTCTTTTATAGAGGACTAGAGGCCTGGTGCACGACATTCGTGTACTGGGGGTGGAGGGTCCCCTCAGCCCGCCTACACCCTTTAGCAGTCTGGGAGCCCTCAGGGGATGTCCGACTGATGGCTTAAGCTGCAGTCAGACATCCATAGTGCTGCTGCAGAGGTGGGAGAGGCTCCAGCCATCACGGCTGTGCTCATCAGCTGTCAGCCCGGCTTGTAGCTGAGTGGTGCTCCCCCTGTGAGAGCATACTGACCACCAGGGGGCAGCTTCTGCGTTGAGCGTCTGCCCCCTGGTGATCAGTGTGCATCATAGTGACTGGTTGTTCCGCCATTCGGTCGATTTGCATATTACCCTTTTATTATATAGGATAAGAGCAAGTTGGGAGGGCCATTACAAAGCATTCTTTCTGTTGTGCTTTGCAATAACCATAGGGTATGAGAGTGCCTCCTTCTGATCTCTATACTTCATTTTAAATGAGGTTTCTGTTTATTTTTTTTTATAAGGTTAAGACTTGTTAAGGATTTAAAACTAAAACTTGGAAGTAAGGCAAAAAGTTGATTACAACTTGCTAGAACATTTTTTAACAAGCCCAACTAAAGCTTATTTGACTCTCTAGGGGAATGCAAATCTATTTGCACAATTGATAAGGGCCTAGACATCTTACAATTCTATAAAACTAATAAGGTGTGATGACATAGCCTTGTCATTATTTTGCATCCCTCAGACACATGCATAACATCTAGTTGTAATATAGGAGAGGGGCATGAGAACTATATACATTAACTAATAGTCAGGAGCCTGCTATGTGCTGCCTGACATGGAACTCGGCTGACCCAAGATGCAAGCAGACCACGAGGAGCCTCTAGAACAAAGAAAATTCTTGCAAAGATTGCTTAATCGCTCTCACCCATATTTTATTATTTACCCATACCAGAATATATATCTTATAAAGGTTAAAGTTAATCCCAATGTTTTTTTCCACTCTCTAGTTTCCCATAGAAGTGTGGATGAAAAAGGGGCCATAAGCTCAAGGAAGGCCTGCATGGAGGGCCTTACAAACTCAGAGACCTAAAGTAACCACATAGGATGGTCTGAAATGAAAACTTTCTAATTAAAAGCAAGTCATGGCAGGTAGCTATGTCCTAGGCCAGTGGTTGGCAAAGTCATTAGTCAACAGAGCCAAATATCAACAGTACAACGATTGAAATTTCTTTTGAGAGCCGAAAACCGACTTCTGTGCATGGGCCACGAAGTTTCAATCGCACTGTACATGCGCACCCGCATGTGGTGTTTTGTGGAAGAGCCACACTCAAGGGGCCAAAGAGCAGCATGTGGCTCGCAAGCTGCAGTTTGCTGACCACTGTCCTAGGCTGATATCTTCCCTGACAAAGGTCAATCTTTTCCTTAACTGAGCCTGTCTATTATCTTTTTGCATCTACATAACACATCTTGGGATTGTCAGGGTAGTTTCCTTTTTTCCAGAATGCTCAGGGCAAAATCACTGCACCAGGGCAGAGACCACAAAGCCCCTCATTGTTATTGTTGTCCTGTCGAAATGGAATTTTTGGGCTGGAACCCGGATTCTTTGTCCACCAGAATTGAAGAATGAATCCACGGACAGAAAGTAGTATAGCAAAGGTGGGGATTTATTGAAAAACAAGTACAGACTCCCACATGGGGAGAGGAAAAGAGTCCCACAGTACGGACTCCCCCATAGGAAGGGGGAAAGGGTCCCACTGAGTTCTTTTTCTTTTTTATTTTATTTTATTAGGTTTTTTTAAAAATAAATCTTTATTGTTCAGATTATTACAGGTGTTCCTCTTTTTTTTCCCCCCCATAGCTCCCCTCCACCTGATTCCCCACCCCACCCCATGCCCTTGTCTTCATCCATAGGTGTAAGATTTTTGTCCAATCTCTTCCCACACCCCTCACACCCCTCACACCCCTTTCCCCCTGAGAATTGTCAGTCCACTCCCTTTCTATGTCCCTGATTCTATTATATTCACCAGTCCATTCTGTTCTTCAGATTTTTTATTCACTTGATTTTTAGATTTACTTGTTGGTAGGTATGTATTTGATGTCATTTTGTTGTTCATAATTTTTATCTTTATCTTTTTCTTCTTCTTCCTCTTCTTAAAGAATACCCTTCAGCATTTCATGTAATCCTGGTTTGGTGGTGATGAACTCCTTTAGCTTTTTTTTGTCTGTGAAGCTCTTTATCTGACTTTCAATTCTGAATGATAGCTTTGCTGGGTAGAGTAATCATGGTTTTAGGTTCTTGCTATTCATTACTTTGAATATTTCTTGCCACTCCCTTCTGGCCAGCATTGTTTCAGTTGAGAAATCAGCTGACAGTCGTATGGGTACTCCCTTGTAGGTAACTAACTGTTTTTCTCTTGCTGCTTTCAAGATTCTCTCTTTGTCTTTTGCCCTTGGCATTTTAATTATGATGTGTCTTGGTGTGGTCCTCTTTGGATTCCTGTTGTTTGGGGTTCTGTGCACTTCCTGGACTTGTAAGTCTATTTCTTTCACCAGGTAGGGAAAGTTTTCTGTCATTATTTCTTCTAATAGGTTTTCAATATTTTGCTCTCTCTCTTCTTCTGGAACCCCAAAAATTCAGATGTTGGTATGCTTAAAGTTGTCCCAGAGGCTCCTTACACTATCTTCATATTTTTGGATTTTTTTTTCTTTTTGTTTTTCTGGTTGGGTGTTTTTTGTTTCCTCATATTTCAGATATTTGGTTTGATTCTTGGGGTACGTTGATCTACAGTTGAGTTTCTGTATATTCTTTATTTTAGACAGTGTATGCTTAATTTCTGACTGTTCCTTTTCTATTTTTTTGGCATTCTCATTAAGATCCTTAAAGGTCTCACTAAGTTCCTCAGAGGTTTTTAGAAGATTCTTGAGTAACCTTATAAATGTGGTTTTGAACTCTATGTCGTCCAGTAGTTTGCTTTCCTCCATTTCTTTCATTTGTGACATGTTTCTTTGTCTCTGCATTTTGGCTGCTTCCCTGTGTTGATGGAGTGGCTTTGTGTGGTAGGTGACCTATAGGGGCCAGTAGCTCAGCCTCCCAATCACCCGAGGTGGACGCTCTTGGTACACCCCTTTGTGGGCTGCGTGCAAAGTCTTGGTGTAGTTAAGCCTTGATTGCTGTTGGTACACTGGGAGGAATTGACCTCCAGGCCAATTGGCTGTGAGGACCTGCTGTGTCTATAATGGAAGAACTGCTGCACTGGAGACACGCTTATGGTGCAGGACTTGTTTCAGTGGGGCTTTGGTGCTCACTGAGTCTACCTCTTGAATGTGTCACTTATGGATGTGAGAAGTTGAAATCTGGTGTCTCACACTGACCACTAGGTACACTGGCTCTGGATCTCCAATGGGGTGCAGGTCAGCTACTGTCTGAGGCCACCCAGCAGGAGCTACAGCGAGTACTACAGTTTTCTCCTCTTTGCGGGCTTTGGAGGTTTTGGAGCTGTCTGACCAGAGCTGCAGTTTGTTAGGTTAAGCTGCAATAGGGCAGGCCATTCATATGCAAAAGTCGCTGCTTGGAGCTTGGATGGGTTTGTAGGTGGTGCGGGGCGGGGTCTCAGGGCGTCACTAGGCTAGGGCGTGGCAAACAGCGATGGTTGCCAGTCTGCCGTCTCTGCATCTCTGACCGCGTCCCCGCGCCCCGTGCCCCAGCGCAGTAAACAATTATTCCTGTGCGCAGCTCTGCAAGCAAGCCACCCTCACTTTCCGACCCGATGGCAGACAGTCCAGCTTCTCCCTGTAGGAGTTTGGGTCCCCCGCGTCTCCCCAGAAACTGGATTTTAGAGTAATCAGGAACTTGTCTCCCTTCGGGTTGAAAAAAGCAATGCCTGCTGCCAGCCCGGATCGCATGCCTCCGTACCTCAGCTTTTCAGTGCTTGTGCACGTCTGAATGCTCTTTTCTCTTTCCTTCTAGTTGTAGAACTTTCACTCAGCCAGCTTTCACATGGTTCTGGGTGATAGACATTTTGTCTTTTAGTTGTAGTTTTGAAATTATTGTGCGAGGCAGCAGTTTAGGTGTTCACCTATGCCGCCATCTTGGATCCTCCTCTGAATCTATTTCTATCTCTTGTATTCCTCAGGGATGACTACACAGCCGCAGATTCCAACACTGTCAGTCTGATTTCTTTTTCTGTATGGCTTATAAAGGCTGCAGATCCTGGTGTCTTGATATCCCCTCTGATTGGTCACTATTCTCTGGGACTGGTTACTACAGTAACTCCTAGGCTCAAAGGTTAAACCTCACATAGGACATGTGAAGTTCTCCACCCTGCCCCCGCTTCCTTACTGTTTTCCTATTCCCTTTAGGCTCTCTTCTTCTCCTTCTGGATGAAGGGCTTCCTTCTCTTTATTTTTTGAATATAGACCTTTTGCTGTTTCCAGCTCCCTCATTCTATGGAAATGTACCTGTTGCAGCTTTTCAGCTCTCCTATTCTGAAATATACCTTCTGCTGTTCTGCAGCTCTGTGCTCCCTCCATGGTCCCCTTAATTTCTAAAATTTACTAAAACCTGTCTTTTTCACCCTCAAAAATGTTGGTTTCACTGTTAATTGTTAACTTAAAACTATCCTTTACCCACCTATGTAAAAGAAGTATGTGTCTATTCATTTTACTATTACCCAATCCCAGAGATTACCCCCCTCCTGCTTTGATTTCTCTTGCCTCCCTAATCTGTCACCATTGAATTTCATGTAACCCCCTTACATCTTCTCCTTTACCACTATAAAATAAGTGGTAAAACTGCAATTTTCTGGAGCATTTTCTCATTTTATCAAGATGTTTGCCTTCTGGTAATTGTCATCAGTTTGGCTCAAATAAACTCATAAAAAAAGCTTATTTTGTTTCTTATATTGACAGAAACTACAAACAGATATAAGCTCAAACTCTAGTTGTTGGGTCTCCCTTCTCTTGTGAGGAGAGTCTGCTACACTATCTGTGGAGTGTGGCTATTCTTGGTTATTCTCTCTGCTCAATAAACTTTCTTCCACTTTAACCTCTTGTCTGATTTGCATCTTGAAATCTTTTCTTCAAGAAGCCAAGAACATTCTTGGCTCCAGGCTTGAATCTCCCCTAGGGAAATACCCCTCAGCCTCAGTTGAATGAGAATTAAAAAGAAAAATTTCTGAGAATTATGCTTTAATGGAGTATAAGGTTTGCCTCAGGCAATCTGGTTTGGAGAACTGGATCTGATACTTATTTTACTCTGTATCAGAAGCATGTCACTTAACCACTCTGAGCCTCACTTGCCTCATTGATAAAAAAGGAGTGTGGACAAAAGGGGCGAAAGGGGCCACATGCTAACCTGACAAGCTCAGGGAAGGCCTGCATGGCAGTCTTGCAAACTCAGAGACCTAAAGTAACCACAAAGGATGGTCTAAAATTAAAACTTTAACTAAAAGCAGTTATGGTGGCTAGTCATCTCCTAGGCCAGTGGTCGGCAAACTGCGGCTCTTGGCCTCTTGAGTGTGGCTCTTCCACAAAATACCACGGCCTAGGCGAGTCTACTTTAAACAAGTGGAGTTAGAAGAAGTTTAAGTTTAAAAAATTTGGTTCTCAAAAGAAATTTCAATCGTTGTACTGTTGATATTTGGCTCTGTTGACTAATGAGTTTGCCGACCACTGTCTAGGCTGATAACTTCACTGACAAGGTCAACCTTTACCTTAACTGAGCCTATCTGTCTTTTTGCATCTATAATAACATAATCCTTTGAAATGTCTAGGTAACTTGTAACTTCTCTTTTTCCAGACCCTTTGAGGCACAGCCTAATGTGCTGGGCCACAGGACAGATACCACTTCATTATCATGTTAATTGTTCCTGCACCCACCTAAGTATGTGTCCATCATTTTACTTTTTATCCAATCCCAGGGGTTCCCCCCCACCACCCCCCTCCCCACCCCCGCTTTGCTTTTTCCCACCTCTCTGGTCTATCTCCAATGGATTTCATGTAACCCAACTATGTCCCTTTCCTTTGAATGCAATGTATAAATACAAATGTAACCCGCCAATCTCCGAAGCATTATCTCAATTCGTTGAGGTTCTGCTTCCCAGCATATGTCAACAGTTTGGCTCAAATAAACTCACAAAAATTCTTTACAGGTTTCAATGGTTTTTTACCATTAGTATGGTTAACCTTAGTATGGGAGCTTCACAACCATAGGAAGCTAAAGTAGTGATGAAGCCTAGCTGGTGTGTCTCAGTGATTGAGCATTGACTTATGAACCAGGAGGTCACGTTCAATTCCCCATCATGGAACGTGCCCTGGTTGCTGGATCCATCCCCAGTAGGGGGCGTGCAGGAGGCAGCCGATCAATGATTCATCATTGATGTTTCTATTTCTCTCTCCCTTCTTCTCTGAAAGCAACAAAAATATATTTAAAAAGAAGTGACCAAAGACCTGCCAGTGGGTTGGGGCATCGTCCCATATACCAAAAAGGTTATGGGTTTGATTCCCAGTCAGGGCACATACCTAGGTTTCGGTTTTGATCCCCAGTTGGGGTGTGTACAGGAGGAAAGTGATGGGTATCTCTCTCTCTCTCTCTCTCTCTCTCTCTCTCTCTCTCTCTCTCTCTCATCAATAAACATAATGTTGGGTGAGGATTATAAAAAAAAAAAGGGACCGAAGTAGGAAGCTTTTATACTGTTTAGTCAAGCAATTTGTGAATAATTGACAATTAAGGGGATTTGGACAAGGAGTAGTAAAATGGTTTGTTTATACAGACTTCTTGTCCCTAAATTCCTTCTCTCTGGCGATAAGGATGCGTTCTACCCTCCTGGTACAGGGAGTACACCTTTCACCAGGGAGATTTATCTCTTGCTTTCAGGGGACAAAGGAGGGCCAGAGTATCCTTCTTGCACTGGCTGTTCCTCAAGTATCTTTAATTCAAAATAATAGGCCAAAGTGGCATATCAAATATATAATATGTGTGTATTGATTTTAGAGAGAAGAAGGGAGAGGGAGAGAGAGCAACATCAATGTAAGAAACATTGATCCATTGCCTCCTGAATATACCCTGATCAGGGATTAAACCTGAAATCTGAGTATGTGCCCTGACCAGAATCCAACCTGTGACCTTTCAGTGCACAGGATGGCACTCTACCAACCGAGCCACATCAGCCAGGGCATGGGCTAACATATTCTAAACCCCTAAAAAAGCAACTAGATCCTCTAGAAAATAACTTTACATTCTTTGGACTTGAAAGCATTGTTATTATTATTATTATTAAAAGAATATTTCACAGATGATCTAGTTGATTAGTAATTCATGAACCAGGAAGCATCCATTCTAGAAAATAGAAAGGAGTTCCTCAGAGCAGTACAAGCATCCCAAGGTAAGCAAGAACAAGGAACAAGGAAAGTATAGATGGAAGAAAAGTCACTTTTCTTAGGCCTCACTTTTCTAGGAAGTAGCATAGCTGGGATTTGAACCCAGGGCTGACTATTCCAAAGACCATGCTCTGTTGACTGTAGTGAAGTCATAGCCTAGATGCAAATAATGTAAATTTGGGTATACCCACTCAGAGGAAGAGAGGGAGGGAGAAAAGAAAGAAGAGAGTTTAAGAAAAGGTAGTGTGGGTCATTCCACCCTCAGTCAGTAATCTGTGCTCTGTGGTGATTGCACAGTGGGATGATGTAACCACTGGTCTGGGCAGTTTCAGGCCTAGCATAGCTCTCATAGTATGAGCATATATATATGTTTTTTAAAAAAATATTTTTATTGATTCCGGAGAGGTAGGGAGAGGGGGAGAGAGATAGAAACATCAACGATGAGAGAGAATCATTGATCAGCTGCCTTCTGACACCCCACACTGGGGATTGAGCCCGCAACCCAGGCATGTGCCCTGACAGAGAATCGAACCATGACCTCCTGGCTCATAGGTCGATGCTCATCCACTGAGCAATACCGGCCGGGCAGATTGTTTTATATTAAGGGAGGGCTTTTCTTTCTTTAGGATATAACCTGACTCCTACTTATAGCTCACCCATACCATCTAATGCTGCACCAAGGGAACTAATGGTGTCTCTCTTTACTGGAGGTAAAGCAATGCTGGCTGGGCTGGACCTAAGCAGAGATGGTACAGGATAGTGGTCTCCAAGGGGACCCTTCAAGGGTAATTCTATCTACCAGGGATATTCACCTTAAGTGCTGACTATAAAATGTTGTCCCACTGGTCTCTGACTATCTGTTAGAGCAGCTAGAAAGCCCCAAGCTTGAGAGAGCCATGGCATTCAGCTCCTTGGCCATAGTTTATGATTTTGAGATTTTCTGGAAGATATAGATTCTTGCCTGCATGCTAGTGAGTGCTCAGAGTAATAAGTATTGCCTGAAGAAGTCACAGGGGGCTGTCAATGTAGGAGACATTTGTGGTCTCTGCAGAGCAGTAGCTGTGCTTTGAGGGGCCCGGGAAAAGGGAAGTTACTTGCTATTCCAAAGATATGTTATCATAAATGCAAAAAGAAAATAGGCTCATTTAAGGTAAAATTTGACCTTTGTCAGGGAAGATAATGGCCTAGGACATGACTACCCACCATAAACTGCTTTTAGTTAAAACAGTTTTAATTTCAGACCATCCTTTGTGGTTACTTTAGGTCTCTGAGTTTGAGAGGCATCCATGCAGGCCTTTCCTGATCTAGTCAGGTTAGCATGTGGCCCCTTTTCGTCCACAGGGTTGAGCAGGACCCAAGAGGGTTGATGCCTTGATTACGTGAGACATGAAATGATGGTGGTATTTTCCATATGAGCTGTTGCCATTGATTTGTAGACATGCCACCTCCCATCAACATTTTGTATTCAGGGCTCTCTCTGACATGTAGCAAAGCATGTTGGAAAGAGCTTGAAGTAGGAGGTGTTCTATCATCTTAGGCTCTGTCTGTTTCAGGGCAGCAATTTCTTCATCTGTGAAATGAAGCTGATATTTCTGGGAAAGAAAATTAATATTAGGTAGCAAACAATCATAGTTAGCATTTGAGTGATACTTTATTATCATTAATCTTATTCCTTTTCCCCATATTTAAGCATTTTTGTTTGTGACACATTGAGTCAGTTTCATTTATTCACTCAGGTGCTAAGCAACCATGCACCCCAGCCCCTCTGCCTGCCCTAGTACTCAGCTCCCACCCGAGTCTTTACCTTGTTCCTGAGCCAAAGAAAAGCCAGTGGCTGTGGCTCTCCTAGAACCTTGACCTTCTAGGAGTCAGAATCCATGAAGAGATTATGTAGACTCCAGCTGGAAGACAGCAAGCACAGCTTTTCTCTGGACCAATCTTGCCTTTGCAAAGGCAGTGCAGGAGAGAGTATGAAAAGCAAGTACAGGTATTCCTGCTATGAAACTTGGATTGGGTAATGAATGTTTGCATAGAGAGGGATACCAGTAATCTGAAGTCAGACCAACCAGGGTTTAAGTCCTGGCATTCCTACTTCTAACTGAGTGATCTTGGACAATGTATTCACTGTATTTGAGCCTTAGCTTCTTCATCTATAATATGGAAATATTATTTACCTGAAGGAGCTAATACAATGAGATAACACACCTGAAAGGCCTGTTAACTATGTGTATCTGGCTACAAACTCTCCAATATGCTAAACAGGACCACCCTTGGAGGGCAGTTTGAACCATGACGTATGAGCTGCTGGCTACTAGGGGACAATTCTCCATGGGTCTCTTGTTCATACCTTTATGAAGCAAGGCAATAACTGTCTTTTATTCTGGACTTTTCAATGATGTTTGTTTAATGAACAGCTTTAGAAGACAGAGATGATGTCAGGTCAGAGGGCATGCCTACTGTCCAACATAATGAACGTAATGTCTCTCTCTGGAGCAAAGGGCTGGCTTGCTTATGGCCCATTATAAAAGATTCAGGTTCCATAGGCTCAGGAGTCTTCTCCTATATTGAAACCCACTGTATGTGTGCAGTTGTTACTTGCCCCTCTTCCTGATGCTTATAGGAAATTATGGTTGGGGGAACTGGCACCAAAAATCCTGATACTCTGGCTACTGCTATGAGTAATAAACCATCCTTTTGTTCACACTCAGGTGTCTCATGTCTTTTATCAACATCCATAAAACTGTGGTAGGCTAACTGTTAGCATGCAGGAGAGCTAAAATCTGTTGACATTTTCCTGGTTTGTTATGCCCACTGTCTTACTGTAGAGGAGGAGGAGAGGCGGAAACTGGGTGGCAAATCTTCCTCTTCCCAGAATCTTGAGTCAGTGCCTCCCTGGAAGTGCCTGCTTTCTGCTCCAAGGCCTGCAATTTTAGGTACAGAGAAAGCATTTCTAGAACAATTGGTGAGGTGGAAAATGAGAGACAATGAAGGACAATATTACCTTTTGCAGAACAAAACAGTGTTCCCCAAATTCCAGCCATTTGAGTACCACCTTGATTTTTATTTTAGCTATATCTGTCTATAATCTCCATAATTGCTTTTCTAATGTTAATTTTAATTTACTTGTCCTTTTATTTACTTACTTTGATAATTCTTTTAGTAAGAAACTTGATGTCATTGTGTGATAAATGGAAAATCCAGGATTGTTTGCTATAATTGGAAGATAACTTTTATTTATTTACTTAGATAATTATTTTAGCAAGAAACTTGATATCACTGTGATAAATGGAAAATCTAGGATTGTTTGCTGTAATTGGAAGATAACTTTGCAAATAAATACAATGAAAACAAAAATGGTGTTATCAGATAATAACCAGATACAATTGCTCCTGAAGACCTTGGTCCTGTTCTTACTGTTACAAAGGGGTATTAGCCAGGATTAGAGAAGGTTTAAAGACCAGACTTTCTCCTTGATGTAATGAGCAGCATTGGGAGATGAATGAAAAGGGAGGGCCTTTTTTTGAAAAAAAATATTTTTATTGATTTCAGAGAGGAAGGGAGAGGGAGAGAGAGATAAAAATATCAATGATGAGAGGGAATCATTGATTGGCTGCCTCCTGGATGCCCCACACTGGGGATTGCCCTGATGGGGCATCGAATTGAACCAACCATGACCTCCTGGTTCATAGGTTGATGCTCAACTACTGAGCCACCCTGGCTGGGCAAGGGAGGGCTTTTTTAATCATATGATTTAATTAAGTTATCTGATGCCATGGGAACTTGCTACCCCAAATTGTCCAAGTGCTGGTAGAGTTGTAGATGCTGCACTGGCTGCAAGTGATGTCTAACTAGAAAGACTTCCTGCTCCTACTGTGTCTTCCTTGCTTCCACTTCAGTGATTGCCCTGCCTCCAGCCTCTACCTTCCACCAGAACAGCCAGAAGAATCTTTCCAATTTGAATGTCATTCACGTTTCATAACTTGTTTCCCTCAAGATGATGTTCAAGCTCTTTAACTAGCAGTCAAGATTGTCCACAGTCTGGGCTCATGTCCATCCAACACTTGACATGCATTCTGGTTAAACAGGACCCCTGACAGTTCGTTCATTAATTTGGTAATTTATTGAGTGTCAACTTGTGTGTTGCTTTATACACTGGGGCCATAGCCATGTTATGAGTTATGGACTATAGGTACATTTGCTATTGTAGACCCCCTCCTCCATAAAAAAATACAAATCATATTTACATCTATGTTGGTATAAGGTATAAAGGTGAATAAAATCCAAGCTGGAATAATTATTGTCATATTCATTTGTTTCTTCAGATTTAAAAATAAAGTTAAAACATACTTAGAGTATTATGGGCCATAGGTAATATTGGTATGTCCACTGTGCCTAATGGGGCATTCTGCCTTGACTGGGGTATGAAGAGTGAACATACACACACACTATTTAAACACATGAAACTACTGTACAGTTACATGAGTGTTTCCTGTTTTGCACCTCTCTGAGCCTTTGCCCTCTCTGCCTACAACTCCATTTCTTCCCTTCTTTGCTTGGTTGACAATACTCAAGCATGCCCTTATTAATGTGTGGGATTTGTTCTTGGATGTAAGGGTGCTGCCAGTTGGATTGGCACTGGGTCCTCTTGGCCCATGGAAGTGGCTTTTACCATAATTCACTAACATTGATAAACACAATTAGCAGCTTCCTTTGGAATTGTTCTGGAAAGCTACAGCCAGGCATGGAGCACAACCCAACTCACCCAACCTTCAGTCTTCAAGCAGTCAAATTAGTACCCTGTGACATCCAGCACCTGAGTCTGGCCCTAAAGCATTCCCCTGTTTGTTTTTCTTGTGCAAAAGTCTACAAATAATTGCCAGGAGCCCAAGCCTACCATCCGAAAATAGGATGTTAATGACCAAAGGAGAGACCACAGCAAAGCTAGCAGATTGGCCTCTCTCAGGCTGAGAGAGCACTCACTGACTGCCTGACAGAGTGCCCTGTGGAGAAAGTTGTCGGGGCAGCACCAAAAGTGGCAGATTCATAGCCCCTAAAAGCCCAAGGTTTGTACCAGCTCGTTCTATTGCATAGTAAATATTTACAGAGCAGTCACTGTGTGCTAGATGCTGTGCTAAGGATAGAAATAATGTGCTGGGCCTAGAGGAAGCCTCTCCTGGTGGCTGTCTCCCTCCCCCTGAGGAATGTTTTCACAGCATCCTTTTCACACCATTCTGCTAAGCAACAGCCTGCTTACTTATCTGTTCCCTGAAGTTGTCTGCAAATTCTTTGAGGGAAGAGAACACTTGTATACTCTTGTATCATAGCATCTTGTCTGTCACATGGTAGATGCTCAATAAGTCTAAATTAGATGTCTTAGGCTGTTTGGCCTGCTACAACAAAAATAGGATAGATTGGGTGACTTCTTTTTCTCACAGTTCTGGAGGATGGGAAATCCAAGATCAAGGTGCTGGTAGATTTGATGTCTCGTGAGGACCCTCTTCCTATTTTAATGATGGTGTCTTCTCACTGTCCTCACATGGAAAGAAAAGAGAGCTCTTCAGAGTCTCTTTTATAAGGGCACTAATCCCATTTATGAGGGCTCCTTTCTCATGACCTAATCACCTCCCAAAGGTCCCACCTCCTAATACCATTACATTGGGGGTTAGGATATCAACATATGAATTGGAGAGAAGGGTCCTAAACATTCAGTCCATCAACTTAGACGAATACCCCAAATTCCACATTATTAATTTACTATGGGCCCGGTGCATGAATTTCGTGCACAGGTAGGGTGCACTAGGCCTGGCCGGTGATCAGGGCTGATCAGGACCTTCCAGCTGCCAGCTGGGGCCTTCCTTTACTCTGAGCCACCCCCTGGTGGTCAGCACATGTCACAGCAAGCAATCAAACTCCCGGTTTCCAGTTCAAACTCCTGAGGAGACACTTTGCATATTAACCCTTTATATATAGACTAGAGGGCCATTGCACGAAGAGATTCGTGCAATAGGCCTTCTTTCCCTTGGCTGCCAGCACCGGTTTTCCTCTAGCACCTGGGACCCAGGCCTTTCCTCTGTGCTGCCTTCAGTCTTCTCTTCGGGAGGAGCGCCACTCCTGTAGCTCCCTCCGCCTCCTGCCCTCCGCCTCATAGCAGGCTTCCCATCCAGCCCAGCCACTCTGTGCCTGCATTCATGCTGCCCAGAGGCCTGGAGTGGCTGGGGGCGGGGCCACTGCCATCTGAATTTGCATACTCACTCCTAATTGGCTGGTGGGCATAGCGAAGTGACAGTCAATTTGCATGTTTCTCTTTTATTAGTATAGATTCCATTGGGTTATGCATTGCCTTCTTTCAAGGTGCCTCTTAAAATGTAAGCCACCGTAGTGATAAAAATACATTCAGGCTGTGGGTCCTTAGGTACTTAATTTTGTTCGTTTATTTAAAATACGTGGTATATTCTCATGGTTCAAAGCTGTGAGTAATAGATAACCCAGCCTCCTGATAATAGTGGTTGCCTAAAAAAGGAGCCTGGAAATAGAGAGGGATGGAACAGGAAGAGTGTGATTTGGGATAAATGTGGATTCCCAATATCAAAATAATTTATTAACACAAAAAGTATTGTCATTGTAATAAGCCATTTTATTATGAATCTCTACACCAACCCATCAAATAGGAATGAATAGTCTAATTATACAGAGTAAGAAGCCACACTTCGGAGACAGGGATCAAGCCTACAACCCATGTACATGCCCTTGACCGGGAATTGAACTTGTGACACTTCTGTGCATAGACCAACACTCTAACCACTGAGCAATGCCGACCAGGGCCATAATGTCTTTTCTTTGTAATAGGTTTTTGAATCAGGATTCAAGTAAGACACATACCTTGCATTTGGTTGTTATGCCTCTTGAATCTTTGAAACTAAAATATTTCCCCTTTCCTTTTTTATTTTGTTCCTTCATTGAAGTTGTGGAAGAGACCACTATAGATGTATTTTAAATTTGAAAGCTTGTCTCCCGCCCTACCCCCCCCCCCCCCCCCCGAACATACTCCTTGACTCTTCAAACCATGAAGGTCAGGCACTGTGGCTCTGAGTTAGGTTTTGAAGAAGTTAGTGGAATTCCTCCAAGGTGGTGGAGAGGTAAGTCTGTCAAATATTTAGAACTAGTACATGTATTACTCATAAATAAATTGAGGGTGAGGTGGGGGTAGGGTGAGAAGGACCCATTCATACCCTCAGCAAAACGTACCCTTTGCAATGCAGGGCCAGCTAGGAGTGGGATGCTGTGGGGTGGGACTTAATTTTCCAAATTCACCACTGTATCATATCCCTAGGACCCTGAACAAAGCCTGACTCAATGGGAGTGCTCAGTATTTGTTGGATGAATGAATGAGTGAATGAATGACCTCTCTGACCCAGATGCTCCCTTTGCATGGGACGGAGAATACCACCTCCCTGCAGTGTTTAAAGGACTCATTCATTCAAAGGTGTTAGCTCTCTTGTCCTTTGAAAGTGAATTCCCTTTGACATTAATGAATTTTACATATTCTAGATTTTTCTGAGACTGTCTGGACAACTAATGTCCTGCCTGCATCATTGTTCTTATAAGTACAATAGTGTCTACAAATTTTTGGTTCAAAAAATGGTTATCCCTCTGAGCCTTAGATTGCTCATCTATAAAATCCTATCTAATAAAAGGGTAATATGAAAATTAACCTAATCACTCCATCACAAAAGATGGTGGCACCCATAGCCACAAGATGGCAGCGTCCAGTCCTCTCAGCCCTGCCAGAGTTCCCCAGTTCTGGGGGGGTGGGGGGGGGGGGTGGCCGCTGAGAGCGGGCAGTGTGAGCGACCTGGCAGAATGCTTGCTTTGTCGCCACGGCGATGAGGCAAGCGTTCCGCGCCCAGCCGCAGATGGGCCTCTGGGCTACGGAGAGCCTCTGGGCAGCAGCCACAGAGTGACCAGGCTCTGCAGAGAGCTACTGCGTCACAAATTCATGCTTAGGGCTACTAGTGGGAATAATGATATTATTGATGTTGTAGGGCTGTTAAGAAGATTTACTGAGATGTTCATAAGGCATCCAGGGTTTGGCACATAGTGGGCATTCAATAAATATTTATGGCACAAATGGTTGATAGGTGGGCATGTAACAAAGGCAAAATGCACTCAAATAAATCTTGGTTAATCCAGTTGACCTTTATCTGTGAAGCTACTGGCAAATTGTTCTTGTACTTGTTTGAAAACTCAATTTGTCTGTCCTACTTAATTTGGTCAACCACTCTTGGTGAATCTGATTAATTAATGTGGATTTCAAGAGATGCTTTACACTCTTGGTGTCCTTGGATGACTTTCTGAATGCCTGGAAGTTGCTGATTAGGTAAAAACAAACTCAGGACTCCTGGATGCTTGCTCTTAAGAAGGAGGGAATTGATGCTTGCTGATTTTGATTATTCTCATGTTCTAAAGGGAATATATGCCATATTTAGCACCTCTGTCCTATAAATGTGTTATTTTTGTTCTACTTGACTATCCAAATCCCATACCAAGATATGTTTTAGAGACTCTAAAGTTTATGAAAGAATAAAGCTTCTTCTTGGTAAAATGCCAAGCATATGTTGAAGGAACCAAAGTAAATCATTCAGGTCTTCATACCCTCTTTCCACCATCCAAACCTGTGTTTTAATCCCAAAGTGCCACTTGTGACCTTGGAATGTTACCATTTTTCTGATCCTATTCTTGCTTCAGCCTGGGAACTTTAACTTTCGAACTTTTCAGTTGTGCCTCAATTCCTGGATGCACATGAACTCCATAGATAACCATCTGAACAACTCAAGAAAGAATATTCCATTATCTAGACCACTGGGCACCTGTAAGATTACCATCTCAGACCAATCCAGAGGCTATAAATACAGGACTGATTCTTCTCAAGAATGTACATTTTACTATAAAACTCTCAAGGTTTTCTTTCTTGTTTGGAACACTGTGGTTATTGCCTCATTGTGTTTCTGGTTTGCAAACCCTAAGATACTTGAATAAATATTTGTCATTTATCTCTAGCCAAAGCCTTCTGACTTCTTTTGAGCTAATTTGACAAAACATTTCTTTAATTATTATTAGTAATAAGAATAGCTAACATGTATTCAGTACTGTGATAAGAACAGCACCTACACATCTTAGTTCTCTCAATGATCTTGTAAATTAGGTCCTACAGTTATTCCCATTCGATAGTCCAAAGAAGTAAGGTTTAGAGAAATTATAATTCCCCAAAGTCATGCTGCCCCCATTAGGCTACCATTCCTATTTAAATATTGCACAAGAACATAAACTTCTTCCTTGTCTTCATGTACAACCATTTGGTGTATGAGAGTTTATTATGATATTTAGCAATTTTTCTAAGGTTTTTAATTTTTTCAAAATATAAAGGTTAATTTAAAAAATACACAAAAGAATCAAAGGCAATTACTCAAACAGGTATTTCTACATCTATCTCCATGCATTATTTACAATCATCAAATGGTGAGAACAATCCAACTGTCCACTGATGGATGAATGGATAAACAGAAGGTGGTCTATCCATACAATAGAATATTATCCAGCCTTAAAATGGAAGGAAATTCTGACACATGCTACAATATGGATGAACTCTGAAGACATTATGCTGAGTGGAATAAACCAGAGGACAAACACTGTATGACTCCACTTACAGTCAAATTCATAAAGACAGAGAGTAGAACAATAATTGCCAGGGGCTGGGAAGGAGGGGATACAGAGATTTATTGTTTAATGGGTACAGAGTCTCAGGTTAGGATGATGAAAAGTTTTAGAGATGAATAGTGGTAATGGCTGCACAACAGTGTGAATGTATTTAATGCCACTGAACTGTACACTAAAAAGTGGTTAAAATGATAAATTTTATGTTATGTATATTTTATCACAATTAACAAAACAACAACAACAAAAACATTTGCCTTTAAAAGAACAAATTCAGCCCTAGCTGGTTTGGCTCAGTGGATAGAATGTCCACCTGTAGACCGAAAGGTCCCAGGTTCAATTCTGGTCAAGGGCACATGCCCAGGTTGTCGGCTCGATCCCCAGTAGGGGGTGGGCAGGAGGCAGCCGATCAATGACTCTCTGTCATCATTGATGTTTCTGTCTCTCTCTCCCTCTCCCTTCCTCTCTGAAATAAGTAAAAAATATATAAAAAAATAAATAAAGGAACGAATTCTCTCAACAAATACTGAACGGTAGTATGTACCAGACACAGTGCTAGGCACTAGAGAGACAGTTACCAGCAAGATAATTCCTTCTTCATAGAGCTAATCATTTACTAGGGTAGATAGACATTAAATAGATAATCATGGAAGTAAAAGTATAATTCAAAAGTCAGACCATTAACATAGAACATTTTTGTCACCTGCTGTGTTAGATCTGAATGGCATTTCTGGCCATTTCTCCCATGATTATGTTACTTTCAGGGTAACAAGGGATGTCTTTTTTGTTTGTTTATTATTCACAACAATGCTGGAGTGACATTCAGAAAAGTAAAGTCATATTATGTGCCTTCCTTGGTTAAAGCCTGTTGGTGAGGTCTTGTTACAATGGAAATAGAACCAAACCCGTCCACTGGTCTGCCAGGCCCCGGGAATCTGCCCAGCCATAGCTCTGATCTCTTTTCTGTCACTTCCTTCCTCCTTTTCAGAGGGAGGTCCAATGTCTCCTCATCCAAGAAGGCTTCTGGGAATGAATGGTTATAGCTCTTCTGTCTCCACCTTCCTTACCCTGGGGAAGCCAGGGAAGAGAAGACCATGAAAGAAAACATGCTCCCTGGTGCTCCTGATGGTGCTCACCACAGAAAGATAAGGGAGGGGCCTTATTAGTCACACAGGGTCCTGTGCTTCCAAGGGCCCCCTGTACCTGGTTTCATGCTCTGCAGTCACCATCTTGAAATTCTTAATAAGTTTTGAACAAAGAGTCCCTCATTTTCATTTTGCACTGGACCTGGCATTATGTAGCCAGCCCTGGTCCTTATTCATGGCATGGTATGCTTTTAGCAGGCTATTCCTAGTTGTTTGAGTTTGCTGATGATAAATAATCTTGGAATTAATGAAATTATGGGAAGTGTCAGTTCCTGCTGGGTGAAAGGGTTAATCAAGAAACAGGAGCTAACTCAGCAGGAGCTAACAAAAGAAAGCTCATTCCGCAAGCCTAGGCCTTGCACAGACATGCTCCCTTTGAGTGGTTATTTTACAGAAATCCCTGAAGACCATAACTCCTGCACAGCCCCCAGGAAGAAGGATGTCTGGCACCAGCAGAAGGACAAAGGGCAAAGCCGTAAAACTACAACCGTGGTACCCGGTCCTGATACGTGTGTCAGCCTAAAGCCGTCAGCAAGCTCTCCATAGGCGCATAAAAAGCCTGCTCCCTCCCCATTCGCCACTGATTTCTTTTTTGATCTCAGTCCATCTGCACCCAGGTGCCTTGAATAAATATCTCTGAGCCTTGAGTCAGTTCTGTGTGACCCGGCCCATTCCCAAACCTTTCACTGGGTAATTACTGAAGTAATGGAAAAGTCGTATCACTGAGGGAGTACTGCCTGTATCACTTACAGGCCACGCATAGACATCTGGGCCGGGGTTTGTCCTAATGCACAAAGAAAAGCATGAGGAGTTACACTGGCAACTTTTGGGGAAGAGTTTGTTATGGATCGAATGTATGTGTACCCCTAAATCACATGTTGAAGACCTAACCCCAGTGTGACTTATTTGGAGTAGCAAAGTAATTGAGGTTACACACATGTATATAAAAGAGGTCATATGAACACACATTGAGATGGTGGCCTCCTACACACCAAAAGAAGCGGCCTCAGCATGACACCCACCTCTCTGGCACCTTGAGCTTAGACTTCCCAGCTTTCGGAAATGTGAGGAAGTGTGTTGTTTTTAAGCCACCCAGTCTGTGGTATTTTGTCGTGGTACCTGGAGCCGATGAGGACCTCTGGATCTCGTGGGCCTGATTTGACAGTCGTGTCCTTGTGTAATGTCACCTCCGCTTGACTGCATTATGTAAGCTAGCTCTTTCCTTCCCAGTCACTCTCCATCCTCCCATCTTGCTTTGTTTTTCTTTATGCCATTTACCACTCTCTGATATCATATTAGATGTTGTATTCATTTCCTAGGGCTGCTGTAGGAAAGTAGCACAAACTGGGTGATATAAACAACAGAAATGTATTCTCTTACAGTTGTGGAGGCCAGAGGCCTGAAATCAAAGTTTTGGCAGGGCAGTGTTCCCTCTGAAGTTTCTAGGCGTGGAGTCTGCCTTGCCTCTTCTAGCTACCGGTGGTTGCAAGCAATCCGTGACCTTCCTTGGCTTGTAGACACATCACCTCAGTTTCCGCCTCTATCTTCATGTGGCCTTCTCACATGTGTCTGTGTCCAAATTTCCCTCCTCTTATAAGGACACCAATCATTGAGTTTAGGGCCCACCCTAACCCAGCATGACCTTGAAGAGAACCAAAGTTTTGGTACCCCGAAGCTGCCTTTTTGGGATATTGATTTTCAGCTGCTTATTAAGAAATAAAAGACTCAGAAAGCATGTTCTCTGCCCAAGAGATTCAAACAGAGAAGCCTGCTTCAGGAAGGGTATCTTACAATGTGACCTTAGCCTAATGTGAATTAAATATGGTGAACAAAAGGGCTTCAGGCAGAAGCCTGTTAGCTGGATACCTCCTGTGTTCCATTGTTTCTGAGTTGCCTAGCAAGGATGTTCCTGCCTCGTGTCTTCTGTTCTTCCTCAACTACCTGTAACTCATCCATTCTCATTTCTGAAATCTAATACCGCCTTTCCCCCTTTCTCCTTTCTCCTTTGTCCAAAATGTCTTATATATGCAATGTTGCCTCACTGTCTTTGGAATTTTCATGCATATGTGCATTTCCTCTGTGCATATAGTGAAATCTGATTTTCTCCTGTTAATTTGCTTCTGTTAATTTGATTATTAGCCCAGCTAGAAGTCTTAGAAGATGAGAGAAAAGGTATTAATGTATTTATTTTTAGCCCCCACCACCTCATCTTAACTTGATTATATAGGCAAAGATCTTATTTCTAAATAAGGTCACATTGTCAGGCACTGGGCATTAGGACTTGGACTGTTGTAGTTAGCTGGTTATTAATAATAAAAAAGGAGCAAATGGAAGGTCAGACATTATAGGATGTCATTTGGGCAGCTTCATGGGGAAGCTGCGACTTTACACTCCCTAGGGAGCCACAGGCCTATACCATGCAAAACACTGGGGGAAGGGGATTGGACAAAGGGGAGATAGACACAGGCCCAATAAAGTTGGGGTGACATAGGGAAAGTACTTACTTGTCAGTCACACCTGGGAACAGAGGTCATTGGCCAGAATGGGTGTGACCACTGCAAGAACAAAGAAATTGTGGGATACATAACCTCCAAAACAAAGGAGTTCCTTCTCTTGTTGCGGCTCCTCGCTCTTGACTTCTTGGCTTGTGACTTTGGCTCGTGGGGCTCTTTTGCTCCTGCTTCCTTGCATTCATCCGTGTGGCCCACAGCCATGTGGACCCCACATGCAATGGACGGAGGGACTCAGCTGAACACAAACTAAACTAGCCTGATGCTGTACTGCACCATGCCCTAACATGGAACAGGAACTCTGGATACTGGCTCTGATTTTAGCCCCAGTTTCACTTCTAGGACTAGGCAAAGGGAAACAGGGCTTTGGAAACTTGGGGATTTAATTCCATGCAACTAATATTCACTCCTTCTCTCATACAAGTTTCAGAAAATTCATTTTCTCGGGATATGGCAAGAATTCCATTCCCGCTAGCTATCGGGGGAGACAGGGGCCTCTCTGTTGGGTCGCCGAAGGAGGAACCCATGAGGTCAGAGTGGTGAGGGATTACGAATTTATTTGATCATCTCTCACCACTCTGGCCTCAGGTGGCTGAGCCTGGGTGGCTCCAGCACCCAGTGAGGGGAGTCAGCTGCTTTTAATGGACTTTTGGCGGGATTTTTCTGGGTAGAGACTTCTTTATGCAGACCCGGAGGGGAGAGAATGAAATGTGGTCACCGCAAGTGAAAAGTGGTCTTCAGCAAAGGGAATGTCCATAGTGAAATGACCTGAAAAGCCAGTTCCCTGGGGGAAGGGTATCAACTCAATTGCTCAATCAAACCTAACACTCTCCTATCCTGTAACAGGAGACATAGCTCTACCCCTTGCAGATATTCATTTTCTTTGTTTATTTTTTACCTTCCTACTCCTCACTAGGAAATATAAGCTTCCATGGAGACAGGCCTGGTCCTCTAATGTCCCTGCTTCTAGCCCCCGTGCCATAGTAGTGCTTGCTACACAAAACAGTTGTTCAAAAACAGATTTTGAATTAATAGATGAGTTTAAAATTCTGATGCAAATATTCAGATGGATGTTCTGGCATTGACACGTACCCAGCTGCACTCTCGCTTCTTTAGTTTGGGATGAGTGCCCTAGGAAACAGCAGCGACCTTGTACAAGCCCTGGAAGAAATGCTCTACCTGGGGATTTTTTAAAATCTTCAACCAGAACAAGAAAGAGCTTGTCGTAGTTGATGCATTATTAGTCTTTCAAGAGCAAGCAATAGTCTCAGAGATTTTTTGTTTGAATCTGACAAAATGTGCCAAAAAGAAGTGAAACCCACACAGAGGTTTAATGTCTTCACTTGATCTGTATTAATCTAAGAAAAATATTTAAAAACTTTGTACATGTCACATTCTCATTGACAGGAAGGATAGCAGAAGTGTTACTATTAATACAATTTTTGAAAGTGTTGGCCTCACTGCTGAGCCCCACCCATATTTAGGTTTGATTATCAGGTTTTTGCCGCCCCCCCTCCCCCCACCGAATTAGATTCTTGGTATTACGCCTCAGAATTATCATCACTGTGCTGACCTGCCAGTCTCATCAATAAGCCTGATGTAGCTCAGAAACAGCTATTTAATTGGTTTTCAAGTAGCAGAACCTTAAGTTCAATTACATTTGCTACATCTCCAGCTCTTGTGAGGATATTTGACTAAAAAAAATATTTTCTGGGGAGTGTTGTATGAATTTACCTTAAACTATGTAGGGCAGCAGGACCTGGAGATTTTGGAAAGTGAGACTAGGTTTAGAACCCCCACTGTGACCTTTGCTAGCTGTTATGGCCTTGGCCAAGACACTAGGTCACTCTGAACCTCAGTTTCTTCATCTGTAAAATGTAGAAGTTTAATCTTCTTTTCAGAGTAAACTTTTCAGATTGAATGAGATACTACAGGTGACATTTCTAGTCCAGTGTTTATAAAGAGATCAAGTAATTTTTGAGGGGGTGCGGAAGCAAGGTTGGGATGATACGATTCTGAATGTCTTTTGGAATTGATTCATTAAACTTTTCAAGTTGGGCCGGCATACCAGAAGGTTTTTGTTTGTTTTAAACCTTTTTGGCAAAACAAGGAGCATGCAAGAAGGCAATAAAAGGTAGATTTGGTTAACTACCTCATATTTCTAAATGATAACTACTGGTATATCCCGCCTTCAATGTCATTTCTGGTGTGAGGGGGTAGGAGTTAAGCACCAGAAGGAATCTAAGATGTCTTGGGCATAGACACAGACACAGACTCCCCTCATACCTTTCATATTCCTATCAGATAATTAACTCCAGCATCACTGGTGTGAATGGATAACTGAAGTGCATGGTAAACTTTCGTTAAAAATAAAAATAGCATTGGTGATTCCTACAAATTACTGAAGATATGGAGTGTAGTGTTAAAACTATGGTCCAAATGCCAGCTCCTGCCCTCTGTGGCTGTGTGCTCTGGGCCCAGTTGCTTTATCTCTCTGAGCTGCAACAGGCTGTTGAGTAAACTCAAAAAGACTCTCAAGACTTTGGCTAGAAATAAAAGACAAAGATTTATTTATGGGTCTTAGAGTTTGCAAACTGGAAATATAGCTGGGAATAAACCAAATAATGTTCTGAGGAACCGAGGAAAAGCATTTGTTTTCATAATGTAACTGAAGCACAAGAGAGAATGGAGCTCTGCATTCTTAGCTACTTGACTGGCTTATTAGGATGAGTTAATTAATATCAATAATTATAATGAAGATCATCAAGCGGGCGTTGGCAGTCTGGTCACGTGGAGGTTTTCTTTGAGGAGGCTGTGGGCTTGACTGGAATTTAGGCATCAGAGCATACGGTTCTGATGAGAATCTGAGTAATGTCTAATGCAGGACTGGAGACTGACAGAAAGGTTTAAATGGCAAATATACACTGAGTGGCCAGATTATTATGATCTCTGAACGCATAATAATCTGGCCACTCAGTGTGTGTGTGTGTGTGTGTGTGTGTGTGTGTGTGTGTGTGTATTGTTTTTCCTCAAGCTTTGAGTTCTAGTAATAATTTAGCAGTAAGGCTGGGAAGGGACCCTAGTTGCACTCTTGCCTTAGGGCTCATCTATTAAATGCAAATGATAGTAGGTCCCACCTCTTAGGGTTGCTAGGAGGATTCCACAAGCTTGCCCATGGGCGGTGGCTGGAGCACAGTGCAGATGTCAGCTCTTGTTTTGACTAAGGTTCTCCCTTTTTCTGTTGCCAAGTATTTTGTGCCTCCGAGCATGTTTACCACAGCGGCTTATTCTGCTTACTCTTCATGCAGATGGAAATTTTAGATGCATTAGCCTAAACACCGCTTGAAAAATCAGAACCTGGAGCTGAGTTTGCAACAGGCAGTTGTCTTGACTTGCTCTTAGCATCATTGGACAGGATTGCTATTGAAAAGAACAATCTGGAAACATTTCATCTTTTGGGTGTAGGAGCTAAGGCCTTTGCAGTGACTGATGCTTGTTCAGATGTGTGGGATGAGGTCAGTACCACCACTATGGGTGACGTTAGTATCACCATGTCACCGCATGCATGATGGCACAGAGATTGCCACAGTTCTTTTAAAAAAAAATTGTGAGCCCTTTTGTCAAGAGTTTCTAAGATTGTATTTTCTTTTCTCTCCAGGCTCATTTTGGAGCTAAAATGACATGTTTTCAATTAATTGTAAATGAAGATGAAGTCACTGTGAACCATAGCCGTCAGAAGTGTGCACGGTGGGCATTCCCGCCTTTGCAGTCACTCACAGTTGCTTTGCCATCCCAGAGAGGGCCTACGTTTTCCCATGTGTGTCTGGGGCTCTCGTCCTAGGGGATAGTCAGGTGCAGCGGTCCAAAAAGTTTGGGAAACACTGGGTTAAACACAGCCAAACTGGATTATTTAATTAACAAGTTCATTCATATAGATAGTCATTTCCCGTGCTCATTGATCACATGCTTATTGACTGTTCCTTTGTTCAGCTTTGTTCAAGGAGTGGGGATACGATAGTGAGATAGACTTGATCACTGATTTCCTAGAGCTTAAATTCTAGTAATGATGACTGCAGGATTTCTCAGAGCCTTTATTAACCAAACATGCCTGATTTGCTCAAAAAGAAATGTAATAACCTGTATTTCCTGGCCTGAAAGCCTTCTTTAGGATAAATACCTTTTGATTGAGCATTCCTTGGAACACACCTGTAGGAAATTCTTGGGTTGAGAGTATAGTTGCTGCATTTGGGGCACCATAAGTACCCCCAAACTTTTGGTGTACTCAGAGATGATGAGAAAATGCCAGCAGTACCAGGATCACAGCCCATTCTCATTCCAATCTACTGACCTTTTGGCAAGGACGTGCAAGCCCATCCCAGATGCCAATGGAAGTGCTGCAGGTATGAGTAAGAAAATAACATTAGAAACAACAGTAGCTGACATTAGTTAATAAGCACTTAAGGTATGGCCAGCCTTTGGCTAAGTGCTTGTTTCCTTAAGATATAATGCCAATGACAGCTGCCATTCACTGAGTATGCACTTCACACGAATCATTGTATTTGATTTTTACATAGACTCTGTGAGATCAATACTTTATTATCCCTACTCGGTAGATGAGGAAACAAAGGCATAGAGAAGTGAAGCAGTCTGCTCAGGACACTCAGCTGGGAAGTGGCTGAGCTGAGATTGGGTAGAACCCCACATTCTATTACTTTAACCCTGAGGTTCTCAACCAAGGGTGATTTTTTACACCTCAGAGGCTTGTCATATGGATTAAATATAATATAGATAATGTGCTTGTCACATTATATTAATTAACTCATCAAATATATATCGAGTACTTGTTATGTGCTAGGCAGGCTCTGTCAGAGTTCTAAGGAGGCGTGCAGCCCCACCTGGCACAAGGTGGAACTCAGCACAATTTTCTATCATTACTGCTAATAATCTCACCACTGTAGTGTTGTTGTAGAAAACCGAAGAAACCCAAGTGACGCTTAGAGAAATTGAGTTACCCAGCTTTATCACGCCGGCGGTCTCAGAGGAGTCGCCTCCAAAATCTGAACAAAGCAATATGGTGGGAGCTTTTCCTTTATACCCTTTTGGTGTCTTTGTCCCCCAAATATGGATTATACTTCCGGACCTTTCCCAGGCTTTGCAAAACGCCCCAGGTGTTGGGGTCTTGAGACCATACCTAAGGGCCTGGCCTGGTGCCAGCGCTGATAAACCCCCTCCAGGGGCTGTGTGCTGTTCATGGTTTATGGCCTCTGTAAAATGTGAGCATTTAGGTAACAGGTCTTGCAAGACCAGTTTGTGCGAAAGGAGCAATGACTTAATTATAGGTTATCAAGAATGTACATTAGATTGCTGGCACAGATTCAGATTGCTAGCCCCCCAAATATCAGGGTTACATTGGAATTAGCCTTTTAGCCTTCTCAGTGTTACAGATAAGGCTGGAAGAGGTGGTTGAAGCATTTATTACTGGGGGCTTGGAGTGCCAGGCTAAACAAAGCACTGGTCCAGGCTCTGCGGACTTCACAGGGATTCTGTGAGAGGGAGGGACATAATCATGATGAGTGTTGACACTACACACACGGCAGGCTGGTGTAGGATGGTGGCAGGAGGTCTGGAGCCTACATGAGGGGCATTTCTGTGAAGAAGCTTTTACATCAGCTGGAAATGAGGACCTATGGGCTTGAGCTGGCCTGGAGGCTGTGTGCATGGAGCATGGGGACACCTTGGTTGGAGGGGTCTGGGCACTGACTGGCTACTGGCAGGCCTGAGACTAGTGAGTCAGAAACAACACTGGGTTTGTAGCCTCAGCACCGAAGAGCTGGTGCTACTGGCCGAGTTAGAGATGTCTGGGCAGAGCAGCTCTCCAAGGTCACCTAAGAGGAGACAGTAGACCAAGAGGAAGGTTGAGAGAGGAGAACCAGAGAGAATCCTTGCAAACACCTTTATAGAGGGCCTATGACGTGTTGTTTCATTAGTTGAAGAAATAGTCACCCTGGCTTGTGTGGCTAAGCGGTTAGAGCATTGGCTCATGCACTGAAGTGTCTCAGGTTCAATTCCTGGTCTAGGGCATATACCTGGGTTGCAGGTTTTACCCTGGCCCCAGTCAAAGTGCATGAGAGAGGCAACCAATCCATGTGTCTCTCTCTCACATTAATGTTTCTCTCTCTTTCTCTCTCACCGCCCCCTTCCACTCTTTCTCTAAAAAAAAGAAAAAAAAATCAATGGAAAAAATATTCTCAGGTGAGGATTAACAAAAAGAAAAGAAAAGAAAATAAGTAGTCCTCCAGCAGGCCCTGCATGCAAGCCCGACACTGAGTGTTGGGTTTGAAGTGACAAACTATATAGATGTGGTTCTTGCCCACATGGAACTTCCCCTGTAGTGGAGGCAAAAGAGAAAAGAAATGGTCCAGACATTTGATATCAATTATATATATAAAAGCCTAAGTGACCGTTACAGCGGTTAGGGACCAGCAGGCAGACAGGCAAGTGGTTAGGGGCGAGCAGTCCCAGATTGCGAGAGGGATGTCTGACTGCCGGTTTAGGCCCAAGCCAGGCCTAAACCGGCAGTTGGACATTCCCCGGGGGGTCCCAGATTGCGAGCTGGTGCAGGCTGGGCTGAGGGACCAACCTCCCCCCTCCGTGCACGAATTTTGTGCACCAGGCCTCTAGTAATTAATAATTAAGGTAGGTACTCAGAAAGAAACCAAGATAAAGAATAAGTCCCAACTTGTCTTAGGTTGGGTGCCCAGAAGCAGAGTCTGAGATGGGGTTCCTGTGTGATTGGCTGAGGAGTGCTCTGGGAGGAGGGGAACAAGGGCAGCCAGGGGGCATGGGAGCTGCTGGGTGAAGAGGTGGCTTCAGGAGAAGTCCAGCTCTGGCCGGTCCCACTGGTGCTCTGGAGTGTGAACTGTGTCACAGACCCTGTCCTGCCCGGAGGCAAGGGTGCTGGGGCTCCGTGTCCCCATCAGTCAGTCATTGGCCACAGGGAGGACATGACTTCCCAGGCACTTCCCTCAGCCAAGGACAATTCTCTGGACAAGGGTGTGGCAGTGAGCCACGCACAGCCAATACCCGCAGTAGCCGTGAGACAGACCCAGTGGTCTGGTGACAGGGACCAGGGTGGGACACCAGCAGTCTGCTCCGCAGTGGTCAGGGAAGGCTTTTGAGGAGGCAGCATTTAAGCTGAGACCAGAAGGGCGGGGAGGGTCTGCTGAGAGAAAGCCTGTGCATGCGGTGGGTGGAGAGAAGGCAGGAATCAGGTTTGATCCCTGGTCCTGATGCAGGAATGAACTTCTTGTGGTCCAACATGAGGTCAGAGGATCACTGGGGCTGGATAAGCCATAGTGAGGGGTTTGGATTGTATGCTTAGGCTACAGAAGGCCTTTGAGGAGGTTTTAGTGAGCAATAGCTAAGACCTAGTTTATGTTTTAGGATTATTCTGACGGCTGTGCAGAAAGTGGATTAGGGTGGAGGAAACAATGGAAACCCACCAGGCTCAACACTTTATAGGATTTAATGCATACCCCACAATTGATCTCCATTGAGGCCCAGAGAGGGTAAGCAAGCTGCCCGAAGACACACAGCTAGCAAATTGGCAGAGGTGGGATTTGATTCCAGGAAATGTTGATGCAAAGTCTCCTCCCATAGGGAGCATACTGTCTCCTAGGGCCTGCCTTGCTTTCCCTCATGTTCCAGCAATGCTCAGCTCAGGGTAGGCGCTCAATACATGTGTTGAGGGGAAGAATGTAGGAGTGAGTGAATCTGAACAAGAACAGAAGAACAGTTGGGAGCATGCTAGGTCAGAGAAACTGAGGGAGGAGGGAGTTAGAATAAGGTGGTAGTAGGCTGGAGGTCATCAAAATTGAATTTCCCAGGAGACACACGGGCCCTGGAAAACATGCTGGACTTGGAGGGTGGAAGTCATTAGGACCTGAGCTCCGGCAGGCTCACGCGCCACAGGGAAGAGCCAGACTGCAGTGGATTAAGGGGTGAGGGGGCGGTGAGACTTGCTCTCCTGATTCCGCTGTGGCAGCCGGGGCTCTCCACCCACAAGTGAGGGCTTGACATGCGGCAGGAACGCGTGCGCCCACATGTGCCACACACATGCAGGTGGGAGGAGGGGGAGGTGGCGGGGGAGGACAGAGGCCGGGGTGGGCATCGGGAGCGCGCAGCCTAAAACAGAGAACAGAGTGGTGTGGGCTGCCGGCTTGTGTGGTGGGAGTGGAACAGTGTGGAAAGCGCTCTCTGGGGGGCTGGGATGCTTCTCTTTGGAGATGACAGTGAGCAAAAGTAAGTGAAGGGGGAGAGAAAATGGCTAGCAGGGCAAGGAATCCAGTGTGGTGGGATTTTCCACGAGGCGGCTAGTAGCAGTAGTAATGCACAATAGCTACTGTTTACTGAGGGCCTACTGTGTGCCGAGCACTGTGCAAAGTGTGCTTAATCTTCCTGATAATTTCAGCCTTGAGAGGAACATATTAATAGTATTGTCCTCCTGTTGTAGATGGGGGGACTGAGGCCCAAGTGAAGTCACCTCACCAAGTCAGTTTACAGTAGTGCTGAATTGGAACCTGGGATAGGCAGGATCGAAGCTCGCTTCCCTAGCCTCTAACCTCTTTCTGGTACTTCTGCCTTTACCGAAACTTTCTCGATAAAAAGCAACCACCTTCCCAGGACAGCGACTCAGTCACTGCCGAGTGACTTTGGATTTTTCTGACCCCACGTAGCTCCATTTCCTCTTCTGCAGACTGGGGATATGGAGAAACTTACTTTGGGAAGGCTAACGTGAGAAGCAGTTAGATAATGGCAATTCATTCATTCTTTCATTCATTCAGTGACAGATGTTTGCTGAGCACCTGCTGTGTGCCAGGTGATATGCTAGTTGCTGGGAATACAATCAGGACTTAGATTAAGTGTGTGATCTAATGAAACTCAAATCCAACAGAGGAAGATGGATAACAAGTGAGTAAATAAACTGACGAGATAATTCTGAATCATAATAGGTGTTACAAAGAAAATAACGCAAGGGCAAGAGAGAGAGAAAGCATGTTGGCCAGGGGCCTTTGTGATCCGTGGAGCAAATAGCAGTGGTTATCACAATGCTCTCTCTTCTGCCCCAAACTGAAGGTCCCAGGAACCTCATCCCAGAGACGTTGGATTCTGGGGAATCCAATCCAAAGCTGGATGCCTAACGTGGGGATTTGGGAAAAAGACTACCTGCCGTTCTGTTGGCTATATTATCCTTAGCATGAAGAAATACAAGCGCAGAGAGGTAAGTAACCTGCTTAACGTCACAGAGCTAATAAATGACGAGGCCGGGGTTTGAACCTGGACAATTGGATTCTGGAACCTGGAACCTTCACCGATAGGCTGGTGGAGAGAACAGAAACTTCAGGTTAAAATGCCAACATCAGCCCTGGGAAGGAGAATGCCTGGGGCTATTCATAGCTGTTGCATGAATTTCAGAGTGTGAAGGGCTCTGAGTAACCATTTAGGGGTGTGGGACCTGAGGATCAGAGAGATGTCCCTGCCCAAGGTCGCACGACTAGGCAGCCAGGGAGCTGGGTTAGGAGCCTGAGGACAGATGTCTAGAGGGTATGAGACTGCCTCCAGCCTGAGGCTCATTTCAGGTGGCACTTGTCAGCTGACCGTCCTGGCTCTGTCAGCCACGCTGGCTGCACAGAGCAGCCGGTCTTTATGGGCACGGACATTTCTATGCCCTTTACTCAGGCAAAACTCATTCCAGCATTTGAGTAACTTTGCTTCTGGGGACACACGTCACGGAGCCCCGGGCAGCTGAGTTGGCTCTTGCTGAGTGACAATGACTCACTTTTATCAGCCCGTTGCTTTTGAACCTGTGCCCACTGCAGATAACCTTGCAGGAGGCTGCAGCCGCCCTGGAAGGTAGCTGCTCCCGGATGCTCTTCCTCGCTCCACCTGCAGCAAAGGTGGCATCCAGTCTTCCCATCAAGCTCCCTTCTCCCCACCTCTCCTCTGGTGTCTGCAGTCTGTCTCCTTGGGGAAGGCAACTTGCCACCATTTGGGCCTGGAATGAGCAATTGGTACTTAGAAGGAAAATAAAGATGCCAAACCTGTCTACACATTTGCCTGAGTTACGCCATACTCTTCAGACCTTGACTTCTCGTGGCCCAGAGTGTTCTGACTTGCTTTCTCAGGCCCCATTCCACTCCTCCCTGGGTTGGATATGGCTGGGAGCATGTTAGACCCAAAGCGGGCTCCATAGCTTTGAGGCCCCAGATGATGAAGCCAAGCAGTCAGAAGAAAATGCTACTCCCACAGATGGTGAGGACACAACTCAGATACTGGTAGGCAGCCTTGACTCCAGCCTCCTCTGGGCATCTCATTGGTCAGAGCCGAATTGGTCAGGCTCTTGTCCTGACAGTGCAGGCATCTCCTATGTTCACTTGTTCATTCAGCAAACAAGTATGAGCACCCTGGCTCATTGCTGGAGCTGCCATAGTGAGCAGCCATACAAGGCGCCAGCCTTCATTGACTTGATGGCTTGGAGTTTACTGTGGTCGGCGGGAGAGACGATCCTTAAATGATAATAACAGTTGTTACTGAATTACTACACTTGTAACAAGTATGATGCAGATAAGCGGAGGTATAGAGAAAGGGGGACCTGACTCAGGTTGGGGGGGTCTTCAGGGAGTGTGTCTTTATACCGACTCACCGCCCAGCTGTGGACTGTTCTGGGCAGCTCTCTGACCCCGTTTCCTTTCCACATGCAATGGAGGCAAATGGAGACGAGTCTACAGAGTGAAGGCTGCTGTGGTGACTGACCAGTAAGCTCTTGCTCCCTGCAGCAGCTCTATGCTTGTATGATGTTAGTCTGATAGGAGAATATTTTCCCATGCAAGACCTTGTAACTCTATGTGCTCGGCCCTCAAAGCAGAATGTGAGATAGAGTCTGTTCTAGCTATAGACGGATAGCATAGAGCTGTGTTTCTCTCTCTCTCTCTCTCTCTCTCTCTCTCTCTCTCTCTATCTATCTATCAGATGATGAATAGATGATCCATCCACCCACACACCTACCCACCCATGCATTGATCCACTTACGTTATCTTTCTACCTTCCACCTCCACCTCCTTTAAAAAACTTCAAACCTGAATGCCGGTAGAATATGGGCCAGGGTTATTCAAAGTTGGTACTACTGGCATCTTGGGCCGGATAGTTCTTTCTCAGCCAGGGGGCTGTCTTGTGCACTGTACAATGTGGAGTAGCATTCCTGGCCTCCACTCGCTAGATGCCAATCACACCCTGTCTCTCCCCCAGATGTAATAAAAGAAATATTTCCAGATGTTGCCAAACGTCCCCTGGGGGGAGGGGTGGTATAATTGGCCCACGTTGAGAACCCTGGCTATAGGCCATTAACCACGCCCCTCCCCACTGTCACCCCAGACCATCAGTCTCACACTTGACATTTCCCAATTAAGTGACCAGCATAGAGCAGCTGTCATTTCCTCACCTTGTCTCAAATGCTTCTTGTTCACATGATAACCTTGAGGCTCCAAATGGTGTCACCTTACACTGGGCTAGGGACAGAGCCAAGCCTGGTGTCTAGGGCTGACCTGACCGTTGGGTTGGCCTGACTCATCTACATACACCACCTCCTGTCCTGGACCACGTCCCTGGAGAATGTCCCCTGGGATTCATGCACCTTGGAGACTTTCCTAGCTGCTGTTCTCCCCAATCCTGTGCCCCTCTCCCAATCATCTGCCTTCTCCAGGGAGCAGGTCATTTCCGCTCCCAGGTAACGTTCTTCAGAAACTGATATGGCTCTGGTGGATTTCTCCAACTTTAAAGGGAATTTATGTGACCACATGGAGTTCTCAATAGAAAATTAATTGTAGTATTACAGTCATAGAGCTTAATGGGACTTAGGGAAGAAACCCATATTTCATGAATGTGAGGGATATCTCTGCTTGGGGCCTCATCCAGCCCTTATCTCAATTCCTTCTGGGTACTTTGGAGAAAGTTCGGACCCCCTCCCTGCCCCTCTTACCTGACATTTCTGCCTTGCTTTCAATATGCAATTATTTACTAAACAAGATTACCACCTGCCAGGCTCTGCTCTAGGTATAGCAGGTCCTCAGATAACATTTTTTTCAAAGTTGTTTCCTTCTAACATTGATGGGATGCCTAGGGATTCAACGCTTGTTTATATCAAGTAGTCTATGGGAAAACTGGTTTTGTTATATGTTGTTTCACTTAAAGTCAGAGTGTCTATTGATGGCATTAAGTGAGGACTTACTGTACTGGGATGCAGAGGTATCCTTGCATTCATGATGCTTGAAGTCTATTGGATATCTTCATATTCATTGTCTTGATTCCAAAATGTTCTTTATTATAAGACTAGAGGCCCAGTGCACGACATTCATGCACTTGGCGGGGGGAGGTTCCTTCAGCCTGGCCTGCGCCCTCTTGCAGTCCGGGACCCCTCAGGGGATGTCCAACTGACAGCTTAGGCCCGATGGGGAGCGGGCCTAGGCCGGCAGTTGGACATCCCCCAAGGGGTCCTTAGCACTGCCGTGGAGGCAGGAGAGGCTTCTGGCTGAGCCCGGCTTCTGGCTGAGCAGTGCTCCCCCTGTGGGAGTGCACTGACCACCAGGGGGCAGTTCTTGCATTGAGCATCTGCCCCCTGGTGGTCAGTGCACATCATAGCAACTGGTCGTTCTGCCCTTCGGTTGATTTGCATATTAGCCTTTTATTATATAGAATGCACCACTAATTTCAGGTGGTAAATGAAAAGGAAGAAGTGAAAGAACAAAGAAAGGATGATAGTCTATATTAAATGTACATATTTGAGGTAGGAAGTTTCAGAAACATGAAAATATGACAAACTTTGATGGGGGGGGGGGCTGAAAATATGCCCTTAGCTGCAGAAATGCAACATATTTAGTAACAATATCCCAAAGGTCCAGTGGATGGGGCTTTATGGAAGTGGGTGTATCAGTTTGCTAGGGCTGCATAACAAAGTACAACAAACTAGGTGGCTTAAAACAACAGAAATGTGTTGTCTCATATGCATTTCTGGAGCCTGAAGTTTGAGATCAAGGTGTCTGAAGGGCCTTACTCCCTTTGAAACCTGTAAGGGAATCCTTCCTTGCCTCCTCCTAGCTTCTGATGTGTGATGGCAATCTTTGGCATTCCTTGGTTTGTGGTTGGATAACTCCAATCTCTGCCTCTGTCATCATGTGGTGTTCTCCCTATGTCTGTGCCGAAATTCTTCTCTTCTTATAAGGACACCAGTCATATTGAATTTTTAGGGGCCGATTCTACTCCAGTAAGACTTCAGACTAACTAATTATATCTGCAAAGACCCTATTTTCAAGTAAGGTCACAGAGGTACTGGAAGTTAGAATTAAAAAAAATATATATTTTATTGATTTTTTTACAGAGAGGAAGGGAGAGGGAGAGAGTTAGAAACATCAATCAGCTGCATCCTGCACACTCCCTACTGGGGATATGTCCGCAACCAAGGTACATGCCCTTGACCAGAATTGAATATGGGACCCTTCAGTCTGCAGGTTGATGCTCCATCCACTGAGCCAAACCAGTTAAGGCTGGAGGTTAGGATTTTAACATCTTTTTTTGGATAACACAATTCAATCCCCAAAGGAGTCGGTATCTATTGTACTCTGTCCCTATTTCTGTTTGTGATGGTATTTCTGTTTCTGTCTCCCGTCTTAAACTGCTTCTTCCTTTACATCTCCCTGTGCATGAATGTAATGCAGACCTGAAATATCTTTTTATTTGCTATTTTGGGAAGTACAGTTTTATCTTAAACTAAGTAGCCCATTGTAATATTTTCCTATTGCTGCTGTAACAAATTAACACAAACTTAGTGGCTTAAAACAACTCAAGTTGATTACCTTACAGTTGTGGTCAGAAGTCCAACATGAGTCTCCTGGTAGCTAAGAGCAAGGTGTCAGCAGGGCTGCATTCCTTCTGGGGGCTCCAGGGAAGAATCTGTCTCCTTGTCTTTCTAACATCTAGAGGCTTCCTACATTCCTTGGCTCATGAGCCCTTCCTCCATCTTCAAAGTGTATCACTCCAACTTTGGCTTCCATCATTACATCTTTTTCTAACCTTCCTTTTTTTAAAAAAAATATTTTATTGATTTTTTACAGAGAGGAAGGAGAGGGATATAGAGTTAGAAACATTGATGGGAGAGAAACATTGATCAGCTGCCTCCTGCACACCCCCTACTGGGTATGTGCCCGCAACCAAGGCACATGCCCTTGACCGGAATCGAACCTGGGACCCTTGAGTCTGAAGGCCGACACTCTATCCACTGAGCCAAACCGATAGGGCCTAACCTTCCTTTTTAAAGGGCATTAGATCCACCTGGGTAATCCAGATTACCCTTTCCATCTCAAGATCTTTACTTAACTGATATGACTACATTTGCTAAATCCCTTTGCCATGCCAGGTAACAACAGGTTTATAGGTTCTAGGGATTAAGATGTGAACATTTTTGGGGGCATATTGTGTCATTATGGGTGTGCCCCTCTGTCTTTCTCTAACACTTGTTCTTCCAGTGACTATCAGGATCAACTCTTCCTCATCAAGGATGCCATCCTGGACCACAGAGAGGTTCCCCCTATTGCAGCATACACCCAGCTTTGCTGTTACTGCTCATTTAAATCTGTCTGCCCTGCTAGGCTGTAAGTTCCATGAGGGCAGGCCTGTCTCCAGCACCTAGTGCAGTGCCTGATACATAGCAAACCCTCAACAAATATGAGACCGATGAGTTCTGATTTCAGCTGACTGTGTGGCAGAGAGCAAGTTTTATTCAACCTCTAGGAACTTCAGCTGCCTCATCTGGAAAAGTGAGTGCTAAGAAATGTTTCACATTCATCACAGTATTTTCACTTTCTTCCTCTGCTTATCTATCTATCTACCTTTCATCTATCTACCTACCTATTTATCCATCCATCTATTATTGAGAGGTACAGGTGAACGGATTGTTTGAGAGGCAGTTTCAGAAGGAAATACTTGAGAAGTCAGGCTTTGAACCATGATTCTGCTATTTTATTCTGTGTGACCTCAGCGTAGTTGCTTAACCTATCTGAGTCTTGCTTTACTCATCTGTAAAAATGGGGATGCCACTAGTACGAGCAGAATTAAGTGGAGTTGTATATGTAAAACATCAGGACAGAGTAACTGCTTTAAAAATGATGGCAATTAGTATGGCTATTATTAAAAACATTGGACACGCTAAAGCCCATTATGAACACTTTTCCTCTTTCAGAGACCTGTCATTGGGCAAAGCAACGTGGTTTACTTCCTATTACCCCAAACTCCATCTCTTCATCGGTTCCCCGTTCCTCAGCACTTGTTCTGTTCCGGAAACTTGGCAGCTAGAGTGTGCAGTTATTTTCAGAGGAACGAGTGGGTAAAATCAGCAGCATTTCCCCCGGAGTGTCTGTGCCAGGGAGTATGCGTTTATGGCGCATCTGCTTTGTGTATAAAAGCCTTGTCCTCCCCCAGCACCGCCCCCTCATCAGAGGCAGAGCAAGCGGGGACTCAGGCTACTTCCTGCCGTCCCCCTCCCAGCCAGGGGAGCGCTTGCTGACCAGTCCACATGGCCGTGTGGGAGAGGGGAAGGCTGGCTTTGCTTCCAGGCTGCTGGAGGGGCAGAGGAAAGAGGTCACGACTGGAGGGTCAGAGTCTTTGGAGGGACTTGAGAGCAGAGTCCAGTGGATATTCCTCAACCTGCAGCCCAGCCTGAGGTGCTGATGAGAATGAAAATAACGGGATGGTGACATCCACTTCCCACTGTCTCAGCTCGGAATACTCAAGTGGGATCACTTTAGCTCACCATAAGTGGGTGGAGGATGTCTTCTTGGCGGCCCTGCTAGGCATCCAGAGGTTGCCTTGGGCTCTTGTTTGTCAGGGGTCGAAAGGTGTTTGCTCTGGTAGTATCTACACACGGCAGAAACGAGGGCCTTGACCACAGACAGGGCAGATAAGAGGTCTCTCCTGCCCTAGAGGACCACTGAGGATGGTGGTCAGCAAGAGAGCCCCAGGTCTAGCAGAGATACTGGGCATCATAGGGCTCTCTCAGTCTTGTGGCTTCTCACCTGGCATTTCCTGGGCATTAATGCCACACAAACCATCTTGGTTCAGAGCATCTGTCCACTCTGTCCTCTCTGACCTCTCCTTCCTGCTCCACCCTTTCACTCTCCACCCCCCAATCCAGACACCATCTATTCCCTCATAGTGACCTTTACACAGACCAAGGTGGTCCTCTCTGACCACTCACAGCAGAGCCCACTTCACTTCACCCCAGAAAGTTCATTCCTCTTTCCTTAAGAGCAGGGAGGGCTTAGACTGCACAAAACACAAATGGGCTAAAGCCTACCTTCTGAATCCAGAGCTGAGTTTTCACAATTCAACAAACAGATTAAATCCTTACCTTAACTTGTATTGTAGTCTCTTTCTTCATTTTGCACGAAAGGAAACCAAGGCTTGGGGGAAATAACATGCCCACAATGGCAGGTGGTTACTAAACAGCCAAGTCAGGATTTGAAAGTTGGCAGTCCGATGCCAAAGTTGGCTGGCTTACCCACTGTGCTTTCCTGCCTCCTTTGCGGCTGTGGGCAACCAGACTCTCTGAGCCTCCATTAGTCCTACTCTTCCTTGGAGATAGCATCTATCTTGCAGGGTGGTAATAAAAGCAACAGCTGTAGAAATAATGATGATGATGGCAGTGGTGGCGATTGCCTTCATATTGCTTCCTATCTGTCCCCTTCTGAGCACCTTTTTTGTGTTGACTCAACAGGCCTCTGAATGGGTGCACATAACAGGGTTACAGATGATGAATGGGAGGCAGTTGTAACAGTGCCGGCCACACAGTGGGCTACAAATGGTGGGTGTTATTACGGCTGTTGTTACTGATAGAGACATGAAGCTGGTCTTGGGTCTGAGAGGCCTCATGAAAGCTCTGCCTTAACCAACCCTATGTCCCATGATTTGGGAGCTTTTCTAGCATATTCTCTCCAGTTTGGCTGTTGCATTCTCTTGTCACTTTCCAAAAGATAGGCATTCCCAGACAGTTAGCAGAGAGAATTGTTTTTCTCTTCAAAGAGTCCCCTCACCCCCTTGGCCACCATTTCCCACCATTTCCATTGCTGCTCCCAGCATTAAAGGTCCTTGTAATATATATATATATATATATATATATATATATATATATATATATATATATATATATATTGATTTCAGAGAGAAAGGGAGACGGAGAAAGAGATAGAAACATCAATGATGAGACTTATTGATCAGCTGCCTCCTCCACCCGCCCTACTGGGGATTAAGCCTGCAACCCAGGCATGTGCCCTTGACCGGAATCGAACCCGGGACCCTTCAGTCCGCTCTATTCACTGAGCCAAACCGGCTAGGGCGGTCCCTGTGCTTCTTAATGGAGGAACCAGGATGATCCAACCCCCAGGAGAGAAGGAGCAGCCCTAGTGGCCCAGGCACCTGCTCCGGTCCCAGCCACAAGCTCGTGGGCAACATGCCTCTTTCCTCTGAGCTGCTTCGGCCTCCCGAAGCGCAGGCCCCCTCTGCAGGGTGAAATCTGGCGTGGGGAGGCAGCATCCCACTGGTCTCGGAGTGCCAGCTGGCGCACTGGGACCAGCCACAAAACCGAGTTCTTGTTTCCTCGGGATCGGGTGGGAGGGAATCGGGCCTCCGAGGCGATGGGAACAATAACAGTGATGCTGACAAGGACAGCAGTACCAGCAGCAGCTACCAGTTAATGAGTGTCAGACTGATTGTCAGGCGCTTCACATTCCTCTCAGATTTAACTCTTAATAACACCCCACAAGATGGGCATCCTTCCCCCATTTTACAGATGGGAAAATAGAAGCTTTGATGACCTAACAGATGGTGTGCTCAGGATCACACGCTGCCAGGTAGCCACGCGGGAGCTCTAACCTGGGTCTCACTAATGACAAACGGTTTCTTACTGTTAAAGCAAATGGTTTTAAAGGGTGTGGTGTCCCCCAAAATGTGCAACCACTAAGAGCATGGGCTCTGTGTCAGGCCCCCTGGGTTTGAATCTGGTCCTGGCTGTGTGACTGTGAATAGTTTGCATAACTGGGCCTCAGTTTCCTCATTTGGAGAATGGGGGCAATGGTGAATCACAGTGCCTCATTCATAAATCGGCAGGATGAAAATTAAATGAGACAAAACTTACAATGCTCCGTGTCTTGGGGCATAACTGGGTTTCTCAACCTTCACACCATTGACATGTGGGGCCGGGTCATTGAGGGGCTATGCTATACCCTATAGGGTGTTGAATAGCATCCTGGTCTCTACCCACTAGATGCCAGTCACACCCCCAGCCCCAGCTGTGACAACCAAAGATGTCTCCAGATGAATGTCCACTATGGGTGGAGAAATTGCCCCCCTCATTTGAGAATCACTGGCACATTATAAGTGCCTAATACACAATAGGCACTTTATGATCATTTTTTTTTGAATGGAGCCTCAAAACTGATCCAGCGGGGAAGTCCTTTGGGGAAGTCCTTAACCACTTCTGCAGCCAGGTGGGCAGCCTTCGTTGGGAATTTGGAGTTGCCCCCTGGCTGGGGCTGTGTGAAGGGAAAATCATTCCAGACAAAGAGCTGTGCTTTCTTCCTGGCCATAATAAGCAGTTTTTCCCCCAATTCCTTTTGGGGGATTATTTAAAAGTGTCTGGTTCTTCTGTAGTCCCATGACAATCGATGAACTTCCTTTAAAGTAGTTTGGGTCTCCTAGCATTGTACTAATTTAGGAAGAAGAAACTGAGCATCTATTGTATGCTACAGTCTTGCAATATAAAGAGGAAGAGGTGCTAGGCTGGTGTGGCTCAGTCGAACTATGAACCAGGAAGTCATGGTTCAACTCCCACTCAGGGCACATGCCCGGGTTGCAGGTTGTGGGCTCTATTCCTAGTAGGGGTGGGGGGTGAAGGAAGCAGCCAATCAATGATTCTCTCTCATCATTGATGATTCTATTCCTCTCTCCCTCTCCCTTCCTCTCTCTGAAATCAATACAAACATATTTTAAAAAATAAAATGGAAGAGGTGACACTCTTAAAGTATAACAGCACTGTTCTAAGTTTCCTACAGGTGTCATTGCAGTTCATCTCCAAAACACCCCTATTATCACCCTCATTTTACAGATGAAGACAATGAGCCTCTTTTCTTTGATTACACAGCCAGCAAGTGGTGGAACAGTGGTTCATACCCAGGAGGGTCTGGCTCTGGGGCCACTCCAATCACCTGAACTGCATGAACTGTCTTGTCCTGAAAGCTCACAGCCTGGAAGGGAAGCCAGACTATGGAGCAAAGGGGCAAGGATAAAGGAAACCCGGAATATTGTCAAGGGAAGCATCTGAATGGGTGTGGGCAGGCTGAAACCCAGTCTTAAAGACCAGGCAATGAGTGGGACAAAGTCATTCTAGCTGTAGGGACAGAATGTCCAAACGACCCCAAGTCCAGGGACACAGAACAACACAACATATTAAACCACAAATGTGCCGGAGCCAAGAGTGTGAGGCAAGGAATGTTGGGGGATGAGAACCAAAAGATGGTTCAGAGCCAGAGGGTGCCAAGCGAGGAGCTAGAATGTCAAAGAAACCAATTACTCTCTGAAAAACACCCAGGATGAACTGGGTTGGCAGAAACTGGTTGAAGTAAGAGGACAGCAGGTAACATGTTGGTTAAATTGAAAGAACAGAAAATGCCAATGCTAGAAATGTTGACCAAAAACCTTAGCATAGACAGAATTACACTGAGTGCCAGGAGACTGGGCGTGAGTTATATAGGTCACTGGATTAGGATCGCTGGATCATGCAACTCCAGGGGTCCCCCCCCCCCCCACATCATAGTCCATGTCACTGGTGCCATCTGGAGCAGCACCATCCACCAGCACTTTCTGTACAGATGGAACTGTTCTGTGTCTGCACCATCCATGTGATAGTCATTAGCCATATGTGTCCTTGAACATTTGTGTCACTAAGGAAATGCATTCTTAATTACATTTAATTTTTATTAGTTAAATTGTAAATTTTAGTAGTGGCTACTGTTTGCATAGCACAGGCCTGGCCACTTGCACTGCCCAGCCTGTGTGGCTATAAATTATGGCTTTGACTTATGTGTTCCTTGGACAAACTACTTGCCCTTCAAACCACTGTTATTTTTTGTGTCATCAGGCATGCTACAGTGAAACGTGCAATGGAACAAATTAACTGGCATCTCAAAAACAATTAATGGTTTGCATGATGTATAAAAACCAAAAAACAAAACAAAGCAACCAACAAACAGAACAACAAGCAAACTCAAATTGCTGGATGTCAAGAAACTTGGCATGCTTGATATCCTCTGAACACAAAGTATTGACTGGGTAGTGTTGATGGAGGTGGAGGAAGTGGGAGGATCTGTCTCTAGCCACATAGGTCTCCAACTCATATCACATGCAAGCATCTATCAAGTAGGGTGGTGACCATTTGTAAATAGAATTAATGGTCTTAATTCTTCACACTCTTTGACATGTACCTTTGTAGTTCCTCCCATTAAAGCGGCAGGGTTGCCCTTTGATTTTGGGTTTGATCCTGTGATTCAGTTTAGCCAATGGAATGGCAACATGTGTGATGCCACCAAAGGCTTGCCAGGCGCTGGCGTGTAGGAGCTTGCATCTTGCACCTCTCTCACCACCATGAGGAGAACTTGGGTGGGCTTTTGCCCACTGGTCCCAGGGAGAGGATGAGAAGCAAGTAAAACAGAGCCACTGCAGCTACCCCACCCCAGCTCAGGCCAGGTTATCCAAACCCAGCGAACCCAGAGAGATGTAAGGGAGCTCAGCCTGGACCAGCCCACCTGCAGACATGTGAGTTAAATGAATGCCTTTGTCAAATGTTACTACGGCTTTGTACTTGTTATGTGGCAGATGTTAACTGATACATAGAAGTTAATGATTTGATTTGAAATGCCCTATTGTCCTTAAGTATTTGAAATTCCGTTATTTAGGGGCCTTTATTACAATCTTCTCCACCGTTTGATACTCTAGTTTCTCTTGATAGCATTTACAAGTTAAAATTTTTATTTATTTTAAGAGCAATATACACTCATTTCAGGAAATGTTATGAGAAAGAAATTTTAATGATCATGTGTAATATCAGAGATAACCACTGTTAACATTTTGTTGTATATTCTTTCAGATAAATACAGAGATAGATACATACCTATACATGCATACACACACACCACACACACACACACACACACACACATATGCACACAACCCTCTACATGGGATCATATTATATAGAGATCTGTGATCTGCACCATTTTATTTAGTTCAACATTTACATATATCAGCAATTCTTCACATCCTTAAATATTCTCCAGGAATATGATTCTTAGCTGTTGCATATTAATATTCTATGGTAGCTGCATATTAATATTCTATGGTATGGCTGTATCATATTTTATTTAACCATTCCTTACTTTTGGACATTTCGATATTTTGTAATTTTTCACCATTACAAATGATGCTGCAGTGTTCATCTTTGCACATCAGTGGGCCTTGTTCCCTTAGGTTATGTTCTTAGAAGTGAAATTCCGTAGTGAAAGGGTCTAAACAATTTTAATAAGGTATTGCCAAATCATCCCCCAGAAAGAGTATTTTATAGCACCAGCAGCAGAATAGAAGAGGGGTTGGTATTTTATAAGGACAGGTCGGAAATTTCAAAGCAGACAGATTGAGTCTGGGATCTCTGAGTTTCTGGTGTACACAGAACCATCAACTTGGAATCCTGTGGAACTCCATTAAATGTGCCATTGAGGGAATCCCAACATTCCTGACCTGCATGATCACCTCTCGCTTGCGATTTCTGGCTGAACTTGGTAGAAAAGACAGACACAATGTGATGTTTTACAGTACAGGGTGTGTGCCCAGCAGATGTCTTATTTGCTGACACCACCTGCCTTTGTGGAACATCCCTATTACCTGAGGGCAAACTCCAGATCCATCGCTTTGTAACTTTGAGACTTGGCCAGTGTACTTATTCGATCAAAGCCCAGATTTCCTCATCAAGGATGAGGCAAAACTGTGATTTACTGACAAATCATCTAGCAAGGAGCTTGACATTTAGAAGATACTCTTCAAATATAATTTTATCCTTTTGTTTTAAAGAGGATCCTGGCCTGCTGGGGAAGTCTCAAGTGGTTACAAATTCAGAGTCATTTCCAAATTGCTTCTTTGATTCTTCTATATCCATCTCAGATGAAATTTCCATAGGTCTGTGACAAAATGAAAAACAATGTGTAGGCAATTATTAATAGAGATGCATACATCTCTAAAGGCTTGCCCTTTATTGTGAGATAATGTACTTTTGATTTATAATTTATTTTTTAGAGCTTAAAATCCTTCAGTGAAATGTGGAATTTTGCTCTGGTAATGTCCAAGTTAATTCCAGTAGAACTGATTTTCCCACAGATAGCCAATATAAACTCTGAAAAAATATAAAAACCCCAACTCCCTGTAGGGAAGATGGTGGTAACTAAAATTGCACTAGAAAACCTGCACTCTTTCTGAAGAGCTCAAGGACAGAGTTAGGGACAGGTGCACTCACAGGAAGAGAGGCAGGATGGGGCCTCCATTCTATGGATAAATTCTCAATAACTCTCTGGCTGACATCTGAAGCATCCTTGAGAGGGGCAAACCCTAATTGGCCCAGGTAGGGCTACTAGTAGAAGAAATGAGCTGAAAATTGAGCTGCCCCACTGGTAGAGTTTGTAGTTTGAGTCTCCTAAAGTTGATTGCCTACTGAAACAAATTAAAAAATCAACACTCATTGGAGGAACTAGAACAGAATCCAGAGCCTTTGAAACATAACATTGAAAATATCTAGGTAAATCCAAAATTACTCAAAATGCAAAGAAATAGGAAAATGTGACCCATTCTCAAAAGAAAAGACAGTGTATGGAGGTTGAATCCAATTTGACCCAGACGTTGGAATTAGCAGACAAGGATTTGTAAAGTAGCTATTGTAACCATGCTCAGTGATATAAAGGAAAATCTGTTCATGATAAATGAAAAGATAAGAAATATCAGCCAAAAATAGAAATAGTAAGGAAGAAACAAATGGAGATTCTAGATCTAAAACATACAAAGTCTGAAACAAAGCATTCATAGCAAGGACTTAACAGCAGAATAAAAATGACAGTGAATTTGATAATAGATCAATAGTATTAGTGAAAAAATTTTTTTTCTTTTTCTTAAAAAAATTAATTGATATACTGTTTCCCTATTTTCCTTTTTTGCTCTATGCACCTCCACCCCAATTGAAACAGATGGTTGGGCTATTTCCTATGGGACAGTATAAAAATATATATGGGACAGTATAAAAGAAAGTCTGCAAATGTTGACTTTAGTGTTTAAAAATTTAAGCCCATGGGAGAATGAAAAAGATTCAGAAGAATCCCCAAATGGTTAGAATAGAGCTTAAGAGAGGGCCTTCTCCCTAAAGTGAGGAGAGGAAAGAGCGGAGTTGCACAGAAATAATGGTGTATCATGGCGAAAGATTGAGGTAAAGGGAGCTCTGAAGGATCTTGCATTGTCAATTAAATGCCCCAATCCAGAAGTGACACATATCACTCTGCTCACAGCCCATGTGTAGAACTAGTCATGTTCTAGTCATGGCCTCACTCAACTGCAGAGGGTCCAAGGAGAATGGAAGATGGAAACTGAAAACATCTGGGGAAGCAGTGCTGATAACTACCACAGTAGGACCCAAATCTCCCTGCAACGTGATCTCTACAAATGTTCTCACAGGATCTTCCTGCCCCAGAATCTCGTGACCTTCAAGCATTCCTCATCCAGTCATCTTTCTACAACACAGACTGACTATTTTTCAGAAAGCCATTATCATGGGGGGAAACTAGATATTCAAAGTGACACAGGTTGACCTCTTCTATAGTAAGCATATTGCCTGATCTCACTGGTCCAGACTCATGGTGACCTGCAATTCATTAGCGTACCAGTTGTTCACTCTTTCTATATCTTTTGCTTTCTTGGCACATGGGAAGGCTCTTCCCTTTGGCAGCCACAGCGATTCTTCCCTTATCTCAGGAGACACTAGAAAAGCAAACCCATTCTTTCCTTTGTCACTCAAAGATGCAGATACAGACAATATAACTGTAGGGACGTGTCTAGTTGTCAGGGAAAATGAGTGTGATGGAAAATTTCATCCAGGCCTCACATCTCTCTGCTTCTCTTACCCCGTCTCCTGTCTTATCTCCATGAGTACATTATCCTCTTGACATACTGAACAATGGGTGACTTCCCCAATGCACCAAGGCTTACTAATTTTGCATATGATATTAACTTTGTTGGGAATGTCCTTCTCTGTCTTCCATGTGGGCTCCCACTGAGTTATTCACCAATAAGCCTTGATTGAACCTACTGTGTGCTAGGTGCTGAGGATAAAGCAGTGAAGAAAACATAGAAATCCAGACAGGGCCTTCCCAGAGAGTAAGTGTTAAGACTGACAACAATAGGATTCTTGGAGAGAGGAGTAGGGAGGACCTAATTTGAATGGGAGTAGGCCAAAGAATAAACATTTGGCTGACCAAGAGGCATTGAAGCTGAAACCTGGAGTGTGGTCTGAATGCTTGTGTCCCCCAACCCCCAATTCATATGTTGGAATCCTCACCTCCAAAGGTGATGGTATTAGGAGGTGTGGACCTGGAGACCTTGAGAAGCTTTTAAGTAAGGAGAGAGACCTCATGAGTGGGGTTAGTGCCTCATGACAGAGGCGTCAGAAAGAACCCAATGAGAAGTCCGTGGTCTGCAAGTCCCTCACCGGAACCCGATCACGCTGGCACCTTGATCTTGGACTTTCAATCTCCAGAACTGTGAGAAATCAATTTCTGTTGATTAAAGTCACCCTGTCTCTGGTATTTTGTTATAGCAGCCTGAGTGGACTAAGACACATAATAATATATTTTAATTTAATGAATCCATTGCTTGTTTGTTTGTGTTTTTTTAAAAAATATATTTTTATTTATTTCAGAGAGGAAGAGAGAGAATCATTGATTGACTGCCTCCTGCACCCGCCCCCCCCCCCCCACCACCACTGGGGATCGAGCCCACAACCTGGGCATGTGCACTGACTGGGAATCGAATCGTGACCTCCTGGTTCACAGGTCGACACTCAACCACTGAGCCACGCCGGCTGGGCAATGAATCCATTGTTTTAACATAGAAAGAATTCACATGAAAATCTCGATTTTTGGCTTTTCACCAGATCCTATGGTCTCATGTTTCCTTTAGGTTGGGATTGTGGCAGCTCTCCAGTTTTTAAATATGTCCCCTCCCATAGCTGCACTTTCCAATAAGGCAGCCACTAGCCACATGTGGCTGTCGAGCATTGGAAATGTGGCTAGTCCAAACTGAGATGTCTACTTGAAAATCTTACGTAACAAATGTTTTCCATATTGGATTTCTATTGGACAGTGCTGGCCTATAGTTTCCTACATTAAGCCAGCTTCTTGCATTTCTACTTCCTGCCTGCCTGACTCTGTAGGTACATGAATTTGCAAGCCCTGCTAACTGAGAAGAAAGTATAACTTGGAGTGAGAGAACTAGAGTTCACATCCAGGCTCTGACGTGTGCTGTGTGATCTTGGGAAAGTTACCTCCTCTCTCTGTGCCTGGTTTCATGAAATGAGGACTTTGGACTTAATGTCAAACTTTCTGCAGCTGAAACTTCCTCTCCCACACACCTCTGAATTTACCCTTTTGTGGTGGGATGCTGCCTGCCAGCTTTGACTGAGCTCTCCCTGCTGGCAGCCCCTCCTCTTGCCCTCATTCCAGCCCTCCTGGCTGTTTCTACATCTTTGGGGCGCCCTGTTCCCATCAGGGGGTTTCCCTCCTCACTCCTCGGAGGTTGCATCCTAGATCCTTCCGCTTGGCTTGTTTACAAAATGAGAGGTTAACCATGTGACTCTTTCTTTTTTGGTTAATATCTACAATTTGGCCTCGTTTAATTCACATATATTAGCTATTAGTCTGCTCACCTTCTACAATTATTTTCATGCACCCTTGGGCTCATAAACCATTGTTCCAAGTGGTGTGTTGCCTATTTTAAGAACTTAATTTGTTTGCAATGTGCACATCAGCTGCATGATTTGCTCCCTGCTTGTAATTAACTTTTAAGCTGATGCCATTCCCTCGCCAAAAATGAAACTCAAGGTAAAGTTGTTAAGATTAATCATGCTGGCTGTGTCCAAATCTTCCAACATCTTCCTTGGACTCAGCAAGTTTGGGGGAAATATTTTTCCTTCCACATCCATCTGTTACCTTGCTGATCTTGGAGCCGGTCCATCCACTCGTGGCCCTGAGTGTCTGAGTTGGAATCTGGCACTTTTCAGTTTGTGCACCAACATAAACAAACTTTCCCTCCAACCCTCTTACCCTGAACTTGAGCCCATTTCTTCCTTCCTGAGAGGGTCCCTGGACTCATGGGCACCCATGGGGATCTATATCCCAGGCAACTTTCCTCCTTGGCTAAGCAGATGTACTAGATCAGTGCGTCTCAAACCCTACTGTGCATAGAGTCTCTGGGAGAGCTTGCTAAACTAGATTCTGATTTAGCAGGTCTAGGATGAGCCCCGAGAACCTGCATTTGAACAAGTTTCCAGAAAAGGCCAACACTGCTGGCCTAGGACCATCCTTTGAAAGGTGGGCACTAGACCGCACACTTCATGAAGTCTGGAATCATATCAGTCCTGTTCCTCATTGGCACATGGAAGCTTTCAACTGTTTGCAGACTGAACGAGTAAATAAATGAATGAATGGATGAATTGCACTCAGGAATATAGATTACTCTCTATCCGATCAATCTTATTGGAGTGAGATGTCTTACTTCTTATTCCCACACTAGCAAAAAAAAAAAAAGAAAAAAAAAGGAGTAATTATATATATTTCCCAATTTAGGAAGGGCTAAATGTCATATGCTGATTTATCTCTTCCAGATATATGGTATTTCTGTGTGTGCACACACATATGTTTGGCTTTTGGAAATGAATTTATAGTAACAGAACTGCTCTTCACCATGCGTCTCTTTCTAAGTATAGCCCGCCTGCCTTCATCCGAAAGGGCCCGCTTCCAGAGAGCCTTGCAAACTGAGAAATCCTTGTTCCTGTTTTTAAAAGTCTTCGGAGAACTGCCTGGTTCTCCCTCTGAGGCACAGCTTTTCCAACATCCCTCCAGGTCTCTGATGACATCAACGGAGGAGCTTCCATCAAGTGCTGACTTTCTGTAATCCTCCCCTCGAACATCCTGAAGCTTCTATTATTTTTCAGCTACTATGGATGGGTTGTTAAATTTTCATGAAGCCAAGATTATAAATTCATTTATATACATACAAGACAATTTTTTTAAAAAATTGGAAGTCAGAACGTAGGATCTGATGAGGGTGCTCATTTAAAGAGACAGGGGGAAAATTCTTTAAATTGGATCCATTTCCTAATACACCTGATTTTATATTGGAATTTCGTATTGGCTCTCCAAATTGTTTTAGCTACAGGGTCCACTTGAACCTCTTTGTCCGAGACAGGCTGTGGTTTCTCCTGGATTTCCCCAGCAGGCTCCCTGGATTATTGTGGATGCCTGGGGTTTGCTGGCTCACCGCCCCCCCCCCTCAAAACGCCCCACCCTCCCGTGGGATGGGGGAGAAAGCCAAAGGAGGAATAGAGGAGCTCAGAGGTTGTCATTTGCCCCAGGCCTCATGGCTCAAGACGGTGGAGACACTCACAGACTCAGGCAGTCTGATCCAGAGCCAGTGGTCTTGACCCTTATGCTCCACTGTCACACTCTCCAGCTTAATGTGCCTAGGACTCTGGTGGGACCTTGTGAAAATACAGAGTCTGATTTGAGAGGTCTGGGGTGGAGCCTGAGAGTCTATAGTTCTAACGCCCTCCCAGGCGATGATGAGGCTGCAGGTCTGTTACCCACACTCAGAACCACTGATCTGGCAGGTCTCACCCTGGCTGCACCTTGAGATCATCTGGAAACTTTCTTTCTTAACCTCTGCCACCTTGGCCCCCACCCCAGAAATTCTGATTTAAATGGTTTGGAGTACAGCAGCTTGAGCACCTCGAGTTTAAAAGCTCCCTGGGTGAATCTAGTGTGTGGCAGGGCTGAAATTACTGTTCTAGTGCCTTTATGTTGAGACTTCATCTGTTCCAGGAGCAATCCCCTGCCCAAGACCCCTGTCCATCTGCTGTCTTACAGAACAGTCCAACCTCCTACTTCTGGGAAAGGGGAGCCAGATAGGACAGACTTGGGGTCCCCTCCTCACTCCCTGTCCTGCCTTGGGCTGGTTGGTTGGGTGGAGGTGCTATGGGTACCGTGGCAGTGGGGAGTAGGCAGGTGTTAGGCTAAATCTGGCCATGTACACCACAAAGAAAGGAACAATGTCCCCCCGGGAAGGGCAGGAGACACTTCCAAGTGCTGCTCTTTGCTGAAATGCTCAGACACCCAGCTGAACATAGCCTCCCCATTGTTGATTCTCTTCCTGCCGGAAAGGGGGCAGCAGGGGCCTGGATCCTGGGGAAGTTGACACCACCAGACCAGCATGTGTCAGCAAGCCCCGGAATACGGGCTGCCCAGGGGGAAGCAGTGTAGGGCAGTCTCAGTGCAGCCCTACCACAGACGCATGGTGATGAAGGTCATCTAGTCCAGCTGTTTCTTAGGGACCTAGGATTTTAAGGGAGATGCTTCAAGGGATGGAGGAAATAGGAAATTAATTTCCCATTACTGCTGTAACAAATGAACACAAGCTGAGCGGCTTACAAAACACACGTTTATCTTCAACTTGTGGAGGTCACAAGCAGGTCTCACTTGGCTAAATTCAAGGTGTTCCGGAGCCTCCAAAAAGAACACCTTGATTTTCACCTTCTATGGGCGGCCTGCATTCCTTGGCTCATGGCCCCTGCCTCTGTCCTTCCAGTCAGCAACAGCAGGTGAGGGATTTTTTAAAAATTTATTTTTATTGATTTCAGAGAGGAAGGGGGGAGAGAGAGAGAGAGAGAGAGAGAGAGAGAGAGAGAGAGAGAGAGAAACATCAATGGTGAGAATCATTGATTGGCTGCCTCATGCACGTCCCCTTCTGGGGATACAGCCCACAACCCAGGCATGTGCCCTTGACTGGAATTGAACCTGGGGTCCTTCAGTCTGCAGGACGATACTCTATCCACGGAACCAAACGGGCTAGGGCAGCAGGTTGAGTTTTAACACATCTGTCACTCTGACCTTCTCTGCTTTCCTCTTCCACTTTTAAGAAGCTCTTCTGATTAACTGGGTCCACCTGGGTAAACCCGAATAATCTCCCTATTCTAAGGTTAGCTGATTTAATAACCTTTCATTTCATGTGCAACCCCAATTCCCCACTGCTATGTAACAGCACATATTCGTGGGCTCTGGGGATCAGGACATGACATCCTTGGGGTACCATGATTCTGCCTAACAGGGAGTTAGGGGATGAATCTGAGAGTAGGATCCTTATTTCCAATCCCTCACTTCATTCTGACCAGTTCTGGTCAATACCTTTTCATGTCAATTTCCTTTGAAGAGAGTATTCCAAGGCTAGCAACATTCTCCAATCAGCGGTCCAGTGTGTCACTGCTCCAAACAGGCTCCCTGGACCAGCAGCCTGAGCATCCCCCGGCAGCTTATTAGAAATTCAGAACCTCAGGCCCCACCACAGACCTACGGACCAGAGTGTACATCTGAGCGCAGGCCTAGGACAATGTGTATGCACATTGAAGTTCGAGAAGGCCTGGGGTAAGTCCCTGCAACCGTGGCTAATCCTTGAAACAACCTGGAGTTTAGAAAACACACTGATGTCTGAGTCCTACCTGATTCATTGGCCTGGGTGTTGGGATTGTTCAAACCTCCCAGGTGATTTTAATGTGAGGCAACGTCTGGGAACAGCCGGTCTTGTCTAGCCTCCTCCTTGTGCAGAAGAGGAGGTTTCCCCCGAGAAGGAAAGTGACTTGCCCAGGGTAATGCAGAGGGACACTGGCTGTCCCAGGAGAGGATTCACACTCTGCACTTTATGGATTGAGGATTTCTGCTCTATCAAGAAAACAAAAACAGTAGCAATCTTATCAATGACAATTTGGGTGGAGTGAGGAGCCATTTTTTTTTTCTAGCTCTATCCATCTTTAGGATTTAAATTATTATTATTTTAGCAGAGGGTTTAGATTATTTTAAATGTCAAGCATGTTGTAGTTTTAATACTAGTATATAAAAATAGTAAAAACTGGATAGGAACTAAATAATAATGAAAACTCAGGGTTTGATAATGGTGACCATTTTTGGAAAACCCATCATGTATCAGGAACTTTGCATACGTTTTTCCATTTGGTCCTCACTGTGTCTTGGCAAAGTGGGACATAACTGCCCCATTTTGCAATTTTTGGAGAAACCTCCAGAGCGCTGTGGTCTCGTCACTGGAACCCAGCTGACAGCTGACACCTTGGATGACCCACCAGTAGCTCTTGGCTTGGTCCCCGTTATAAGGCGGGAGGCAGGGGTGTGTGGCAGCTGCAAAGATCTTGTCCTGATTTCCTGTTTCTACCAATTCACTTGTCACGTGCTGTGTGGGGCCACTGTCCTTTGACCATCAGCATAGAACCAAAAATAAGTCTCCGTGTGTCCCCTGCTCACCTCCATTTTCCTTTTCTTTTTCCTCTGGTCTGAGTGGAGACATCAAGAAACCACCTGTCTTTGTCTATGTTAATTTGGTTCCTAAATAGCCTCGCAGCACAGTCATACATTATGGAGGAAACAACTAGGAACCTTAATTATTATTATTATTATTATTATTAATTTTTTGAAGTCCAAACCAAATGCCTAATGCTTACTTGCTTTATTGGGTTACTTGTAAGGATGAGAATGATGATAATAATAAGAGCTAACATTTATTGAGGGTTATTCCTTGCCAGCTTCTGTTCTTTATCTGTTTAACTCATTTAAATCTCACAAGCCTAGGAGGCAGCACTACTATAACCCCATTTTACAGATGAGAAAATCAAGGCTCAGAGATGAAATGGGCTGATGCTTGGAAATGGCCCAGTCATAGCTGTGGGCAAGTGTGCAGTCTTATGTTTTCTCTCACATCCCTCTGGCCCTACAGCTGTCCTGTCAAATCCTAGCGTTTGCTCAGAAGAAACCCTACAAGGCCTCCTCGGCTGAGGGTCCTTACTCCGGGAGACGTCACCACTTCTGATTCCCCTCAGTTTCCCTCCTGGGCTCTGTCTTTCTCTCCGAGGTGCTGGGAGGATGCTGTAAATAGTTCCCTCGAGGTGCTGGAAGCACTGGGTGGAGAAACTCACTATAAATACCCGGCATTTATAATTAGTCTTAGTGGCGGCACAGTTCTGTGTGTGGGGGAGGCAAACACCCGCAGGGGCAGAAAGTCAGAATGCAGGGCCCTGGGGGCTCTGGAGGGCTGGCTTCTCAGTGCCATCTGAGCTGAGAGAACCCATGGGGAGTACAGCCCCCACCTGCCCCCAGACAAGAACATAGTGGCAGGGCCCCCTGGTCTCCCCACAGCCTCAGACAAGAGCAGTGGGGGCTGGTAAGGTGCTCCCTGTCTGTGAGATGTCCTGCAAATTATTTTTCCTCTGAGCCTCAATTTCCACATCTGTAAGATGGGGGTAATCATTCCTATTATGAAAAATTTAAGATAATGTATATAAAGCTCCCAGTACTGGTGCATACAGTAGGTAGGTACTTAATGCATGTAAAGTTCTGCTTGTCTCCTTTGTGTGCACAGCTGGGCAGATGCCCTGGAACTTGCATATCAGCCGGGCCTCTCCTGCTGAAAGACTTCCCATTGTCATCGGAGGTCCCTGTGTCTGCCTCTTAACCGAGTGGTCCTCCTCTGAGCTGAGACCACTCTTGCTCACAGCTGCTCACTCAAGAGTGCATCCAGCATCCTCTGCTTTCTGCCCTGGGGCCTTCTTGGATGCTGCCAGAACCAGTGCCAAAGTGCAAAGGGCCAGAGGCAAGAGTCCAGGCCACCAGTGGCCAGCGGGGAAAGGCCATCAGCGGATGAATGTGCTACGCCCCCCTCCTTCAGAAAAAAAGATTTCTGAGAGGCTTCCTGCTCACTTCTCTGAAGTCTGGCAGCATTGAGCCACTGTTACCCACAATGGTCATCTGTAACCACCAATGAATGTGTATATGGCTTTCCCTTCAAAATCTTCCACAACCTCATTCCTACTTTCTGCAGTCACCTCCCAAATAAGCACCTGTACCAAACCCTCATTTCAGGCTCCGCTTCTGGGGAAACCCAATTGATGACGTCATACCTGGAATAAGATCCAAGCTCCTCATCTTTCACCACTCTCCTCCACACCTGCTGTCTTCCAGCCACACTGGCTTCCTGCCATCTTCTTTTAAGTTATCAAGCAGGCCCTCCTCAGGGCCTTTGCATGTGCTGTTCTCTCCAACTAGAATGCCTTTCCCTTGCTCTTTATCTGGGTCAGTCCTGTCCTCCTTCAGGTCTCAGCCTAAATGTCAGTCCCTTAGAGACTGTCACTCACTCTTGGCCTCTGATCGCCTGCAGGTTCCAATGCCCTTTCTTCTCTCTCACGACAACCTGTTTCCCTTGTATAGATCTGAAGTTGCATATCTATTTGAATGTTTATTTGTTAATTATCTGTCTCCCTTACTAGACTGTAAACCCCATGTAAATAAGGATGACCTCTTCCTAGTGCCATGGGCTCTATAGCACACACAGCTCTTGATACATCATTGACATATATTGAATAAACCATTTTATATCCTACTCTTTTTTAAATTATTTTATTTTATTTTTGAGAATATTACAGCTGTCCCCCAATTTTCCTCCCTCCACCCATCTTCTCCCCCCATGCCCGCCACCAGGCCTTCACCTGTCTATTGTCTGTGTCCATGGACTATGCATATATGCTTTTAAGTTCTTTGGTTAAACTCTTCCTGCTCTCCTTCCTGCCTTCCCTCTGAAATCTGTCAGTCTATTCCATGCTTCCATGTCTGTGGTCCTATCTTGTTCATCAGTTTATTTTGATCCTTAGATTCCACATATAAGTGAGATCATGTGATATTTATCTTTCTCTGACTGGCTTATTTCACTTAGCAAAATATTCTCCAGGTCCATCCATGCTGTCTCAAAGAGTAAGAAATCCTTCTTCTTTATAGCTGTATAGTGTTCCATTGTGTAAATGTACCACAGTTTTTTTATTTATATCCTACTCTTTACCTCAATATTACAATATGAGCATTAGTTGACGTCTTATAAAAAAGGCTCAATTTCTTCATTAGTAAAATGGAGATAATCCTCTATAATAAAAACCTAATATGCTAAGTGTCCGGTCGTCCAGTTGGCTGTTCAACCAATCAAAGCATAATATGCTAATGATATGCTAAGGCCGTAAAACTGCTTGCTATGATGTGCATTGACCATCAGGGGGCAGATGCTCCAACCGGTAGGTTAGCTGGTTGCTGGGGTCCAGCCAATCGGGACCGATTGAGACAGGCCAGACATACCCTGGAGCCCTCCTGTGGTCCTACCCCAGCTGGCCAACCTCCTGCATCCCTCCCTGGCTCTGATCATGCACTGGTGGGGGTCCCTCGGCCTGGCTTGTGCCCTCTCACATTCAGCCTCACAGCAGAATGACTGGTCGCTATGACACGCACTGACCACCAGGGGACAGATGCTCAATGCAGGAGCTTCCCCCTGGTGGTCAGTGCGCTCCCACAAGGGGAGCACTGCTCAGCCAGAAGCTGGGTTCACGGCTGGTGAGTGCAGTGGCGGTGGCAGGAGCTTCTCCTGCCTCCGAAGCAGCGCTAACGATATCCAACTGATGGCTTAGGCCCGCTCCCTGCAGGGTGTGGGCCTAAGCCATCAGTCGGACATCCCCCGAGGGCTCCTGGACTGCATGAGGGCGCAGGCCGGGCTGAGGCCCCCCCCCCCCAAGTGCACAAATTTCATGCACTGGGCCTCTAGTAATAATGATAATGGCAATAATAACAGTACATGTACTATAAGGCTATTATGGGATTAAGTGAGATAATGCATGTAAAAGCTTTTTATCCCAGTATGTGGTATATAATAAGTGTTCAGCAAAAATTATTTAATAAAATGCTTTAAAATTGTAAATGACTGCAGAGTAGTTTATTAAGTGAATATATCATTATCTATGCAACTATTCCTTTATTGAACTTAGAGGTAATAGTTAAGAATCAGGTAATGAAATTAACTCTCAACTATGTTTTTTTCTACAGAGCCCCATATTATCTTCTAGAAAAGCAGAATCTCAATGCCGAGGCCACTACAGCCCATGTGCTTAATGATAGCAACCATCACAACCGCAATAAAATAAGGGGTACCCTGAGCCAGCAGGCTCTCAGGTGACAGGAGTGCTGTCTTGGAGCTGAGGGGAGAGTGAGCTCACAAACACCCTGTCACAGTAGAATGGGATGGGGTCAAACATGCAGATGTCCACACAGATGTTGGACAGAGCAGGAGACGCAGGATCAAGTCAGTCTCATATCCCGGAGCGGGTACAGAGGTGATGCCACTATAGGTGTATGTCCTGGGTCAAGCTCCTCTGAAAACAGATCCTGAGATAAGGATGTGGGTGCAGGTGTTTTATTCTGGAGGAGACTCCAGGGGGCAGAAGAGAGGGAATAGGGAGGATGTGTCTTGGGAGGGAAGAAGCCAATAAAAGGTGGATTATTGAGCTGTGGGCAACTGGGCCTTGGTGCCTCAGGGGCCTTGCAGAATTGTCTCTCCAGGGCACAAAAGGCTGGGCATTGATCCATGAGATGTAACTCTTCTGCCACTCCAGGCTGCCATCTCCAGGTGCGTGGAGACCATCTGAGTGAGCTTGCAAGGTTCTGAAAAAAGCCCTGATTCAGAAGCATGGAGGGACGTGGAAGCAATTCTTAGCACTTGGGAAAGTGAAAATCAAAGCAACAGTAATGGTTACTGTACATTGAGTAACATATGCCTGTTAGCTCTGCAGCTGTCCAATCCCCATTGGACAGATGAGGAAACGGAGGCTCCGGGAAGTAGAGATTTACTCAAAGCCACACAGGTGGTAAACATGGGAACTAGGTTTCAAGCTCAGCCTGTTTGATTGCAAAACTCACGAGATTCCCCACTAGCAGTTATAAGGTAGCCATAAATTTTAGAACCAAAGGCAAGAATGCATAACAAATGATCCTATATAATAAAGAGGTAATATGCAAATTAACCCTCAAGCCCTCACAAGATGACTGCCTATGATCAGGCTGGCAGGGGGGTTAGTGAGGGACGACCAAACAACTGAACAATAGGCTGCGTGGGGCAACCAGGCTGGTGGTGGGGGGCCTTGAGGGTGATCAGTCTGGCAAGGGGGGCAGTTGGGGGCAACCAGGCTGGCAGGTGGGGAAGTTGGGGGTGACCTGGCAAGCAGGCAGGTGAGCGATTAGGAGCCAGCAGTCCAGGATTGTGAGAGGGATGTCCGACTGCCGGTTTAGCCTTGATCCCTGGGATTGGGCCTAAACCAGCAGTCAGACATCCCCGGAGGAGTCCCAGATTGGAGAGGGTGCAGGCTGGGCTGAGGGGACCCCCCCCCCCCATGCACAAATTTTGTGCACCAGGCCTCTAGTGTATTGATATTAACCTTTTGCACTCTGATGTCGAGTGTGACTCGACACGGTTAGCATTAGAATAAAGGAATCGAGAAAAAAGCAAGCGAGTGCAAAGGGTTAAAATATCTGCCCAAATAATGTATGGTGCCAGACTTTATGTCCTCCCTGCATGAGCATGGTTGGGGGAGGAATTGAGAAATGACTAATGCTGTGGGTAACTTTGACATAAGCACTGGGTGGTGAAAATGAGGATGGGGGCGGAGAGAAGTCTGCATCAAAGTGCCAGTCTGGATCCAAGCTGGGAGTGAGGTTGGGGATGGATTGAGGGCAATGCCACCTCCTTTCCTTTACAAGAAATGTACCAGTTAGAGAACATTTTGCTTAGGGGGCCTCTGAGATGATCTCACTCCTCTGCCACTCTCTGGTGGGCCAATGGAGGCTTAGGTAGAAGAAGTGAAGCATCTACTAGTAAGACCCCACCACTTTTCAGGGGCAAAGCAGGGCCACACCCACCGAACCCCTGTTCTCTGCTGCGCATGCTTGCCACCTGTGACTCTTTCCCTCCATGGCTTCCATTCCCCACCCAGGGCTGTAGCTTCCTCCCTTGTTCCTCCTTCTACTCTCTGACTAAGAGAACCCCTGAGGCCCTCCCTTCTGCCTGCCCCCATTCACCCCCTCTCCTCTGGAGCCCCCAGGCCACGATCGGTGGCCCCTTGGAGAAGCAGAGCCATGGGCAGAGCAAGCAGGATAATTATAATCTTGGAAGGCCTGAGTCTCAGGCTAAGAAGCAGGGAGGCAGTTCTTCCTGCCGCGTTTGAGAGCTGGGTCTGAGTCAGAAACCATCTCTCACAGCCCAGCCTCCTAGAGAGACAGGCTGGTCTCACTTTGCCTTTCCACCTTTGAGCCAGAGCTGGAGCCACTTCATTCATTCATGTTCCCATTCATTCATTTATGAAATGCTGGTTATGTCCTTACCACATGCCACACAGGGTGTGGAGCCTGGGGACACAGATTGGAAGGGGGGCAGGGGCCATATGCTTGGTGGTTAGAGTGTGTTCTGTCAGTCAGACCCCTTAGGTTGCAGTCTTGTCTCCACCATGTATTACCAGTCCAAACTATCATGCATTGTCTAAACTCTCTGTGCCTTACTTTCCTCATCTGAGAAAGGGGCAATATAAATATCTTCCTTGTAAGGATTAAAGGGTAGAATACATATAAACCACTAAGCATAGTGCCTGAAGCATTTAAAAGCCTAAAAAATGTTAGTTGTTGCTGATATTATTTTAAAAAATTTTATCAAAGGGTTGAATAATGTACAGTTCCTGCTCTGGAAAAACTCACAGTCTAGAGTAAACATTGTAAAGAGGCTTTATTTCACATGTCAACTCTGATTGATGGAGGGCGCTTGGAGTACTGTATTAAGAAAGATTCTGAGGATCAGTTCAGACCCATCAGAAAAAGAGCATGATTGATTAGCAATGGGTTTTAGACAAAGAAGGGATGGTACATATTTCTAGTGTCAGCTATCTGTTACTGAGTTAGTCCGGGAGAGGAGGAGGGGAGGGAATGGCAGGGGTGGTAAAAAATTTAGAGGAGTATCTAGTCAGACATTATCAGGTATTTGAAACCAGCGTTGGAGGGGTCAGGGCTGTGGAAGAGCTGTTCCTATGCCGATGTTTCTGAGCATCCAAAAGAGATGTGGATTCTGCGTGCTGCAGCGTGCCAAGAGCTTCTTGTCAGAATATACAGGTTTGATACTGGCCCTGGTACTCAGACTATGTGTCCATGGGCAAGCATTGGACCTATCTTAGGCCTCAGCTTCCCCATATGGAAAATGGAGAGAATGACCCACCTCTCACCCCCCATATGCCTGGATTTTGGTGGGGATTATATGAGATGATGCATGTAAAGAACTCAAACCCTGATGGTTAGCTATTAATATTTTGTCTGCCTTGAAGAACTGGGGGGTTGGGGAGGATCTTTCTTCCCTTTGTCATCCATTATCAGTCAAATAGCTCTACTGTGTATGAGCGCTGGAAACAATCAAGGATTAGTTGGAACAATCAAATTGTTCAAAAATAGAGGATTAGTAAGAAAAAGCTTAACGCTTCAAACAATTGGTGCATTGCTCACATAAATTGTGGTAGGTTATACAACATTACATAAAATGCAGTTCCATTCTTTTTGAAAAAGTATTAATTCATAAATGACCAGAAAAAGATTTGGAAATTTGAACCCCATGGAGTTAACAAGGATCACTCCTGAGAAGGTGGATTGTGGGTGTATCTATTAGAGTTCTTAACAAAATCCAACTTGGGCTAATTAAGCTGAAAAGGAGCTTGTTAAAAGTATGTTGGGGAGTCCCAGACCTCAGGGGAATGTCTCTACTTTCAAGAGCAGGACCTGCGCTTGTCTGGTAGCTTGCCTGGAGCCCTGTGTTTACAAGGAACTCGATCCTACAACCACCACGATTCCCAAATATAATTAACTGAACTCTGTGCCTGAGGGAGGGCTAAGAATAACAACCTTTATGACTAGATGGTTAGTAGCCCAGAAGAATGTACAGTGAATCTCTTCCCTTAAACTCTGAGTCTTATCTTCCCACTCATGACTACCCATAGGTGGGTGGCTCCTCCACCCAGTTCACTTGGCCCCTGCTTGGTGGGCAGGTTTCTCTCATGGAGCTTCCCAGGGTAGTCAAATCTCTTCCTATTGACTAGGAAGCAATGTTTCCAGCCCTCAATTACCCCTTTGGGCCCTTTCTCTCTTATCATTGGTATAGGCTGTCTGTCTTTTCAGTATCAAGACCAACAGACCCTTCTCCCATCATGAAGCACCTTTTAGTATGAAATGGTTCTGGCCAAAGGGTTTTGTGGGAGAAACCATTAGGGGTCAGGTTGGATCTAGAAATCCTCATGGAGGAGGAGGCTTCAGAGATGAACTTCAAAGGATAGTTAGGATTTTCACAGGCAGGCATGGGATGGAGAAGAAAGAGGGCAGTGCAGGCAGAAGATAGAAGCATATGATTTTGGGAAAAGTGATTCTATTGAAAACAATCTGGTTGATAGAATCATTGGTCTTTTTTTCTGTTCTATTAAGTATGCCCAAGCAAAGTACTTAACATTCAGTAGGCATTTAATAAATGTTAGATAAAAGAATGGAAGGCAGGAAGGCAGGAAGGCAGGAAGGCAGGGAGGCAGGAAGGGAGGGAGGAAGGAAGGAAGGAAGGAAGGAAGGAAGGAAGGAAGGAAGGAAGGAAGGAAGGAAAGGAGGAAGGAAGGTAGGGAGGGAGGGAGGGAGGAAGGAAGGCAGGAAGGAAGGGAGGGAGGGAGGGAGGAAGGGAGGGAGGAAGGAAGGAAGACCAAGTCTGTGGGTTTGTGGAGGGAGAGATCTACAATCCAGCTGGTTGGTTAATCATTAAATTCCTAAGGTGGGTCCCCATTGACTTAGGGCAACAACATGGTTGTAATTCTTCCAATTGAGCCCTAGTGATGCCAACCTCTAGCAATAGGGAGACGAGAAGAAAGGAGAGATCCTCCCACCCCAGCAGGTGGGAGCGAGAGTCCTCCAACCAGCTAGTCCTTGTCTGCTTAAGAGCTCTAGGAGGATAGATCATGATGTGTAGCCCTTAGGCAGTTGGCTCCTGCCTCCTTCTCCAGGTCTTCCTCACTCTCTTCTTCACCGTGAGCCTTTCTGAGAAAGAGAAAAGCCACCCCTGACATCTGGGAGCTGGCCTGGTACTCACAGCTTGGCCTTAGTGTTCTCCTATTGAGTAGAAACAAGTTCCTATGTTGCCAACATCTGACAAGGTCACTGTGACTGTGATGGATCAGGACAAAGCAAGACCCCTTTGCAATTATGTCTGAACACAGGCAAAACAGGAGTGGTGTCCAAGCCATAACAGTGACCAAATAGCCCCTATCCTGGCTATGACTGTTGAGTCTTCATCAGTTACAGCTTTAGCCTTACTTCCTTACTTTCTAGGTAACATTAGATACCTGATTATAGGTACCAAATTGTATTGATTAGAAGCAAGTCCCAGACTCGGATTGCCCTCAGGAGAAGACAGTATACAGCTCATAACATTGGGAGGTAGAGATCATGGAGGGATATCTGATAGTTCTGCTTATAGTGCCAGGTTTTCATTTCAATGAGGCCACTTCCCCATGCCCCCAGGGATTCAGAGGCACGTGGAGGTGAGGACCTATCCAGGGGACAGTATACTGTGGTGGAAAGTATGTACACTCTGCCTGGGTCCAAATCTTCTCATACGGGACTTGGGGCAATTTCGTTAAACTTTAAGTTTCAGGACCCCCATATAAAAATGGGAATGATCACAATAACAATAACAACTACTTCCTAGGGCTGCTTTGAAGATTAAATGAGGAAATATGTTGAGACGACCTCGTCCTAGAGCAATCAATAAACGTTAGGCATTATCTACCCTGTAGTGTAATTCTTCCTCCCAGCTCAGATTGGAAGGAAGGTTTCGAGGACCCTTCCCATCCAGTCCCTCCTGGCGAGATTGGGCGTTCCTCTCTGGGATTTCCACAGCCCCTTTGCTCTCTACGGCCACAGCCCTTATTTGTTATTATGTCTTCCCCATTGGACTGAGGGCATCATAAGGCAAAGTTCTGTGTCAGTTATGATAGGCGAGGTTTTGCTGCAGTAACAAATTATGCCCAAAGCTCCATGACCTCCACCCTCAAAAGTTTATTTCTTCCTCACATTGCTTGTCCATCGTGAGTTGGCAGTGGCTCTGCTCTATGTCACTTTCATTCTGGGGACTGGCAGATGGGAGAACCTCTGAGTGGAACATTGCCAGTCTCATGCCAGAAGGGGGAAAAGAGACATAGCGAATAATGTGTTGGCTGTTAAATCTGCTGGGAAGTGTCAGATGCCAGTTCCACCTGCATATGAGCGGCCAAAACAAGTCACAGGGCCAGTACTAAATTCAATAAGGTGGGCATATAAAAATCTTTTTATGGGAGGTAATCCAGAATCTTTGTGTTAAAATTTACCATGTAAATCTTACAAATTTCATTTTATGAACAATAGCAATACTAACATCAGCAAAGTATCAGGTGCGGTTCTTAGTGCTCTACATAAATTAACTCATAACAACCCTGTGAGGAAGCTATTACTGTTCCCACTTTACAGATGGGGAAAATGAGGCACTGAGCCTGCCCAAGGTTGCAGAGCTAGTTGGAACCTCCGGGGCTGGGTGCGGGGGAGGGGAGGAGGGGCAGTGTAGCTGTGATGGGAATAGAGTGGAGGAACAGGAAGGAGCCATGGGACAGAATTCCTGGGTCCAGCTGGGGACCCATCAGGCTCCTTCCCTATCCGACTGCTCTTCAATGACCTCCCTTTGCACTGGGCTTGGTGGGGCCCCATCCCTTCCCATGGCTCACATTCAGCTCCCCAGCTGAAAAGCCTGTGTGTAGGGCCTGCTGAACACCATAAAAATGTCAATTAACTTGATTTAAAAATGCTCCCAGTCTCATTAACAATAAACTGTTAGTGTTGATGCAGGCAGCCAGGGCTAAGAATAAATAATATGAATATTAAAAGGTTTCTGGCATCATTAATTGTCAATAATGAATTATCCCCCACCCCCACTCTCTCTCTGCTGCCAGGGTCCTTCTTCCTTGGACAGGAAGTCATTCCTGGAAGTCTGAAATTTGGCTTATTCACTTGCTGTGGAGAGGGAATGCAGGTGTTGCAGACTCATGCCCCAGGAATCACCGCTCTTGCGACCTCCAGTCTGACGAATTAACATTGTCAGCAGTTCCGTGCAGCTCATATGGTGTGGGCCACAACCCAGCTCAGCACCTGATCCCGGGCAGGTGTCCTACCCATGTTTGGTGAATGAATAAATGAATTAAAGGTGTGAGCTTACATTTGTACTTCTGAGTCTGCTTCCTAGCTGTGTGACCCTGTCACTTATTTCTCTGTCCGTTTCTTCTTCCGTGAAATGGAGTTGATAATAATAGTAGCTACTTCACAGGCCGCAAAGATGGAAAGAGAGAGCGCCTGTTCCAGCTCCAGGCACGTAATAAGCGCTCAATGAATATAAGCCATCATCACCTTCTTCACCACCATCATTTTAATGAGACTTGCAACTTTGTGGTGGAGGAACTTAAAGGTTTCCTGGTTCATCTCCTCAAAGGAATATTCTTCAGCATTAGAAATGTTGTTTAAAGACATTTTAATAACAAGGAAAAATGCTTATGACAACTTTAAAAAAAGCAGGCTGCAGAATTTCACAGGCTTTATGGTGGCAGTGATGTTCAAATGGACAAAAACAGGACAGAGATACATCAAACATTATTGGTGATGTTTTTCTGGGTGGTGGAATTATTTTATTTTCTTCAGTATACTTTCTGTAGCTTTAATTTTTTATAATAAGCACGTCTTGTTTATTATGAGAATTTCCCAGCATACACAAAAATAGAGAGACTCATATGATGAATACCAATAAACTCATCATGTAGATTTAGTGATTGTTGACATTTTGCCTATTTGCTTCATTTTTTTTTCCTTTTGGGTGAAATATTTTAAGGTTACTCACTCCATGCTATTTTATCCCTAAGTTTTTCAGTATGTATCTATAAATAAAGTAATAAGGATATTTTCCTGCCTAATCACAACACCATGATCAGATCTAACAAAATTAGGAATAATTCCTTAATCTTCTCTGGTACATAGTCCATATGCAAATGCCCCCAACTGTCCTTCAAAAAAATTGTTTTCAACAAGTTTGTAATAGCCAGGATCTAATTAAGTACCATACATTACATTTGGTTGTAATTTCTCTTAAATCTCTTTAAATTGAGCACAACACAGCCTGGCCTTTTTATCCATCAAACTGATGCATCCAACAGACCACATGAGTTATCCCTCTGAGGGTTCCAACTACTGTGTTTGCCTTTTCTGTGTAGCTGCACAGCTTTCTTTTCTTTAATTAAAAAATATTTTATTGATTTTAGAGAGAGGAAGGGGGTGGAGAGAGAGAGAGAGAGAGAGAGAGAGAGAGAAAGAGAAACATGAATGTGAGAAATATCAGAGCAAGAGAGAAACATTGATTGGTTGCCTCCCACACACACCGACTGGGGATTGAACCAAAACATGGGTATGTGCCCTGACTGGGAATTGAACCTGCCACCTTTCAGTGCACAGGACGATGCTCCAACCAACTGAGCCACACTGGTGAGGGCATGCACTGCTTTCTTCTTCTTTTTCTTATCCTCAACTTGGAGGATATTTTTTCCATTGCCTTTCAGAGAGAGAGAGAGAGAGAGAGAGCATTGATATGAGAGAGGCACATTGGTTGTCTCCCTCACTTGCCCTGACTGGGGGCAGGGGGCAAACCTGCAACCCAGGTACGTGCTCTTGACTGGGAATCAAACCTGAGACCCTTTGGTGTGCCTGCTGACGCTCTAACCACAAAGCAACACTGGCCAGGGCCATGCATGCTTTCTTAATATGAAAATGATTAAAAAAAATACTCTCCTGTATAGTTATTATCGACTCTCCCAACTGTGTAAGTAATAATAATAACTCCAATTTCAACCTGCCAGGCTGGTACTGAGCACTTTATTTGTATATCTTATTTAATTCTCAAAATAAACCCATGTCATATATACTCTTTTTTTAAAAAAATTTTTTTATTGATTTTTTTACAGAGAGGAAGGGAAAGGGATAGAGAGTTAGAAACATCGATGAGAGAGAAATATCGATCAGCTGCCTCCTGCACACTTCCCAGTGGGTATGTGCACGAAACCAAGGTACATGCCCTTGACCGGAATTGAACCCGGGACCCTTGAGTCTGCAGGCCGACGCTCTATCCACTGAGCCAAACCAATCAGGGCCATACATACCTTTTTTTTTTTTTTTTTTTAATCAATCCCACTAGGGGCCCAGTGCACAAATTCGTGCATTGGTGGGATCCAGACAGGCCCCAATCAGGTGGATCAGGGCCAGGCCTGTAAGGAGGAGGAGACGGTGGGAGGTTGGCCAGCCGGCCCGCTCCAATTGGGGCCCGATAAGGGCCGGGCTGGCTGGGGGGAGGGGCCATGGGAGATTGGCTGGCGGGCACCACCCCTAATTGGGTGGGGGGTGGTTGGGGGTGGGGCTGGCTAGGGGGAAGGACCTCGGGAAGGTTGGCCGGTTGCCCCGCCCTCAATCGGGGTGGGAGAGTCCAATAAGGGGTGGGGCCGACTGAGGGGGGGCGTCCACGGGAGGTTGACCAGTTGGCCCCACACCCCATGGGGCTGGTTCGCTGGCCACAGTGGGCATCATAGCAACTGGTCGTTCTGGTCGTTCTGGCGTTCTGGTCGCTGACTTTATATATATATTATGTAAGTGGCATAAATGTGGCACACAAGGAAAATAACTTGCCAAGGCCCCATCGCTGGGTAGACCGGCTCTGATGCCAGCAAGCTTGACCTCTATGCGGTATTAAAAGATCTGAAGGAGAGGCTGCAAACGAAGAAGGAAGGTAGGAAACCAACTCCCCTTGGGGATGTGAAATGATAACCGGAAGCAGAGCCCCCATCATGCCCAGTAAGAGGTCTGGAGGGAGGTGAGGGGGTGGGTCTGCAATGATGACATCTGTTCTTCTGCCAGAGCTTGGAGCTGTTCTGGGCATCTCCAGGGTTTTCTCCTGCTTCCCTTTCTCCCAGCCTTAGTAGTTTGGAAGGGCCCTAGGAAGCTTGTGATTTTCTTCCTCTGGCCTTGAGAGTCCCTGGGTCTGCTATTTATAGGCAAGGAGACATCAGACACAGAAAGCAACCCTCAAGGGAGCTCCACAGCTGCGAGGGTAAGGGACATATGGGATTCACCACTATTCCATTCTTGGGTCTTCATTCATGAGCGTTCTGGAAAGATCAGGCAGTGTCTCCAGTGCATTTTGGGAAAGAGCATTCAGGTACCTGATTCCTTAGCTAGATTTGTCTCTGCCAAGGGCAAGCTGTGTGTCTTTGGCCATGGCACCTAGCTTCCCTGAGCCCAAGTGTGTCCCGTATGATAACACATTTAACGCTGTCAGTTCTACTTCCATGTGAGGTTGTTATAAGGACTATACATAGGAGGATAGGAGTGGGAGCACTTTGAAATGTAACCATGGATAGAAGAGCTCCCCTCCAGGAAAACAGCAGGAGTTGCACATCCAGGTGTGCACACGGGCTGGGTAGGTAGCAGACGGTTCCCAGGAGAGCTGCAGTGTTCTCACAGGACCCTACCCCAAAGCCACAGTTTACCAGTCAAGGTGTCGGCAGCTGACCCAGGCTGGGCCGGTGAATCACTGCACTGGGATGTTGGATTTGGGAAGGCAGGGTGGTCAGTCATTCTTTCCTGTGGGTTTAAGTCCAAACTGGAAACAGGGAGCGTTGATATGAATGCGCCCTGACTGTAGAGGAAGACAGTTTGGGGAGGGAGGGTGAATGTGTGAACAAGTGAGAGGGAGACAGACGTGTGAGACCCAGCTTCCAGCTGTTCTCGGGATCTGACTGCATCTCAAGGCTTGTCTCTTCAATCCATTTTTGGCTTCTCTGAGCCAACCATTTCTTCTTTTTTGGCTCAAGTAGTTTGAGATTGTTTCTGCCATCTATTGCTAAAAGGGTGTCTGACATATTAGTCAATAGGATACCCTCAGCAGTCCAAAAGATGAGAGAGTTAAAGTGCACTTAGGTGCTTAATGCGCCTCCTAATCCTTCCTCCTCACTTAACAACTGAAGTCCAGCGTTGTCAACTACCTTGCCTCAGGTATCTGAGTAAGTGAGCCTCAAAACCCACAGAAGAATCCAGGTTACCTGACTTCCATCCCAGGGCCTCCTCCACCTCTCCAATCTGCCTTTTAAAAAAAATCTTATCTAATAAAAGAGTAATATGCAAATTGACTGTCACTCCAACATGCAAGATGGCTGCCCCTATGTGGTCAAAGATGGCTGCCCCATGTGGACACAAGATGGCCACCACAAGATGGCCAGCAGGGGAGGGCAGTTGGGAGGGACCAGGCCTGTAAGGGAGGGCAGTTGTGGGCAATCAGGCCAGCAGGAGAGAGCAGTTGGGAGGGACCAGGCCTGCAAGGGAGGGCAGTTAGGGGTGACCAGGCCAGCAGAGGAGGGAAGTTGGGGGCGACTGGGCCTGCAGGGAAGGGCAGTTGAGGGGGGACCCAGGCCTGCAGGGGAGGGCAGTTAGGGGAGACCAGGCCTACAGGGGAGGGCAGTTAGGGGTAATCAGGCTGGCAGGGGAGCAGTTAGGCATCAATCAGGCTGGCAGGGGAGTGGTTAGGGGGTGATTAGGCTGGCAGGCAGAAGCGGTTAGGGGCAATCAGGAAGGCAGGCAGGCGAGCAGTTGGGAGCCAGCAGTCCTGGATTGTGAGAGGGATGTCCGACTGCCCGTTTAGGCCCGATCCTACCAAGATCAGGCCTAAACAGGCAGTTGGACATCCCTCGAGGGGTCACAGATTGGAGAGGGTGCAGGCTGTGCTGAGGGACACACACCCCCGTGAACGAATTTCGTGCACCGGGCCTCTTGTCTATAATAATGACACAAGTAAAAACAGTAACTCTTACTATTTACTGAGTATGTACCAAGTTCCTCCCTCTGCCAAGTGATTCTCACACATTATCTTAATAGGGATCCAAATAAGGAAGTTTTTTTTCTCATTTTGCATAGTGGAATACTGAAGTTGAGAGAGGTGAAGCAATTTTCCCAAAGACACACAGCCAGTAAGTCACAGAGTCAGGATTCAAACTCAAGTCCTCAAGTTTAATCATGGCGGCCTCCCCCATCTTTTGCTTCCTGCTCTGCTGAGAGTGATGGTGGCCACACACTCCTTTAGCAGTGCCTTGCTGAGTTTGTGAGAAAGTCTGAGCAGTCCCGAGAGATCTGTTATTGCTTGCATCTTGTGGCTCCTGGTATGGGAGTGTTGTTCTTGGACTTGTGTTATTTACCTAAGAATTTGCAAGGCTGTTTCTTGCTTATTAACAAATACTTCAGCAAATATGGATGGAAAATTGGCTTTGCTTACCCAGAAGTGGGGAGAGCTCCAGGCATCCCTGGAGATGTTGATGCAAATATGTATGTGCAGAAGAGGCCCAGGTCTCCTGCTAAAGTGGCTTTGATGCTTAGCAACAGGAAGTCTGTCCTGTGGTGGACAGGGATGGTTCACAAAGGAGCCTTCTAAGGCCACAGAAATGGCGAAGGGCAACCTACTCCAATAAAGTGCCAACTTCTGTTCACTTCTGACAGAACATCTGAGAGGCTTTTTAAAAATCCTATATAATAAAAGGCTAATATGCAAATAGGCCGAACGGCAGAACAACCGGTCACTATGACATGCACTGACAACCAGGGGGCAGACGCTCAATGCAGGAGCTTCCCCCTGGTGGTCAGTGCACTCCCACAGGGGGAGCACCACTCAGCCAGAAGCCAGGCTCATGGCTGGCGAGTGCAATGGCGGTGGCAGGAGCCTCTCCCGCCTTGACGGCAGCACTAAGGATGTCCAACTGATGGCTTAGGCCTGCTCCCCGTTAGTGGACCTAAGCCATCAGTTGGACATTCCCCAAGGGCTCCTGGACTGTGAGAGCATCAGACTGAGGGGAGTCCCCCCCCCCCCCCCCCCCCGCCCGGAGTGCATGAATTTCATGCACCGGGCCTCTAGTACAGTGTATAAGTTATCTATTGCTGTGTAACACACTGCCCCCAATTTTAGCAGCTTAAAACAACAGCGATTGATTTGCTGATGAATCTGTAAGTAGGGCAGAGTTCAGCAGTAATGGCTTGACTTTGTTGGGGCAGCTCAGCTGGGGACAGGAGCTTTTTTTCCTTTATTTTTTAATGCTCTAAACATATTTTAAAATTACATTTGACATATAATATTATGTTGTTTCAGGTGTACAACATAGTGATTAGACGTTTATATAACTTCTGAAGTGATCAACCCCATAAGCCTGGTACCCATCTGACACTATAAATAGTTATTACAATATTACTGACTTTACATCCCTGTGACTTGTTAAATAATTGTCAATTTGTACATCTTAATCCCTGCCCCTTTTTCATCCACCCTCCCAAATCCCTTCCATTTGGCAACCATCAAAATGTTCTCTGTGTCTATGAGCTTGTTTCTGTTTTGTTCATTTGTCTACTTTGTTTTTTAGATTCCACATATACATGAAACTTTATGGTATTTGTCTTTCTCTGTCTGACTTATTTCACTTAGCATAATACTTTTCTAGGTCCATCATGTAAAAAATGGCAAGACTTCCTTCATTTTAGGGCTGAGTAATATTCACACACACACACACACACACACACATTTATATATATATTATCAATATATATTCTGAGTGGCCAGATTATTATGATCTTTGAATGCATAATAATCTAGGCACTAAGTGTGTGTGTGTGTGTGTGTGTGTGTGTGTGTGTGTGTGTGTGTGTGTGTGTGTATACCGCATTTTCTGGTGTATAAGACGACTTTTTAACCCAGGAAAATCTTCTATACGCCCAGTTGTCTTATATGCCAGAAAATACGGTATATATATATATATATATATATATATATATATATATATATATGGGGCCCAGTGCATGGGTGGGGTCCGGCCAGCCTGGCCAGGGGGAGGGGAGATGGGCAGTTGGTAGGCCTTCCTGCTGGTCGAACTCCTGGTAGAGGGGACAATTTGCATATTAGCTTTTTATTACATAGGATTTACACTGAGTGGCCAGATTATTATGAATTCAGAGATCATAATAATCTGGCCACTCCGTGTATGTGTGTGTGTGTGTATATATATATATATATATATATATATATATATATATATATATATCCTATCTAATAAAAGAGTAATATGCAAATTAACCATCACTCCAACACACAAGATTGCTGCCCCCATGTGGTCAAAGATGGCTGCCCCCATGTGGACACAAGATGGCCAGCAGGGGAGGGGAGTTGGGAGGGACCAGGCCTGCAAGGGAGGGCAGTTGGGGGTGATCAGGCCAGGAGGGGAGCAGTTAGGCATCAATCAGGCTGGCAGGGGAGTGGTTAGGGGGTGATTAGGCTGGCAGGCAGAAGCGGTTAGGGGCAATCAGGAAGGCAGGCAGGCGAGCAGTTGGGAGCCAGCAGTCCTGGATTGTGAGAGGGATGTCCGACTGCCCGTTTAGGCCCGATCCTACCAAGATCAGGCCTAAACAGGCAGTTGGACATCCCTCGAGGGGTCCAGATTGGAGAGGGTGCAGGCTGGGCTGAGGGACACCACCCCCCCAATGCACGAATTTCGTGCACCCGGCCTCTAGTATATATATATATTTCACAACTTTATCCATTTGTCCACCTATCGGTGGCCAATTAGGTTGCTTCAGTATCTCAGCTATTGTAAGTAATGCTGCATTAAGTATAGGGGAGCATATGTCTTTGCTAATTAATGTTTTGGATGTCTTTGAATAAATATCCCCAAGTGGGATTGCTGGGTCATAAGGTAATTCTATTCTTAATTTTTTGAGGAACCTCTATACTGTTTTCCATAACAGCTGCACCGATTTGCATTTCTACCAACAGCGCAGGAGGGTTCCATACAGGAGGATCCACTTTTGAGAACTCACCCCTGCGACTGGCAGGTGGGTGTGCTTGTAAGTAGGCAATCCTGCCAGGGCTGTGGGCCATGGGCCTTGGTTCCTCTTCATGTAAGGCTCGCCCTGGGATGACCAGGCTTTTTCACAGCACAATGGCTGGGCTCCAGGAGGGAACATCTCAATGGAACAAGGTGGGATTGCACTGTATTTTTATGATCTAGCTACAGACGTCACTTAGCAACAACTCTGCTATACTATATTGGCCAAGGAAGTACAAAAGGCCCATCTACTCTCAAGGGTTCATAACCTGAATCTCTTGATGGGGTAGTGGCAGGAGTGGTGGCCTCTAGGGAGGTGGCTGGTGGCAGGGAAGAGAGGAAGGGGGGAGAGGGACAGTAGAGAGAGACAGGTGAGAGAAGGAGGATTACGTCTCACAGTAGAGCTTGATCTGTTTTTGACACGCACATATATTACCTTTTGTTTAAAAAATAAATAAAAGGCTGAGATGGCAGGGGGCGGGGGCGGGTATGTTCATGTGTGAGCATGTATGTGTCTGTGTGTGTGCTCACAGACTCTGGCCAGCCTGGGTGACACAGCTAAAGCAGCAGCTCCAATGGGAAGCAAAGGAGAGGGTGCCTCCATGGCCAAGATAGGGCGTTGGGGTCCAGCATGTTCATGACCTTGAGCTTCCCGGACCTGGTCCATCTTTTCAAATGGAAAAAAGTCCATCGTGTGCCAGGGGCTGAGGACCCCTGGTGAAAGCAGAAACACACCCCTGGTGGAAATCACAAAAACCCTTCATCCTTTCACTAAGAGCAAAACAAACAAAACTCCAAACAGTCAAAAACAAAAACCCCACAACAACAAAGCAATGAAACCCCACACATACCTCAATCAACAAAGAAAGCTGTGATGCATAATAATACCTGCCATTTATTAAAGTATGTGTCAGATGCTTTACCTAATTGAATTCTCACCCAGCCGTGATGGTGCAGAGGAGGAAACCGAGGCTCAGGCAGGAAGAACAACTTGCCCACGAGCGCACAGCTAGAGGAAAGGTGCAGAAGTGTGGGCCCAGCCAGGCCTGTTGGTGCCTCGGGTCTGCTTGTTGAACTTCCATCTTTCCTCCTCTCCCTGAAGCCCGGATCCTTGGGTGGCTTTGCCTAACGAAGAGAAATGTTCTTTATGCAATTTGGATCTGACCGCTGGACTTGGCAACAATTTATTTTGTGTCTTCCCAGTAAAAAAAAAAAAAAAAAATGGAATCCTTTTTTAAGAACAGTGACTCTCGGAGGGCAGAGCCAGGAATTTTAATTGGGTGGGAGGCAGCAGCGAGTGGTGGAGTGAGCACCAAGTGGGTTGTCAGGAAGCACCCATTCCAATGCTTACTGGCTGTGACCTTGGGCAATGATACCAATGCTCATCCTAAGAATAGCCTCTACTTACTGATCTTTTACTTTGTGCCAGGTGCTGTGCTAAGGGACTCCTGTATATCACCCATTTAATCTTCTCAGCAACCCTGTGAGCGAAGGAGGTACGAATACCATCCCCATTTTGTAGATGAGGACACTGAGGCTTTGGCACTAAGCAGCATCCCCAAGACCACACAAATGGGAAGAGTTACAGCCAAGATTTGGGTCTGGGCAGAGGGGTTCCAGAGTCTGTGCTTTTAGCATTGTGCCGGAATGTGGATACAAATATGAATGTATTATAGATGCTGACACAGGCTAACATTTATTGAACGTTTTCCACATAGAAGATGCTATTCCAATCACTGTATGCAATATCATTTAAGCCCCACGATGACTCTGAAATCGATAATATCGCCATTCTTTCAGATGAAGAAATTGACTTCTCCTGTGTTTAGTGAGGCGTTATCTCCCTTCACTACATGGTTCTTTTTCTAAGAGCTATTACTTTCAGAAAAAGGATATAAACTCAGGCCATGTGGGGTGGGGCTGGATTCTGACTAAGCCTCTCCCTCTCCCTCTCAGAGGGAAGCTGAGGGGGGGGGGGGGAGAGGGGAGGAGTAAGGGAGGAGCCCGGGGAGGTAGCTGGCCAAGTGCCCCACCTGTCCCTGCTCTGGAGGCTGGCGCACACACGCTGCTCCCTGGGCTCGCCATGCCTGCCTCCATCGGTTTGGGCTGGGCAGCCTGCCTCCTTGGCAGAGCGCTACAGCCTGAGGCTCCTGGGCCCCGCGTGGCTCGGTGAACTGTGCAAGGGAAGGGAGGCTCTGCCAATGTGTCACCTGCCAGCTCCCCTCTGGGCACCATCTGGGACGCACTGAGCTGGAAAGCCAGGGCCAGGCAATGGCTGCCTCCTCCGCCCGCCCCGTGGGCCTGGCCACCCTGAGCACATACCAGGAGCACTCAGCCCAGGGGAGGTGTCAGGGTGTGTGGGGACAGGACATCCCCGGGGAACTTCTTAAGCTCCAGGGGCCCTCTCCAGCAGGAATAAGGATGCTAACATCTGACATTTGTTAAATCTTCCTATGGCTGGGCTCTAGGCTCAGTGCTTTATGTATATTGTCTCACCGAATTTACTCGTACACACCACCATATTTGAATACTGTTATTCCCATTTTAAAGGTGAGGAAACAGACACAGAGAGGCTAAGTGACCTACTCAGGGTCAGGGTCATGCAGCTGGGAAGTTTCAGAACCAGGGTTCAGGGTCTACATTTTAAAGCTTGGCTGGCTCACGAGCCCTGGGTTCTAATCTTCGCTCAGTCTCTTCCTGCCGGGGAATTCTTTTCAGCCCCCTGCTCTTTGCAGGTCTTCAGTTTCTTCTTCTGTACAATGCAGGGGTGGACCATATTTTCAAAATGTGTTCGTCACAGTCCCAGCGTTCCATCTGGAGCTAAGGTGGAGGCAGGCGGGGGTGGAGTTGGGGGAGGGGGAAGGAGAAGCTGAGGATGACTGTCACACCCCAACCTTTTACCCCCCCCCTTTTTATATATATATATATATATATTTTATTGATTTTTTACAGAGAGGAAGGGAGAGGGATAGAGAGTTAGAAACATCAACGAGAGAGAAACATCGATCAGTTGCCTCCTGCACACTCCCCACTGGGGATGTGCCCGCAACCAAGGTACATGCCCTTGACCGGAATCGAACCTGGGACTCTCTTCAGTCCACAGGCCGGCGCTCTATCCACTGAGCCAAACCAGCCAGGACCCTTTTACCCCCCTTTTTAACCCGAGATGAAAGTGCCACTTTTCGCTGCTTCCCATGTTCAAGCTATGTGTGAGATTTGGCTTACAGAGGGGTTCTGCCGCTTACGATAAGTCTGAACCCTGGCAATTGCTGATCTGACATTCTTGGACCCTAAGAGAGGAGGAAGATGGGCCTCAGAGAGAGTAAGGGGACCCAGGTAAAGAGGCCCAGTTAATTAGTGACTTATGCAGATTACATAGTAGTTCCAAGTGCAGGTTCTGGAGCCAGATACAAATGGGTTCAAGTCTTAGCCTGCCTATTACTGGTGGTGTCCTCGGGCTGGGTCAGCTCTCCACTGCTAGACCATCCCTGTTTTGCTGCCACCGAGTGCTCCAAGTGGGATAGTTGATGCCCTGAGATATTTCTCAGAGGGAAGAACTCAGTGGCTGGGTCCTACTTTCCCTCTTGACCCTCAACCACAACTCCCAACCCAAAGGGCACAGGATACCCAAATGCCTTTGGACATGCCCAGTTATGATGCAGATACCAAGGGTACCCCAGGACTGTCCCACCTCAAGGTATAATACGAAATAGTGGCTTTCCATCCGGCAACCTGTCCTGCAATCCATGCCCAGCTGAGTCTGTGTTCATGGAGAGGGAAAGGGCTGTGTGGTGACAAGAAGACGTGAATAGGAGAGTGTCTGACCGTCAGCAGCTGTGTGACCTTCAGCACCTTCCTTCCAGGCTTCAGTGTCCTCCTCTTTAAAGAACAGTCTTGGAGGTTTGATGATGCCCATGGGTTCCGCAGCTTCGCGATGGCATGCTTCAGTGACCCCAGGCACCAGGAAATATGACCTCTTTCTGTGGCATCCACATGGTTCCCTGAGACGAGTCCTCTTCCTAAGCACAGACCTAGGAATCAGGGTCATCATCGACTAAGTCTCCCCCTTATCTGCAGGGTGAATGATGAGCCTTTTGAGTACCCCTCGCCTTGGGAAATTGGCCTTACATGGCTCAGCTGTGGGGCTTTCAAAGCGCTGTCCTGAGACACTGCTCTGACCCAGCCACAGAGCGTGAGAGAGCTTCAGGTCAGGTCCGTGAATCTTCACAGTTAAGTCTGAGCCTGGAAGGGGAGAGATTTCCTGGAGAGGCCTGCCCTCCTCTGGGCGTGGAAGCTGCCCTACATTGGTGAGTGTGACAAGGAGCACTCACAGGCTCCCTTGGGGTACAGCAATGTGACTCGTGGGTACCGCAGGAGCTCCTCCCAGCTCTTGCTCTTAGAGAGGGAGTTGCTGATTTGGTGATTAGAGTCCAGAGCACATGACTGTTCAAAGGTGACATACATGTTTGGCTTCCTTCTCTCGGAAGTCCAAGCCGCAGAAGGCTCAAGCTGATTTCACAACGGAGGCCGCCTCTCTCCCTCTGTCGCTTCTCCTCAGTCCACACACTTTGGTGCCTTCACTTGACCCAGGCCTTTCTGGTTCGTTAGGCAGTGTGGTCGGCGCCCCCTTCACATCTCCTTGCTCACCCTGTCTACAGCATCACTCATAGAACATCCATGGGCACCTGCTGGCTTCCTGCATTTCTCTGTGCACAGGGTAGGCTGGAAGGGTGAGGAGTTAATGCCCCAAGAGTGACCCTAAATCAATGAAGAATGAGGGTGTGGTGATTAGAACTTTCAGTCACTCTCCTGGACTTGCAGGGAGGGGAGAGGAGCTGGAGATTGAGTTCAATCAGCAATGGCCAATGATTTCATCAATCATAGCTATGTAATAACACCTCCATAAAAAAACAAAAACAAAAACAAACAAAAAAACACCACGAAAAGATGAGGTTCCGAGAGCCTGCGGATTGGTGAATATGAGAAGATTTGAGGAAAGTGGAGAGTGGCGTGCCTGGAGGGGGCATGAAAGCTCCATGCTCTTTCCTCTTACCTTGCCCTGCACATCTCTGCATCTGATTGTTGATTTGTATTCTTTATATCCCTTGTAATAAATCAGAAATCTAGTGAGTAAACGGTTTTTCTGAGTTCTGTGAACTCTAGCAAATTAATCAAACCCAAGGAAGGGGGTGTGGGAATCTCTGATTTACAGCCAGCCAATCAGAAGCACAGGTAACAACCTGGACTTTCGATTGGCATCTGAAGCTGAGGGCAGTCCTGTGGGATTGAGCCTTAAATTGTGAAGTCTGATGCTGTCTCCAGGTAGATAGTGTGAGAATTTAGTTGAATTTTAGGACACCCAGCTGGTGTCCAAGAATTGCTTATTGGTGTGGGACCTCCCCTCCCCGACCCCTGTTCCCCCATCATACTGGATTTGGGTGCAGAACCCTTACCATTCTTGGAGGGATCCACTCTAAGACATATTTTTTATACAACGTTCACCACAGTGCTGTGGGAGGCAGGGCAATTTTACTCCCATTTTACTATTGAAGAAACTGAGGCCTGGAGAGGTCAGAGACTTTTCCCAAAGTGGCAGAATGTAGACTCCTGACTCCCAAATCACGATTCTTTTCTCAATGGTATGCCTTGAAACCTCCTAGGTTCCTGTCTAGTATGAGGGAGGAAACTGGGCTGCATTAGGTAAAGACCAATAAGAAACAAAATCTTTTTTTTACTACCTTCATTTTAGTTTTCAAAACTAGCAGTGGATTTGTTTAGAAAACAAAACAAAACACTTGCCCTTTGATTTGAACTATTTATTTTATTTTTTATTGATTTTAGAGAGAGGAAGTGTGTGTGGGGGGAGAGACATCTATTTATTGTTCTACTTATTTATGCATCCATTAGTTGATTCTTGTATGTGCCCTGACCAGGGATCTAACACCCAACCTTGGCATATCAGGTGATGCTCTAACCACCTGAGCTATGTGGCCAGTGCTGATTAGAACTATCGATACCTAAATGGGTCATGGGGGCAGGAAGGGATTGTAGTCTTTTGGGTAAGTTATTATGGAAAGATTTAACTAGTGCCTTTGTTGATCTGAGGGTTGAGACCTTTAAGAAAGTCACAGAATCATAGAACGTCAAATGTGGAGGGCAGCTTTGAGGCCATCTTGGCTAGTCTAACCTTTCTTTTACAAGTGGGATAACTGAGGTCCCAGGAGGAAAATGTCCTCAAGGTCATCAGGTAACAAGAAAATTAGGATCTGAGAGAAAGCACAGGAAATATAGGCAATCAGAGTCAGGTTGTGCTAAAATCAGGAATCTATGAGAACTTGTTAAATCAGGCAGAGCAAATTAGAGCCAACTCTAATTAAGAGATGGGGCTACCCAGAGCACCTATGACTGAGCAAGCTTGTGAAGTTCTATCTAAACTTTGAGAGAAATAATTCAAGAATTGGTTAGTGATGTCTGCCTTGGCACAGGACAGGTGAGTCCTATTTATCTGCCACTACACAAAAGACAAGGTCGAGAAAGCTGGGGCTATGGTTAGCCCGAGTGGGAACCCACAGGCTGGAATTTGGAAGGATGGGGAAGGTAGATCACCACTAAAAATCAATGCCTAAAGGTAGCGGCTAGCCTGGCATTCAGGTTACTCAGTCATCCTCAATTGCATTCTTGCTTTACCCTTCTCTAAAGATTCTATCATACTGCTTTGGAATCTCAATAACCTTATAGAATGCAAACATACACTTTATTTTATACAGCAGAGAGTTAAAGCAAAAATTGTGGATCAAATCCTGCTTCAAATTTTGCCTTTAGCCTCTTATCTCAAAGTACTAAAGTTGGCTAGTCCCACTTGAGTCTTCTGTCTCCCATATGCAAAATAAAGGGCCATGTCAGAAATTCTCAAAAAGCATGAAAAGAAACAATAGCTCCGTAGGATGGTAGCAGCTATTATGTGGAATAAAATAGGTTTCCATGATGATTTTCTTTTGGAATATTGCTGGATTAATAAAAACATTTTTTAAAACTGCAGGACTTCTCAGATCCTTTACTAGTAAAGTAAAAATTCACCTTAAAGTGATTTGAATAGGCAGAGTTCCCTAAACTTACTTGAAAACAGAAAATATACTATACAGGGTAGTCTCTAAAGGCCTTTCACCTTCAAAATGTTATAATTCTTTGCTGATTTCCTTTGAGAATAGATATATAAAGAGAAGCATAATCAATGATTGGCTCATTTTACTTCTCTCTTGTGAACATGATATGGTGGTTGGTTTTTAACCACAGTGTTTAAGTGGTTCAAAGTAAGTGGCAACCATTGGGGCCCTTTCTTTAGTAGAACATTTGAAGATAAATCAATTGGTTTGAAAACAACTGAAGCAATTTGTTCCTAGCAGACTAGGTTATGTCAGTGACTTTAATGATGTGATTGGCAAAATTGCAGCACAATGTTGATTAAGGGTTTTGTTTTTGTGTTGTTGTTTTTTTAATAGTATTTGTCAGCATAGCTGCTATGAAGGTTTTCTATCTGAAAGTCTTGAGTAGCAAAATTCTACTCAAGCGGTGTGGTGGGCTTAGTTTTGCAGCACAGCGTGGGGTAAAACTGTTATGATAACATACACACTATTTGAGGCTCCACATGTGTGGTGGAGTTCCAGGTGCCCAACCCAAATGGTTCTCCATACTGGGGAGATGTCCAGCCTAGAGCAACTCTAGATACCTGTTTCTGTCCTTAGAGACAGACTGTTCCTTCTTTCTCTACTCAAAAGAGACCACACCTGTTTGATCTACCCTATTACCAGTTTGGTCACAAATAAATTTAAACTCTTCATAACAATAGTTTTCATTAAAGACCATTTCAGGGTCAGCATTGATATACAAGAATGAATGTGCAGCGACTATTAACCAGGGCATCATCAGGATCATCTATAAAGTTAAAACACATAATCACACTTGACCCCACTGGAGATTTTGATGGAAGAGATCTAAAGTGGGTGCAGCATCTGTATTTTTTTTTTAAAGCTTTACAGATCCAACCCACATATCCATCAATAGGAGACTGGAAACGCAAAGTGTGGTTTACTCATACAATGGAAAGCCACTCCAATAAAAAAGAAAAAGCTGTTATTACTTGCAGCAACATGTGCGAATCCCTCAGACATTAAGTTAAGTGAAAAAGGCTAGTTACCAAAAAATATACAATGAAGAATTCTATTTACATGAAGTTTAAAAATGAGCAAAGCAAGTAAAGGGTATTAGGAATCAAAATTGTAAGCAATACAAGAAATGCTAAAGGGACTGGTGTAAAAAGAAGACACAAAAAGGGAAGAAGGAACACAGGCACAAAAAAACAAAAATGGCTACAAACAAGTACCTATCAATAATAATTTTAAATTTAAATGGACTAAATGCTCCAATAAAAAGACATTGAGTGGCTGAATGGATAACAAAACATGACCCATACATATGCTGTCTACAAGAGACCCACCTCAGGACAAGGGACTCACAGAGACTGAAAGTGAAGGGATGGAAAAATATCTTTCAGGCAAATGGAAATGAAAAAAAAAGCTGGAGTAGCAATACTTATATCAGACAAAATAGACTTCAAGTGAAGGCCATAACAAGAGATAAGGAAGGCCACTTCATAATACTAAAGGGATTGATACAACAAGAGGATATAACCCTGATAAACATATATGCACCAAATGCAGAAGCACCCAAATACATAAAAAAACTCCTGGAAGATATCAAGGGAGAGATTGACAACAATACAATCATAGTAGGGACTTTAATACCACACTGACATCACTGGATAAATCATCTAGACAAAAAATCAGCAAAGAAACAGCAATCCTAAATGACTCACTAGATCAGGTGGACTTAATTGACATCTTCAGAACATTTCACCCCAAAGCCACGGAATATACATTCTTCTCAAGTGCACATGGGACATTTTCAAAGATAGACCACATATTGGGTCACAAACAAAGTCTCTCCAAATTCAAGAATACTGAAATCATATCAAGCATCTTCTCAGACCACAATGGCATAATATTAGAAATAAACAACAATAAAAAAATTGAAACACTTGGAAGCTGAATAGCTATTAAACAATGATTGGGTTACCAAAGAGATCAAAGAAGACATTAAAAACATCCTGGAAATGAATGACAATGAAAACACAACAATCCAAAATCTATAGGACACAATGAAAGCAGTCCTGAGAGGGAAGTTTATAGCTCTACAGGCCTACCTCAAAAAACAAGAAAAAATGGTAGTAAATCATCTAACTATACAACTTAAAGAATTAGAAAGAGAGCAACAAGAAAAGCCAAGAGTGAGCAGAAGGAAGGAGATAATAAAGATTAGAGCAGAAATAAATAACAGAGACCAAAAAACAAAACAAAAAACCAAAAGATCAATGAAACCAAGAGCTGGTTCTTTGAAAGGATAAACAAGATTGATGAACCTCTAGCCAGGCTCACCAAGAAGCAAAGAGAGAGGACCCAAATAAACAAAATCAGAAATGAAAGAGGCGAAATAACAACAGACCCCACAGAAATACAAAGGATTGTTAAAAAATACTATGAACAACTCTATTCCAACAAACTAGACAACCTGGAGGAAATGGACATATTCCTAGAAAAATACAACCTTCCAAAACTCAATCAGGAAGAATGTAAACATCTCAATAGGCCGATAACTATGGAAGAAATTGAAGCAGTCATCAAAAAGCTTCCAGCAAACAAAAGCCCGGGGCCAGACGGCTTCACAGGGGAGTTTTACCAAACATTTAAGGAAGAACTAAAACCTATCCTCCTCAGACTATTCCAGAAAATTCAAGAGGAAGTAATACTTCCAAGCTCATTCTATGAAGCCAACATTATCCTAATACCAAAACCAGATAAAGACAACATAATAAATGAGAATTACAGGCCAATATCCCTCATGAACATGCATGCCAAAATCCTCAACAAAATTCTAGCAAATCGGATCCAGCAGTACATCAGAAAGATCATACACCATGACCAAGTAGGATTTATCCCGGGGATACAAGGATGGTACAATATCTGCAAATCACATAAACAAATTGAGAGATAAAAATCACATAGTCATATCAATTAATGCAGAAAAAGCATTTGACAAAATCCAACACCCTTTCTTGATAAAAAACCCTCCACAAAATGGGAACAGAGGGATCATACCTCAACATAATAAAAGCTTTATATGACAAACCTACAGCCAACATCATACTCAATGGGCAAAAACTAAAACCACTTCACCTAAGAACAGGAACGAGACAGGGATGCCCACTTTCACCACTACTATTCGACATAGTTCTGGAAGTATTAGCCATAGCAATTAGACAAGAAGGAGAAATAAAAGGCATCCAAATTGGAAAAGAAGACATAAAACTGTCATTATTCCCAGATGACATGATATTGTACATGGAAAACCCTAAAGACTCTATCAAAAAATTATTAAACTTAATAAATGAATTCGGCAATGTAGCAGGATTCAAAATTAATGCCAAGAGATCTATGGCATGTCTATACACCAATAGTGAACTTACAGAAAGAGAGACTAAAAAAACAATCCCATTTACCAATGCACCAAAATAATTAAGATACCCAGGAATAAACTTAACTAAGGAGGTAAAAGACCTGTACTCAGAAAACTACAGGACACTAAAAAAAAGAGAGAGATAGATGAAGACATAAACAGATGGAAGAACATACTGTGCTCATGGACTGGTAGAATCAACATCATTAAAATGTCCATACTACCCAAAGCAATCTATAGGTTCAATGCAATCCCCATTAAAATACCAACAGCATATTCCACAGACCTAGAACGAACTCTCCAAAAATTTATCTTGCATAAAAAAAAAGACCCTGAATAGCTGCAGCAATCCTGAGAAAGAAGAACAAAGTAGGTGGGATCTCAATACCAGATTGCAAAGTCACTGTTCTCAAAATTGCCTGGTACTGGCACAAGAACAGACATATAGATCAATGGAATAGAATACAGAACCCAGAAATTGACCCAAACCACTATGCTCAATTAATATTCGATAAAGGAGGCAAGAACATACAATGGAGTCAAGACAGTCTCTTAAATAAATGGTGTTGGGAAAATTGGACAGATACATGAAAAAAAATGAAACTAGACCACCAACTTACACCATACACAAAAATAAACTATAAATGGATAAAGGACTTAAACATAAGATGGGAAAGCATAAAAATATTAGAGGAATCCACAGGCAGCAAAATCTCAGACATATGCCGAAGCAATTTCTTCACCGATACAGCTTCTAGGGCAATGGAAACTAAAGAGAAAATAAACAAATGGGACTACATCAAAATAAAAAGCTTTTGTACAGCAAAAGAAACCATCAACAAAACAACAAGAAAGCCCACTGCATGGGAGAACACATTTGCTAATGTTATCACTGGTAAAGGGTTTAATCTCCAACATTTACAGAGAACTCAGACAACTTAACAAAGGAAGATAAACAACCCAATCAAAAAATGGGCAACGGACCTAAATAGATGCTTTTTGAAAGAAGACATAAGGAAGGCCAAGAGACATATGAAAACATGCTCAAAGTCACTAATCATCTGAGAGATGCAAATCAAAATGACAATGAGGTACCATCTCACACCTGTCAGAATGGCTATCATCAACAAATCAACAAACGACAAGTGCTGGCGAGGATGCGAGGATGTGGAGAAAAAGGAACCCTCGTGCAATGCTGGTGGGAATGCAGACTGGTGCAGCCACTGTGGAGAACAGTATGGTGTTTCCTCAAAAAACTAAAAATGGAACTCCCATTTGACCCAGTGATCCCACTTCTAGGAATATAGCCCAAGAAACTAGAAACACCAAGCAGAAAGGATATATGCACCCCTATGTTCATAGCAGCACAATTTACCATAGCTAAGATTTGGAAACAGCCTAAGTGCCCATCAGCAGATGAGTGGATTAGAAAACTGTGGTACATCTACCTAATGGAATACTATGCTGCGGTAAAAAGGAAGGAATTCGTACCATTTGCAACAGCATTGATGGAACTGGACAGCATTATGCTAAGTGAAATAAGCCAGTCAGAGAAAGATAAATATCACATGATCTCACTCATTTATGGAATATAATGAACAACATAAAGTGATGAACAAAAACAGATCCAGAGACAGAGAAGCATCAATCAGACCATCAAACCTCAGAGGGAAGTAGGGGAGGGTGGGGTTAAGGGCAAGAGATCAACCAAAGGACTTGTATGCATGCATATAAGCCTAACCAATGCACACAGACACCAGGGGGCTAAGGGCATGAGTGAGGGTGGAATGGGGGGGGGCCAATAGGGGGATAAGGACACATATGTAATACCTTAATCAATAAAGAAAAAAAATTTAAAAAAGAAATCAAAATTGTAGTTTCTATTCGGGGGGGAGGGGAGTGGGATTAATCAGTACAAGTGTACTTTCTGGGGGTGATGAAAATATTCAGTACATTGTTGTGAGTGATGGTCCACACAGAGGCAAACAATTTTAAAACTTGAACTGAATCCTTAAGAGAAGTGCATTTTATTGTATATAATTTATACTTCATTAAAAAAAAAGCCTCACTGCCCTGTGAGCCCCCAAATTAGGGTCCTGTGCCAAAGTCCAAGAAATGATCATCTCCACACAAGGGAAGGGCCTAACCCAGCTCAGCCCAATTACAGCCTCAAGAAAGAGACCACTTCCCTATTTTATGCCTCATATCACAAAACCCTTCATTTTCACTTATCTTCCATAATTCTCCACCCTTTCTCTGCCTTTTGGACAACAAACTCTAGAGAACTCTACATACAACAACCAGCTTAATAATAAACCCACTGGTGTCCAGGAACTGTGCCTCCTTTCTGTCTCCATTTCAGTAGCCACATCTGCATTCTTGGAGGAAGTCCCTTCCCTGCTAGGCCACCTTGAAGAGACCTCATATTTATTGAGCACCGACTATGTGCTAGACCTTGTTAGCTTGCTCACCAAGTTTATGTCATTTTCTTTTTAAAACAACACTGAGATGTGGACCAAAGTCACCCCAATAAATTTAATAAAAAAATAACCATGAGAAGTGGATATTTTTACTGCCCTCCCCATTTTCCAGATTAGCAATCAAAAAGGGAAGATAAATTACTGGCTCAGAAGTGATATCAGGCTGATAAGTGGAGGATGCAGGGTTGGAACAGTGACTGCACAATCTCTTACGATTTAAGGCCTCTTTTCTTTCAGGGCATGAGAGGAGAAAAGAAGAGATGGGCACTGGAAGGAGAGAAATAGTAGAGCGTAACAGGGGCAATGATCCTCCCTTGACAATGCTTTTCATGCCCAGTGGCCAGAATTCAAGCTAACCAGGCCCCACACATCCAGGGAGTCCCATGCTCTCTGGCTTGCCCCTGCTGGGAGCTTAGAAGTAGCGGCCTCAGGGCGATTTTCATTTGGTATAACTTAGAAAACAAGAAGAAAGCAAGTGGGGAATGGCAAGATGTCTTTACTTTTCAGATTCTGGCTCCTTGAGATCAGAGGAGTGCGTTTCCGCACCGGGGTGGGTGGCAAGGCATAGGGAGAAGCATTGGAACAGATTGAGAGAGAGAGAGAGAGAGAGAGAGAGAGAGAGAGAGAGAGAGAGAGAGAGAGAGAGAGAGAGAACGTCTGTGCGTGGAGGGGGGATTGCTGTACTCAGCGCAAGGCACCGGGGGAGGAAGAAGCTGCACCAGAGGAGCTCTGAATAATTGATTCTTCAGCCACACCAGACGCCCAGGAGCGGGCGTAGAGCGTGGTTTCAGCACCACGGATAGCGGCGCGCGCCACCGCAGGCGCCCCCGCCGTCAGCCAGCCACCTATCCTGGCCTTGTCGCCAGCGTGCGCTCTGGGAGCGGGTGGCAGCGCTCCGCGCCGCCGCCAAGGGACTGCGGGGTCTGTCTCGGCCCGCCTCCTGGGAGAGCCGCTGCGGGCGGGAGACGCCTTCGCCCGACGAAGCTCCAAGCCTCTTCGGCTTTCGCGGGGGCTGCTGCGTCTCAACGACTGGGAACAAGTCCCTAAGTTGGCGTGGAGGCGCCCCTGTCTTCCTCCTCCTCTTTTCCCGAGGCGACCGCAGCAGAAGCACGCCCTGGGAGCCCGGTTTTCCCAGTGCTGTGAACCAGGGTGATCAGGCGCTCTCGGGACTCTCGCCGCGAAGTGGGGAGCTGAACGCCTGGCGCGGAGCTGGCCCCGCAGCGAAGGGCCCGGAGGGAGCTGTCTCCCCCCCCTCCCGCATCTCTTTCGGCCGCGGACCGCGGGGATCCCCGGTTACAAGCGCGCGCGCGCTCCCACACTCACTCTCACACACACTCGTCCTCACACACACCAGCCCGGAGCCTGGGCTGCGAAGAGATCTCTCGGGCGCGCTCAGAGAACTGGGAAGCTGCTGTCGGGAGTGGGGCAGGAAGCCGAGCTCTAGCTCTCTGTGGGAGGCGCCCAGGGCTTAGCCGGAGCATGGGGCCGGGTGAGCACTGAGAGTCGCGGCTGCAGCCATCAGCCCTGGAGATGACCAGGAGCGGCCACTGCTGAGAACTATGTGGAGAGAGGCTGCGGTGAGTGCTGGCGCGGGACGCAGGGCCCCCTTAGGAAGAGGTCGGTGGAAGGCCTGGATAGAGGTGGGCGGCAGGACCGCAAGAGAGTCGTTGTATGGGAATGATCGCACCTCCCTCGGGGATTGGGACCGCGGGAGCCCGAGTCCTTTTCCCTCCCCCTCTCCTCCTGCCGGCTCATCGCAAACTCAGCCATACCCCCCTTTTCTTCCCCCCGCCCCCTTCAGCAGCTCCTGGCCGCACAACTCCCAGCAGCCGGCGCTGGGGAGGTGGTAGGGGGTGAGGGCGGAGGTGCCCAGTTAGCTTCTCGTGGGTGGATAAATTGGGGCTCCAGGTTCTCCTGTGCGCTCTGGAGAGGAGCTCTCCATATGGGCCACAGGGTCTGAGGATTCGGTCTGGGGGCGTCTTGGTCACGGAGGTTCAGCTCCCCCTCTCCTGTCGAGCCCCCTGTGTGCACATAGGGGCTGTGAGCATTGCAGACTGCAGCCCGACACCCCCACCCCAGTCCCGCTCTCCTGACCCGTGGGCTGACCCGTCTCTTCCCCGCCTTCGTAGAGCCCTGCTGCAGAGCCTCCGGCTGGGATAGCCGCCCCCCGTGGGGGCGATGCGGGCAGCGCGGGACAGCCAGGGGAGCGCGCGGGGGCCGCAGCATGCGGAAACCCGCTAAACCCGGTGGCTGCTGAGGCGGCCGAGATGCTCGTGCGCGCAGCGCGCCCCACTGCATCCTCGACCTTCTCCGGCTACAGGTACGTCCCAGCGGGAGACTTGGGCTTGGCGGGATGGGGAGGAGGAAGACTCGACCCGAGCGAGAGCGGGAGAAAGATCTAGGGAGAGAGGGAGAGAGAAAGCGGGCGAGGGAGAATCGGTAGCTAGGCGAGAGAGGAGCACCAGGGGGCGCTGCGGCACCGCAGTGCTCACTCACAGAGCTCTGAGGTCTGCGAGTTCTCCCCAACTTCCCCAGGCTCTGGCAGTGCCCGGCTCCAGGGCGCGCGCCTGTACACGCGTGCACGACTGTGCTGGTATTTGCAGGCACGCGCGCCTGTGTACCTGGCACGGTGTGTATGTGTGCACCGCCTGAGTCCATGTACGGACTCCGGATGGCTGTTGGCACCATTACGGCGGCCTGTGGTTGTGCGCAGAAATGCGCGCGTGCCTGTGAGCGAGTGGAGCCCCACTGCCCACGTGCACCTCAGACTTGATAAAAACAGGACCTGCAGTGGAAAGCGTGGGGAGGGGCTGTACAGTTTATGTCGGTCGGAGAGCTTCTTAGGAGCCTACCTTTAGCCCCACACACGTGTGTTTTTTTGCCAGCTCCCACGCACAGGCCCTCGGAGGACCTCTTCTCCGGAATTCTGCATTGCACACAGCGCGCGTGAAAGAGAACGTGTGTGAACCTGTGCGTGTAGGGGGCGGGTCCTGGGGTCACTTTCTTCAGGGCCCCTCAGCGGGAGGAGGGGCGGGCCCTGAGTTCCTTCAGGCGCCCCGGAGACTGGAACGCACAAGGGAGAGTTCTCACTCCCAAGCGCTTGGGGAGTACCTGCAGGAGAGGAATGGGGTCTGCAGCGGGTGCCGCCGGGAGCCTGGTCTGCGCTGCATCCCGCACGTTCGCAGGGGGCGGGGTCAGTCAATTCGCCTGAACGCGGGAGCCAGGTTACCTCGTCTCTACGCCGCCTCCGCACGCCGGGCTGATCTGTAGTTCGCTCCTTGTGAGCAGGGGGCGGGATCCGTAACTTGGTCCGCTCTAGCCGGCGTGGGAGAGGAGTGGGTGACAGGTTTGCTCTGTGCGCCTACGCTCCAGGGCGGTGGTCCGCAACTAACTTGGTGGATTCGGTGGGAGATGTGGGCAGAGTCGGGCATGGAGAAGAGGCTGGAGACTGGGGCATGAGAAGGAGGGTGGATGAGAAGATGGATTTACCGGCTGGGTTGGAGAATTAGCTCGGATTGGAGTTGGATAGAGTTGGCGATGTGTCTAGTGACGTGGATGACGTCGGGGATCGGGAATGGAGTAGGTGACTCGGGCAGCTTGCGCTGCGGGTGGGCTCTCTACCTGGCTGGTAGAGCAAGGGGCGGGGTCTGGAACCCTCGCTCACCGCAGCCCTGACTCTCCCTCTCCACCTTGCAGGGACCATAAGTGGCGACTATGGGCAGACTGGGGTATTGGACCCTGCTGGTGCTGCCGGCACTTCTGGTCTGGCGCCATCCGGCGCAGGGTGCGGCGGCGGAGAAGGGTACCCCGGCGCTGAATATCGCGGTGCTGTTGGGTCACAGCCACGACATGACAGAACGTGAACTGCGAAACCTGTGGGGCCCGGACCAGGCGACTGGGCTGCCCCTGGACGTGAACGTGGTAGCACTGCTGATGAACCGCACGGACCCCAAGAGCCTCATCACACATGTGTGCGACCTCATGTCCGGGGCGCGCATCCACGGCCTGGTGTTTGGGGACGACACCGACCAGGAGGCCGTGGCCCAGATGCTGGATTTTATCTCCTCACAGACCTTCATCCCCATCCTGGGCATCCACGGGGGCGCATCTATGATCATGGCTGATAAGGTAAGGCCGGAAGCGATGGTCTGCCAGGACTCCGGAGTGCGCTAGTCATAGGACAGCCACCCAAGGTCTTCGGGAGCCCCTGGTATCTTCTTGCTATGACAGGGTGTCGTGGCTACTGATCCTGGTGAGAACCAGGTCCCACCTCTCCAGCCCAGAAATGAATGGAAATGCTTTTTGTTTTGGGTCTGAAAGTGGGGTACTCAAGAGAGGCACTTTGGGTGTGCCGGGAAGAACTTGGAAAACACAGAAGTGTCATAGGGTGGTGGAATGCTTGGAGATTTCTAAGCAGTTTACAGATGCAAGCCTGGGGCCACTTGAAACAACATGAAACAACACGGCTTACATTTCTATAATGTCAATTTTACCAGGTTGCTTTGTGGAAAATGTCCATTTTTTTCCTCTTGTGGTGACTAAAACTATTTCAAAAAGGATTAAACGTGGGTGTGCTGTGGAACAAAATGCGAAGTTTTTAGGTAAAGCACAAAAAAACAGAGAAACATCATGCTTCCGTAGCCCCAAGAAGGGTGGAAAGTTTGAGAAGCCCTACTGGCCACAAGAATGTGTTCCTCTAGCGGAGTGGGTGTGAGTGGAGAGGAGAACTGACTGCAGACCCAGAGTGTGGAGGGCCTGATGCCTTCCTACATGTTCCTGGCGTGGACCTGGGAGGCCCTCAGATGCAGGGGTTAGCACCCAAGGATGGGCTTTGGTACTGAAGTCTGTGAGTGTCAGAATGAAGAAAGGTGTGTCCAAATTTCTTGGCTTAGGATGAGTAGGGTGGGTCTTTCTGTGGACCAGATGGGAGCGTTGGTTGGGAGAAGAGGGAGGAGAGACTTGGAGATTTGAGTGAGATATTAGGAGGGCTTGGTTTGAGAATCGTGCAGAAGTGTAAGGAATGAAGACAGTAGGAAGAAGCTAAGGAGAGGAGAGAGAGAAAAAAAGAAGGATTAGAGTGTGGGGGCATTGCACCTCTGTTTAAGCTCCAGCAAGGGAAAGGGAGTCAGGAAGGGGAGGAAAGGGTAAATGTACTTGTGTGCCATGGTCCCCAGCCCTGAGACCTTCTTGGAGTGTGTCCCTTAGGTAGTAGGAGACATCTTCATGGATCGAGCAGAGATGTGTCATAGCACTTTCCTTCTGATGCTCTCAAAGCACTTTTATATTCAGTTCATCAAATCAGATTCTGCCTCTGCCTCAGCAATTCCCACCAGCTCTTTTGGGAACTGTATTAATTCTTTCAGGTCTCCTGGGCTGCAGTACATTCAGCCCAAGTACATAACTGATGCAGTATCTTATTAAACATTCATTTAAAATGGTTTGCAGCCTAGCAAAATTCCTATGTGTGGTTGAGCATTTTCCCAGCCACCTCTCAGTTTTGGGGTTCTTTCCTGGCGTGAAAAAAGTAGGGGAACAGCTGTGCCCTGCCACGAAGGTATGGGCCATTTCAGAACTGGAAACGGACTTAGAGTCTACGAGAACACCCTGCAACTTTCAGATGAAGTGACTGAGGCGTAGGGCAGTTCAAGACTTGGCCAAGACCACACAGTGGGGGATGGGACTAGATCTCTGTTTCTTTGGTCCCAAGCTGTGATCTCACATTCTACCAAAGTCAAGCCTCTTCTTTAACTTTGTCATCCCATCTTCAGGAGGGTCAAGGAATTTCATTTTGTGGGAGGTACTGAGCCATGGAAAGGTGCAGCAAATCAGAGCCCACAGAGCTTGCACGTCAAGTGACTAGCAGGAGTGACCAGCTTTCCGATGAAGGTATTAAAAAGGAGGAGAACAGCAGTTTCCAGCAGGGATTTTAGTATCTCAGTGTTACCACCAATACCTCCTCCCTTCTGAAGTTTTGACCAAAGGAGTAATACACAGAAAACAATAGCCCTAAGGAAAGTGAAATTTCTGGACTGACTAGGGCCCAGCACAATCAGTGGAGAAATCTGATAAAAGCTGAATTGGCGAAGGTGGCCGGAGGCTCACTCAGGCTGGGATGTCAGAGCTGGCAGGTGCGGCTCAGGCTCTCTCCTGACTCATACATCCGACTGTAGGCAAAGCAGCAGGAACGGGGAAGGGGCTCATAGCTGAGCACTCCCTTGATAGGCAGTGACCCTTCCCACTGTGAATGGCAGGCTCTGACTTACTACCAGCAGCTGAACAGGGTATAAGGGAGGGAGCTTTGACAAGTCCAAAAGCTGTGGGTGGAAGCATCCTCCTCTCCTATGGAGTGAAAATTCCTTCCAGGGATTGGACAAAAGAGTGACCCCACTTAAGAGTAAAGAAGAAAAGGGATGCCCTGGCCAGGTGGCTCAGTTGGTTGGAGAGTGATCCGGTACACCAAAAGATTGCAGGCTCGATTCCCGGTCAGGGCACATACCTAGGCTGCAGGTTGGATCCTGGTCGGGGCAAGTACGGGAGGCAACCAATCAATATTTCTCTCTCACATCGATGTTTTTTTCTCTCTCTCTAAAAATCAATAGAAAAAACAACAACTACTATATCCTTGAGTGAGGATTAAAAGAAGAAAAGGAAATCAGGAAATGGCAAGAGGGAGATGAGAAAGAACATTTTCAGAGAAATCAAGATTAGAGAGAGATTTAAGAGGGGACGGAGAAGAGAGGAACAACAGATCCATTGACTCAAAAATGGTGAAGGAAATTGTATATTCCTCATTGCTGGGGCTTTCTGAGTTGGTCTTGATGGCAGGGAATCAAATATGTCAGTAAGGATAATGTTGGGGTCCATGTTGGGCCCCACGTATGGAATGTGCTTCTGATGTTGAGAAAAGAGAGGTATTTTGAAAAACCTGGATGTGTTAAAAAAGAAGATTGTCTGAGATATGAACAGCCCTTCCTTCCATTAGTTAAGTTAATAGCACGGTTGGCTGGTGCCTTTGCCACCTGTTTCTTTTGGAGCTGAATGCTGAATGCTGAATGCTGAATGCTGAATGCTGAATGCAGTTTGTTTGGCTCTGAAGAAAGGACCACCTTGCTTGGTCGGGTGTGCCAGTGGTGTTTATGGCCACAAAGTCGAACCTCTGTCAAGGCCTCTCTGTTTCCGCCTGCGATGACATTCACTTGGTAAAGCCCAGAACATAGCTGTGTTTTCGCTTCGAAACTGGTAACACGATAGAGCCCCCGTGGATGACAATGGCACTTACTTCGATGATCAGTTACATTGAATGCCTTTCCCTACCATTTTACCTTTCCCTTAGTCTACTTGGCCCTTGGAAAAAAAAAATAGAACGTTTTATAATAATTGAAATGTGTCAAGTGACAGATTTTTGTGGTGTTAATTGAATTTACAGTGAAGATGTTAATTTCTGCTTCTATCAGTGGGTGGTCTTGAGATATAATTAAGTTAGAGGTGGGAATAATGATTGATGTAGATAAGTTCTAACCACATCTTGGTTTGGCTATTTTGATCCTGTCCAAGTGGAATACATGGTGGTTGCAGTAGCAGCCCCTATAAATCCAGCATATGCACCAGTCCTATACGTTTCTGCTCAGTGTCCTTACCTCCTCCTTCCCTGTCCCCCTTATTTCTAACTACTTCACAGGGAAAGAGGCAAGGCTTAGATGTTAACTACATCTATCCAGGTGGGTTAATGCTTTAGATGTTATTTCCTCAACTCCTCCACTAGAGTGCAAGTTCCCTGAGGACAGATATTTTTTTACCTATGTTTATGTGTATTTGAAATAACAAATACTCCTTCTCCACAGACAGTTTATAAAAACGTCTTTTCATTGCAGAGTACCTAGAAACTACATTAAAATGTAAAGAAGAAAATAAAAATCTCCCTCTGAATCCTATCATCAGGAGTAACCACTGTTGACTCTTGGGTCTATTTTCTTTCAAGCTGTGTTTATTTAGTTATAAATTCAGGATTATACTGTCTATACGGTTACCTTTATTGTACTTAGCACTCTGCGGGCTTTCTTAGTCAGAAGATTCATTTTTTCTTTAATTTTGGAAAAAACTCTCAGCCATTATCTCTTGAATGTTTCCTCTCCAACATGATCTCTATTGTCTTCATATGTAGCTACTCCATCAATCCTCCATGTATATTAACTTAAACATTTGCCCCCTAGTTCTCTATTTCTCTGTGCTATGTTTGGGAAGGCTTCTTCAATTCCATACTCCAGTTAACCAGCTCTTTTCATTTGTGTCTGGTCTATTGTTTTGCCGATCTGCTAAGTTTTTCATTTCAACAATGGTTTATTTTATTTCCAAGATAAATAGCTAGTTTCTTTTCATGCCTTCCCGCCTTTTTTGTTTTATAAAAAACTCTTCTTACCTTGTGGATGTAGATACCACCTCTGTCTCTTTGAGGATTTAAAAAATACTTGTCATAAAGCCCCTTTCTGATTGCTCTAGCATCTTTGTTTCTTCAGGTATGAATTCTTCTATTGGGCGAGTCTGATCATTGGATGTCCTCAGATATTCCCTAATTTGTGTTTGTAACTTATTTTCAAGGCAGTTTTATGTATTCTCCTGCCCTAAATCTGTAAGGGTGTGTGCTTTTAAACCAGAGCTCGTATCAAGAGCTCAGATCAGAGCTGTCTTCCTGCGCTACATACCCAATGGTGCAAGCTTGGGTCCCAATCTCATGTGGATGGCTTAGTTTTGGCTCTTTGACACAGACAGGAGCATCCTTTTTGGCTGTGACTCATGGTAGACGGTGCAGATGTTTCAACCTTATTCATAACTAGCAGCATGGTTCTGCCCCTCATCTCCTGCTGGATGTTGGGACTTCTGCTCCCATGGCTCATATTGGACCCATCCATCCATGGACCATGTGGCTTTGATTTCTATTTGAAATTGTAGAGTCCCATCTTTTGGTTCATTTATTTTTAGGGAGCCCTCTCTATTTTTGAGCTGTGATTCCCTTTGCTTATTTCCAAGTATTGCTATGTAAATTTTAAAATATCCATAAATTTTATGTTTTAGGAGTAGAAGAGGGAGGTTACTGAGTGTGTTCATTCTGATTTTGACTCAGTTATATTTCACAACCTGCTTTTATTCTTTCAAACTTGATTATGTACCGTATTGTTGGAATTTTCCCCTATCATTAAATAGACTTTTCAAACATGATTTTAAGTGGTTTCAGAGGATTCTGTTGATACCATAATTATTTTAACTATTCTTCCTTATTTTCTACCTTTACTAGTGCACATGTGCGTTCTTTCTGGCAACTTGTGCTGCCCTTGCCCTTTGCATTTGTTACTTGGCATATGCTTGTTGATTGACTGAATGAAGCCATTGGTTCTGTTGCTAGCTTGCTGCAGTTTCTGGGCCCACTTACCACACTGTTTCAGGGCCTTCCATGCAGTGTTTGTTCCCTAAATGCTGACTAATTTCAAAGGTGTGTGCCAAGTCTCCTCTTCTCTCTAGTGGGAAGATGATTACTAACCATCTTAGGGATTAACAGAAATTGGGGGGTTCCATACAAAAGGCCGTGTAGCCCAGCTGAGGAACAGCTCATCAGCAGGAGGTGGAAGTTGGTGCCCTTGTAACCCGGCAGCTCTGGAGTTCGGGTGTGAGTGATGGGCCTTTCCATTAAACACTAAAAGCTCGTGGAAAGGGCAGACATGCGCATCAGAATGTTGGTGGAGCTCACTCAGCTCCTACTCCGGAGGCAATGGAGGCATCGGGTAGTTCCTGGGAGTGGGGAGGCCTATATTTAGCCTACTTGATGAGGCATGTCAGATGCAATCATCCACTCCTCCTCACATAACTCATTCGGGAGCAACAGGCATCACCCCAGAAGCATGACTACCTTTCCAAGTGGCCCCTGGGGGTCATTGGTAATCACAGGGACCCTTGGTAACTGTGATCTGGTGGATTTCAAGGGGGCAGTGCTTAGGTAGCCTCAGGTGGAAAATGCTCCTAAGTAGAGTGGGGAGTGGGAGGGGAGGAGGAGGAGGATGGGAGGAGAAGGGAGTGGAAAGAGACAAATAGAATCTTGTTTTTTTAATGAGTTGGTGGTTTCTGATAAGGCCATGGGGTCATTGAGAGGTTATGTTATTAACCAGTGTGTTTCCTTTGTCCGGCACTCCTCTTCATTATTCAAATTTAAATTGCTTGCCACCATTTTAAAGTTAGTTGCCAACATTTAAAGACATGACATTTAAAAAAAAACCCCAAATTTCATGCTTCTTTGAAAAAATCAGAAGGCCTGTTCAGACTGGGCCCATGTTTCCCGTGGCAACAGTTGGTTGGAGATAAACAGCACCCCTCCCCCTCAGACAGAGCAGGGTTCTTTCTCTTCTCTCTCCAGTCCTCAACTTGCCCACTTCACCCTTTGTGCTGTGGACTTGGTCCTGAAGGCACTGGGCTTGAGATCCTTGATGTAGGTGAAGAAAATAGCTGTTCTTTGTTAGGAGGCCTTGCCTGGGCATCTCCTTCCCTCCCAGGGGCTGCTCCTCGGTTGCTGGCTAATTGATGGTGTGCATGTGGCCACGATGCTGTGTTCCCTGCTGCCACCAATAATGTACTGTAGTATTTTGTCCTTTTAAGCCCACAGGCCTTCAATCCTTCTCAACCAACCACTCAAGTCGGAAGATCCCAGAAAACCTTCGACAAAGAGTCTGAGGGTCTAAATTCCATTTCCAGATGGCAGGGTGACCTTGAGAAAGCCCTTCACCTTCCTGAACCTTGGGCTCTCCTGAATGAGCTCCACCAACATTCTGATGTGCATGTCTGATGTCCATGAGCTTTTAGTGTTTAATGGAAAGGCCCATCACTCACATCCGAACTCCAGAGCTGCCGGGTTACAAGAGCAACAGCAGGGCTACACGGCCTTTTGTATGGAGCCCCCCAATTTCTGTTAATCCCTAAGATGGCTAGTAATTATCTTCCCACTAGAGAGAAGAGGAGACTTGGCACACACCTATGAAATTAGTCAGCGAAATGAGGTTTTGAGATGATAGTATCTCTAAGTCCCCTTCCAGCTCTGAAAAAGGCTGGTGAGAAACATAGGTATCTGTGAGTAGTGGTTGTCTTTAGGTGGTAAACTCATAGCTGTCATAATTTTTTTTTTTAAATTAAAAAATGTCATTGTAGCCTGGTTAATAAGTTGGATCTCAAGTTAGGGTGTCTGGGTTTAAATTCAGAGTCCATCACATCACGTACCTGCTGCGTGATCATAGGACAGTTCCTTAAAGGCTCTGAGCCTCAGCGTCTTCATCTTTAATATGAGAATAATGATAGTACCTATTTCATAGAGTTGTGCCATTTAAATGAGATAATGGATACAAAGTATGTAGCTCAGTGAGTGACTTATAATAAGAAACACTTACTACAGAAATTCTATGTATTATGTCTATATTTATAGTTTCTATTTTTCTCCAATGTACATGCACTTTTTAGTAACCAGAGAAAAATGATGAAGGGTGAAGAGGGAATCCCCTGCAGGAAGCTGGGAGTGAATTCCACAGAACCCTTAGGAATGGAGGGTCCAACATAAAATGACTCATACTTTCGTAACTGGACTACCAGAAGCTTCCTTTGAGTTCTTTGGACTTGCCATGAGCTTTATGGCAAACTGAAGATTAATTATGGCCAATGCGAAAGTGTCTGTAATCGGAGACTGTCGCAGTGACCTTTGCAGTAAATAACTCCACCAATTGGATCAGATGCTTGCACGGGGCTTAGGGATTTAGGGCGTGGACATATATAGTTTTTATTTCATTTCTGCCAAGGATAAAGTAACTCAGTGATGGCCTGGGGAACCTGGCAGCCCCAGGATATGATTAAAGAATCCCTTTGTGCAAATGAGAAAATAAAGGTCCTGACTTTTGCAGTGATTTTTTTAGTCACACAACCAGAATCCAGGTCTTTGGTGGATTATTCTTCTGCTTTTATTTTATTGCCCTTTCAAGTGAATCATTCAGAATGCAGTTAGTTTAGGGAAAGGGCTTAGATTCAAGAGAGACAACAGATTTTGATGTTAATATTTTGGTTGTCGTAACTAAAATGATTAAGATGTTGGGCGATGGAATGAAAATTGAGAACTGCCTTTGCAAATTGAAATGATGAGCCCATACTCCAGACCGCGCTGGCGGGTTTACGGAGGATTTGCACTCTTGCAGGAAGCAGATGTGGCTTTCCAACTCAGTTGAGGATGACTTTTGCAAGGGTCATGAGCTAGTGAAGTGCTTGCTGAGTCTGGCTCATGGATGCATTAGTATTTTATTTACCACCATAATATTTAAAATGCTTGAATTTTAATGTCTTTAGATGAGGCAAGCATTGTCAGGTTCACTAGAGCCCTCCACACTCGCTGTTATTTCACATATAGCCAGATTCACTTTTAATGCCAACTGCACTGTCTCTGCAATCATTTGAGATTGTGGACCCGCCCCCCCCCCCCCCCCCCACCGCCCAGGCACAGGGGTTTTATTTGTTATTTGCTTATTGTTTTGCATTGAGCAGATGCTCCTCAGAGTCTAAGTAGTGATATGGCTTTTTAAAAAGTGAAGTCCACATTTTTAGAAAGATAATGTCCGAATCAGGATTGGTGATAGTGCCATTATACCTTTATATATATATATTTTTAAATAGATTTTTATTGATTTCAGAGAGGAAAGGAAGGAAGGTAGAAACATAAATGATGATACAGAATCATTGGTCAGCTGCCTTCTGCACACTTCCCACTGGGGAATACCTTTTTATATTGATAGGAGTGCTTTCAGCTGCAAGTAAAAGAATGTTTGACCAACAGTGGCTTAAACCATTAAGCTATTTAGGATTTTGTTGTCTGGTGACTTAATAACCCACTAAGGAGTCAGGTCCTTTTCATTTTGGCTTCCTCAGCTGCTGGTTCCTCTTGGTCACAAGAGGGGTGCTTCTTTCCGGCCATCACATCTTCACATTCCAGCATTTAAAACAGGAAGAAAAAAAAAGGATAGAAAAGAAGCTTTCTTCTTGACTCTCTATCCTTCCATTTGAGTAGACTTCCCTTACATTTTATTGGCCAGAATGGGTCACATGCCACCCCTTGAACATCACTGGTAGAGAATAACAATCAGGACTTGTCTCTAAGAATGGATAATTGCCACTGAAGCAAAATTTGCTTTTGTTAGCAGGGGTGTAGGAGCAATGGTCAGGTGGTATAATGGAAGATGTCTTCAGCAACACTAACACCATTACCTGTAGACTGGACTTATTTTGGGTGTGGAGTGGTGTTAATATTTAAAGATGAATCTTAAAAAACTGCAGTTTGTCCAGAGGAAGAGCCTCCAGGATTATGTGGAATCTAAATGACATGAGAGTCTCAGAAGAAACACTTAGGGAAGTTTATCCCAGAGAAGAGAAATCTCAGCGAGAATTCGAGAGAGAGGTTTTACCACTCCATAGGTTGTTAGGGGATAGAATGTTTAGTTTTAATGTTCTTTTGTTCTGGGGACAGAACTGAGGCCAGAAGATGAAGTTATAAGGAGAAAAGTTTCAGCTTGAAATGGGAAATAAGCTTTGGAAATTTGGTCTCTAATAGAAAACTGTGATGTTTTATAGAAGAATAAATGTCTGTCAGATGTGACTGAGCAGAGAGTGGACTGCCTGTCTGTCAAGGAACGGGCTAGAGAGTTGGACTCACATTGACTAGAAGGGATTGGGCCACCTCTGAGGTCCCTTTTTTTTTTAAATCCTCACCCAAGGATTTTTTTTTTTTCTAGAGAGAGAATAAGGAAGGGGGAAGAGGGAGAGATAGAAAGAGATAGATTAGATAGATAGATAGATAGATAAACATCGATGTGAGAGAGACACATCAACTGGTTGCTTCCCACACACCCCCATCTCCCTGACCTGGGCTGGGTGTTGAGCACCAATCAAGGTACTTGCCCTTCACCAGGAAGCGAACCTACAACTCTGGTCTGCTGGACAGCGCTCTAACCATTGAGCAAAACTGGCTAAGGTTCTGAGGTCCTGTTTAACTCAGAGACTCTGTATCTCTCAAATCCTTGAAAACAATTTTTTTACAGTCTCCAAGTCCTGGTACTCTAGGCCCTTGGATTTGGCTGAAAATCAACATCCCCACTTTCTGCAAGTATATGAGTGATTCAGTTTAAATTTGCCTGGCATGGGGGAGGAATTTATGAGCCCTGCATCATCGCCTCAAATCCCCAAAGGACTTTACATCATCCTGAAGGGTAGATGATATTTGAAAAGCAGAAAACCTATGTATATGTCAACTCTCACACACATATATAAATATAAGCACAAGTAGGTCAGCCGGCATCATATTTACTAGTGGAAGTGTTTTTGGCTAAGAAGCACATCTACAGAAGATGGTGTTTAGAATAATTGCCACCGATCTCCAAACGGGAAGCACTTGCAGTTGCATCTAGTTCATCATGATTACTTATTAAAGTATATTTACATTTTTTGCACATCTTACTGTAGTAATCCTTTTACATTCTAAAGAGAGAGACTGAACCCACTCTGGCTTTTCAGTTGTCAAATTCTTCTCTTTTTTTGGTCTGTTGTACTCCCCTGTGTTTTGAGCATTTGCTCAGGGCAGAAAATGCTCTGGGGACTATTCTGTTGTTTATCTACTTTCCCTAATTTGCCCTTCACATCTTCCAGGGAAAAACAGAACCTGAAATTGCTTTCCAAATGCTTTGTCTTTCCATTCAAATTTTACAGTGTTCTGTATAATGGAAATGGCTGTGTTCTTTCTAATTATTTATTTATTAAAAAGAGGTAATCATGTGCAGAGTAAAAAAAACAAACCCCCAAACACCCCAATTAATAGCATACAGCATTCAGAGAAAGAGTATTTGCTCAATTACTGCACAGAGGACCCTCAGACACATGTTCTTCTCCACAGAGGTGACCATGTTACCCATTCAAAGAAAAAAAATTAAATAGGAATGGTGGCCTGTTTCCATTTGTAATTTAGGTTAAAGTTGGTATGTGACAGGGACCTGTTCCTCTTTTAAATCTCACTAACCTGAAAGAGGTGGGTGATTTTCTGTTGCTCCCCAACTGTGCCTATTGCCCCCAAACAAAATAAAGACCCATTCTAGAATATAGGATCTCTTCTGAAAAACTCTGGCACCTCAAAGCTAGACACACATGCTCACCCAAGGAATTGAAGATAGTTGGGGGTGGTTTGGGGGAGAGTCATGATCATTTTATACACTGATAAAACCAATGGACCCGCCCCAAAACAAGCACCTCCACAAGCATGCATCCCATACATATTACGTGCAGTTTTAGGGCTCACAGACCCTCTGAAACCCATTCATAGACCTTCTTAGAATTCATTAATTTATTGGTTTATTAATATGTCCACTCTTCGAACATTTATTGAGCCTGTACCCTGGGCCCAAATGTTTTATAGGTATATCTGTCATCCAAGTATTTGCTTTGATGTAACTCAGAACCTAGTTGGAGACTGGCCTCAGAGTGACGCATCTATGGTGGGGATGGTTTGGAGGGCGGTGGGAGTGTAGAGGAGGGCACCTCATTCAGAGGTCTGAGGGCGGGAGTTTGTCAGAGAAGATGTCCTACAGGGCTGTGCTCTGGAGTCGAATTAAAGAACTCCTGAATTAGAAGAGGCTGTCCTCCCATGTGCCTGCCCTGCAGGTCGCATCCAGCACGGTGAAGGATGAGCTGCAGAATGGAGGAGGCTGGCTCTCGGAGGACCAGACGCCAGTTTACAACCTGGGCCTTTCCCTCTTAACAGGCTCCTCAAGGCTTCCCGGCTCAAGTGTTGTTTGGATAGCTCCTGAATTTTCCTCTGGAAGGCAGGTCTCACAATCCAAACATTGAGCCTTTTGCCAATTTCTGTTTTGTTGTTGCAAACGGTTGAATGTCTCCTGCTCTGTTTCCTCTCTTCCAAATTAGAAAACTCCAGCCAAAAAGACCCAGTGGCATTTGAAATCCACATGGTCTTGCTTGTCTGTAGTCCTAGGGCTGAAAAAACCCCCACATATTTGCCAGGTGAAATGTTTTCAAGCTAAGATATTTGTAGGGCTGAGGAAATGCAGTATTGGCTGGCTTTGGTGAACAGAGTCAAAACCACAGGAAAGGAGGGTTGAGTGGTACGAAATGACAGGCTTGCTGTGGCGCTGGTGGTAGGTGATGGGCATGGCTTCCACCCATGGGATCTGGGAATGGTGGGCTTTGGGTGAAGACTGAGCTTCAGGGTCAAATTACACTTGAGTTAATTGCTAGTGGTTTTGTCTTGGTTAATTAGTACTTGAATGCTACTTGGCAGCATTCAAAGAAAGACTTTAATCATGGAAAATTTCAAGCACATAAAAAAGTAGAGAGAATAGTATGATGAGTCCTCGTGTTCCCAGCTTCAACAATTATTATTCTTGTTTTATCCACTTCATCACTCTCCTTACCCCTACCATGGGGTCATTTTATAGCAAATCCAAGACATCATTATATTTCATCTTTTAGAATGTCAGTATAAATATGTATAATGTCAGAATAAATATATCAGTATATATCTCAAAAAGATAAGAATTTTAAGGACTGTTAAAAAATAACTTCAGCTAATATAAAAGTAATCTCATGCATGCACATTGGGAGGTTAGTGAGATTCAGAGAAGTATAAAGAAAATAAAAATAACCATCCACAGACAATTGCTAGTGACATTTCAGTATATTTCCTTATAGTATTTTCTATAACTTATATACAAACACATATATACTATTGCTCATATAATTTCATATGTAGCTTTTAATTTACTCAATTTATCAGAAGCATTACAAATTATTTGTAAGCATTTTTATCTGCTGCATTTTCTATGATATAGAAACTTCATTATTTACTTGATAATTTAGATTGCTTCACATTTATAATTATGAAAAATAGCACCTCAGCCCTAGCTGGTTAGGCTCAGTGGATAGAGCGTCGGCCTGCAGACTGAAGGGTCCCAGGTTCGATTCCGGTCAAGGGCACATGCCCGGGTTTCGGGCTTGATCCCCAGTTTGGAGGGCATGCAAGAGGCAGCCAATCCATGATTCTCTCTCATCATTGATGCTTCTCTCTCACTTTCTCTCTAAAACCAATAAAAAATATTTTAAAGAATAGCACCTCAGTAAACCCCTTCATAATGAAATGTCTGAATTGCACTGAATCTGGTGTTGAATTGAACCCTGTGGCTGAAATTACTGGGCCACTGTACATCAAGAATGTTAAGGTCCTTGATACATACTTCTAATTGGTTTCCAGAAAGATTGGAACCCTGGACACTTCCCATAGCTGTATTAAAGTGCCTCTGTCACCTAACTCCAGCCAGAACTTGAAACAAAAACTTTTCTACTGGTATGTCATTGTTCTAATTTGCATCTATTTTATGGCACCTGCTGTGGAATATATTTTAGTTTAGTCACACTTCTTTGTTCTCTAGGTGTTGCACATTTTAACCTCTTTGAGATTTCTCATTGTGTAAATGGAAAAGCTCAAAAAATGATGGAGTCCAATATAAAGTACAGTGAAATAATTTGAATTTTAAAAAATTAATAAATATTTTGAAGCGTGGCAGGGAGTTCTATGATTATTCATGCTTAGTCACCAGGCATTGCTCAACCGTTGTGTCTGTATCAATGTTATTTCCAGAATTGCTTTAAAATGTAAAATTTCCCAGCAGAAAATCATTTCGTGGGACTTGACTATTATGATTTGCCAGGAGGCGGTAGAATACCATGTCTTAGTTAGCCCGCGATGTACTCTTGTTGCCGGCTTTGTGGTGAGCGGTAGGGATGTGAAACCATGGTTTGTTCCTTTCTCTAGAAAATCTAAGGCGGGATGAGGATGTCACAGTGACTGCCCTGAGATCAGGAAGGGATATTGCATGGGTGGCAAGAAATAACTATTCTCCTTTCCCATGGTCGGGGTGGGCCAGACAAATGAGTTGCAAATACAAGTAGGAGGGACTTAAGGTTGATATTAACAGATGTGTGTGTGGGGAGGATTTCCCAAATATTTAACCTCTGTTACAGCATGCCCATGTTATGGACTGAATGTTTGTGTCCCCCACAAAATTAATATGTTGAGTTCCTAACCCCCAATTTGATGGAGTTAAGAGGCGGGGCCTTTGGAAGGTGACTAGGTCATGAGGGTGGAGCCCTCATGAATGGGATTAGTGTCCTTATAAAAGAGACCACATAGAGCTCATCACCCCTTCTACTATGTGAGGACACAGAAGATGTCCATCGATGCACTAAGAAATGGATCCTCACCAGACACTGAATCTGCCGGTGCCTTATTCTTGCATTCCAGCCTCCAGAACTGTGAGAAATAAATTTCTGCTCTGTGCCCTTCACCCCCATCTGTGGTGCTTTGTTATGGCAGCCCGAGCAGAATAATGCTGAGAGGTTGGGAGGTACCTCAAGCTTCATCCCAAGCTTCCCTAGTGCTTTTCTTCTACTCCTGAACTGGGAGGGAGTTAAGATGCTCCAGATCAGAACTCACACCCCCACGTACTCTTAACACTGACTGCTGTCTTCTCCGGGTGGGGTTTCGGTTCTGGCAATGGTGCTCACATATTGAGGTACCGAGTCCTTGTCTTGGAATCTTTCCTAAAACACACAGGACTTTCAGGTACAGTGTTTCCTAAAAATTTTTACTCAAATAGCCTTAGGGGGTGTGGTAGACAGGATAATGGTCCCCTGAAGATGTCCTCATCCCTGGAAACCTGTGACTATGTCACCTTATATGGCAAAAGAGACTTTGCAAATATGGATCTTCAAATGGGGAGATTCTTCTGGAATATGCGGTGGGTCCAATGTAATCACAAGGTCGTTATGAGAGGGAGAGAGGGCGGTGAGAGTCGGAGAAGGAGATGTGATGACAGAAGCAGAGTTTGGAGTAATTGCCTTTGAAGATGGAACAGGGGCCATGAGCCAAGGAATGCAGGCCGCCTCTAGCAGCTGGAAAAGGCCAGGAAGCAGAACCTCCCCTGGAGCCCCCAGAAGGAACGCAGCCCAGTGACACCTTGATTTTTAGCCCAGTGAGACCCATTTCAGACTTTGGGCCTCTGGATCTGTAAGAGAACAAATCTGTGTTGCTTTAAACCACTCAGTGTGTAGTAATTTATTACAGCAGCCATAGGAAATCAACCCCGGGGAAAGTCTGGTAAACGCGCTGCTGGGCAGGCTGCGCCCCACGTGGCCTTCTCTCTGTGTTTTACCTTAAAATTCATGCAGAGTATGCCCCCTCATACTGTAACTGCGTTGGTATTAAGGCCAGAATAATTTCAAAGTGACTTACCAGATAGATGTATCAAGTTTTCTCTTCACCAAATAGTCAAGCAAAAGTCATGCTCCAGAAAGTTCTACCATGTTTATTCTCTGCACATGTGTATGTCTGGACCATGCATGCCTCTGTTTGAGAAACCTAGGAGAGTGTGTGCTTTGAATTCAGACATCTCAAACTTACTAGTTCTGTGTCCTTGGGAACACCATGTAACCATTCTGAGCCTCAACTTTCTTATCTATAAAATGGGTTAGTAGTAATGTCAATCCTGCAAGGTTGCTGTAAAGATCAATAATTATCTGTGAAAAGTGTATATATAGCACATTGTTTGGCACATAAAATAAAGCATACCGTGTAGCAAGCACTGTTCTAACACTAACGCATTAACACTTCTCATCTTTGCAGCCGCAGGATGAAGTAGGTTTCATTATTATCCCCATTTTACAGATGAAGGAACTGAGGCCCAGAGAACTTAAGATATATGTCTGAATTCACACAGTGGTAAATGGTTGAGCCAGCATTTCAACACAGCTAGTTTGGCTCTTGGGCATGGTTTCTTAAAGTGGGCACTGATGACATGTTGGCTGAATAGTTCTTTGTTGTGGGGCTGTCCTTTGCCTTGTAGGATGTCTGGCAGCATCCCTGGCGTCTCCCCACTAGATTCCAGTAGCACTGCCACACCCCCGGTTGTGACAACACAAAATCTCTCCAGACACTGCTCAGTGTTCTCTGGGGGGCACGTTTGTCCCGGTTGAGAACCACGGCTCCAGGTTTTGAAGTCTGATCACCATGAGGTACTGTCTACATGGTGGGTGTTGAATAAGTGAAGTTTTCATTGCACTTCGGGCCCCATGTTTCACTAAACCTTTGAAGCTCTAAGCAGACTAGGGTCTGTTAATGCTTGTGTCTCTTTATCTAGGCAGCACCCCGTGGAGTCTGTTTCCTATTTGGGGGTTGGTGTCAGGACCAAGCGGGACTTGGTGTGCGAGGATGTTAACACTCCTCGCTGGCTGCGCTGGCAGCGCAGGAAGGCTGCGGCAGCTTGAGTCAGGGCACCGAGCAGATTGCAGCAGGCAGACGCTGGTGCACATAGGCGCTTAATATTCTTTTCAGAAGGATGATTCATTTGCTCACACATGGCCTTACTGGGAGTCGTCTGAACAATTAATGTGCCTCCACCAAATTATTCACAAGCAGTTGCCCCATCATTCTTGGACCTGGATGGGAGAAAAAGGGTCAAGAAATTCAGGATATCTGGGACAGAGAAAAGAAGAAGAACTAATCAATAATGAGCTTTCTGCTAATTGGGGCATTTCTCCAAAATACATCGAGATCATGTTTTATTTCTGAAAGGAAGCTGTTAACGTTTAGGATTGATGAGGGTTAGTGCAATGGGCTGGAAGAATTCATCAAAGGGGCCAAATCTCTGCTTCAACGGCACCAGGAAAGGCTCTGCCTCCGACTATTCCTCAGACTCTGAGCAGCTGAATCACAGATTCACATCCTCAGCCACACTGTGACCGCACGAGAGACTAGATGGATCTCTGATCCTACCTGTGACCAGGAATCCTGTCTAGAAAGTACATTTTAATGAGGCCTGCATGCAGCCTTCTCTTTCGTTCCTAAAGCCACGTCTGGTGTCCTGCTTAGGGCAGAATTTCAAAGCCAGATGGAGCCTTGCCCAAGTCAATGTCCCATTCACGGTTCATCTGCCCTTGGTCCACTGCCCTGTGTGATGTGTGTTGCTAATCACTTAGTTTGTGGAGACTGTATCCCACTTACATTTATGACTTCACCTTTCCCTCTTTCTAGCACCCAGTTTTGGGGCAGGGTAGGTGCCCAGATGTTTAAGTAAGATAGTGGCACAGTAGAGAGGGCTAGGTCCAGGACTGTATATATTTCCCACAGCTGCTTTAACAAACTGCCACAAACTTGGTGTCTGAGAATAGCACCCTTTCACTCTCTAGCAGCTCCAGAGGGCAGAAATCCGAACTCGGGTTCACTGTGCTCAAATCAAGATGTCCCAAGGGCGTGCTCCCTCTCAAGGGTCTAGGGGAGAATCTGTTTCCTTGTCTTTAGCAGCTTCCGGAGTGGCATTCCTTGACTTATCACCCTTGCCTCCAACTTCAATGCCAGCAGCATAGCATTTTCCTTCAGTTGTCACACCCCCTGTAAGGACCCTAGTGATTACATTTAGAGTCTACCCATGCAGCCAGGATTATCTCCCCATCTCAAGAGCCTTAACTTAATAACATCTGCAATAATCCCTGTGGTCATTCAAAGTAACATTTACAAACTCTGGGGGTTAGGACCTGGATATCTTGGGGGCCATGGTTTAGCCAAGCATAGGGACCATTAGAACCATCTCACTATAGGGGCATGCAGGATTGTGCTAACGAGTTTAATTTGCTTCACCATGGTACTAGGGTGAGCATGATGGGCAGGCTGGGCAAACTCTGGACCTCACTTTTCCTATTTGCATGTGAGAAGGTTGGGCTAATTGCTCTTCTAGCTTTAACATCTTCCTTCTTTTGGTGAATTCTATGCAATAAGAAGAGCAGGTTGTGTTGGGAAATTTTGGAGCTTGGAGTTAGGCAGACCTGGGGTTTAATTTGAGCTTCAGTACTCTTCCCTGTCAAAAGGAATTACATATATATATATAATATCATATGTGATATTAAATTTATAAAATACCTTCTTTCCTTGTTTTTTATTTTTATTTTTATATATTTTATTGATTTTTTTTTTTTTTGTACAGAGAGGAAGGGAGAGGGATAGAGAGTTAGAAACATCAATGAGAGAAACATTGATTCAGCTGCCTCTTGCACACTCCCTACTGGGGATGTGCCTGCAACCAAGGTACATGCCTTTGACTAGAATCGAACCTGGGACCCTTCAGTCCACAGGCCTATGCTCTATTCACTGAGCCAAACCGGTTAGGGCATCTTTGTTTTTGTTTTTTTCTCTCTCGGCTGTACCTCTCCTCTTGCATGAAATTGGATTGGGCTAAGGTCCACTCTGTGATAGAGGAGTCCACTTGTTCTTCAAGGTCAGGAGTCACTCCTACTTGGCTGATGATGATCTGCCCTCTGCCTGCTTAGTGGGGCCTAGGCCCCTATAGAGGTGAGACAGGGCCTTTCTCAAAGCATCCTTAGTAGCTGCACTTCTCCAGATGTGGTCCTTCTTAGCTGGAGCTGTGCAGATGCTTCACCATCTGTACCTGTGGTCCCAACCTCTTGCCCTGGGTTCTTGGTATGCTTACTCCCTTGACATAAAGTAAAACATGCTGTGCAGTGAGCCATGAGCACCTTAATCTGAACCTGCCTAGAACCAGTCCCCTTCTGCTTCGTCCCCATACTGGGTTTTCTCTCTCTGTCAATGCTGTCCCAGCTCAAGTCGCCCACACTCAGAAGGGAAAGGAAGGATTAATGGATGTTGGACCCCCACATGTGCAGACACCATATTGCTGGCACAAACTTCAGAAAAGTGAAGGAAATAGAAGGAAAGTGAAGCCCAGAGAGTCACAGACACTTCTCTTGGTCACACAGAGCTGGCACTTGAACTCAGGTTTCCTGACTCCCCACCCTGTGCTTTTTCCACCAGAAGAGTTTCTTCAGGCACCTTCCCATGACACCTTCACAAAACTTTTTGGTCTATTTTGACTTTTTAAAAATTGTAGTAAGGTAGGCATAACATAAAGTTTGCCATTTTAACCATTTTAAAGTGAACAATTAAGTGGTATTAGTGCATTCACAATGGTGTGCGACCATTGCCTTTTGTAGCCCCAGAGCATCTTCATCACTCTAAATGGAGACCCCATAACTGTTAAGCATTCACCCCATTCCTGCCTTTCTGTAGCCCCAGAAACCACGAATCTTTCTGTTTCTATGGATTTAACTATTCCAGGTGGAATGGTATCCTATTAAATGTGGCCTTTTGTGTCTGGCATCTTTCAAGTAGCATAATGTTTTCAAGGTTCATCCATTTCATAGAATGTATAAATTATTCACTCCCTTTTATGGCTCAATAATATTCCAATGGTATTCCACTGTGGGGATGGATCATATTTGGTTTATCTATTCATCCATTGATGGACATTTGTGTTATTTCCACCTTTTGGCTGTTGTGAATAGTGCTGCTTACCAATATGTGTGCACAATATTTTTGCTTGAATACTTGCTTTCATTTTTGGCGGGGATATATGCCCAGGAGTGGAATTGCTGTTATGGAAATACTACATTTAACTTGTTGGGGATGATCTTTTTTTCCCCCTCGATGCTTTTCTTGACATAATAAAATAAAATAAATATATTTTAAAAGGAAATGTTATATCACTACCAAAAATAGAATCTATTTTCCCTTCTCATAAGTATAAGGTAATAGTAAACTAAGGAACAAACACATTCACACAAATTTAAAAAGAACAACCTCAAAATAAAAATAAAAAAGAGGAAATATAACAGCACCATTAAAATGCAACTAGCTGCTATTTTCTACTAACCCTTAGCATATTTCACTCTCCATAAAGAGTAGATTAACAAGTGTTAGAAAGGTGTTGAAGACCTATTAGCACCAAAATGAGACTTCCTTATTAATTAATCAGAAGGATTAAAAGAGAATCAGGGCTTTAGCCTGTGTGCTTTACTGTCAGCTAGTGCCTTGTCTGTGTTAGACAAAACCATCTCTGGTACCACACCTGGCACTCTGGTGTGTCCATACTTCCACTACCCAACTCATGGTGACCTCCTTCCTCTCCATGTCACCTGGTTCTTATCACCTTCCCCTTGGACTCTGACTCCAGTCTTCTAACTTTTCTGCCCAGATGCTCATCATAAACCACCGCTCCCACCACCAAAGGGGACTCTGAGCATATTACTCCCCATTCTTAGAGCTTTGGTGATATCTCCATTATTACCAGGGTAAAGTCTAAACCATTAGCCAGGTACCCAAGAAGTACCATAGTCTGCTCCCTATCACCGACCTGTCTTTCTGTCTCCTATATTGACCCATCAGGTGATCTAGAGAGCTCACTCTTTTTTAAAAAAATATGTTTTTATTGATTTTTAGAGAGAGAGGAAGAGAGAGGGATAGAGAGATAGAAACATCAATGAGAAAGAACCATTGATTGGCTGTCTCCTGCATGCCCTCCTGCCCTCTACTGGGATTGAGCCCACAACCCAGGCATGTGCCCTGACCAGAAATCAAACCAGTGACCTTTTGGTTCATGGGTCAATGCTCAACCAGTGAGCCACACTGGCTGGGCAAGAGAGCTCACTCTTTCTCCCACATGCCCCACAGTTCTAACTTTGTCGCTAAGTTCTTCTCTTCTTCCACCATCTTTGCCTGTGTTGATCATCTTGGTTGATCTGACTCTCATGGTTCTTAGGAAGATCAAATAAGGCATACAGAACGCCCGAAAACCCTAAAAAGAAATACAAGTGCAAAACATGTCATTGCTAGTTCTGCTTTGTCTTAAGTTCTTGAACCTTTGAATGTCGAGGGCTCCAAGGTGCTTTTTCCATTTCTTAGGTTTGAATCAGGTGCCTTCCCTGCCTGCTGTGCCCTGAGTATCTTTTGTGTTACCTGACAGAAAGAATGGCCTCCCACATGACCGAATGTATTCCTATTCTTTTAAAAAAATATATATTTTATTAATTTTTTTTACAGAGAGGAAGGGAGAGGGATAGAGAGTTAGAAACATCGATGAGAGAGAAACATCGATCAGCTGCCTCCTGCACACCCCCTACTGGAATCAAATCTGGGACCCTTCATTTCGCAGGCTGATGCTCTATCCACTGAGCCAGTTAGGGCTGTATTCCTATTCTTTATCTTTGCTGTAGCCATGTCATCTCCTCACCTTTCAGTGCCTAGTATATGTGCTTTGAAAGAGCAGATCTGTGCCTGCCTGTGGGAGAGACCTTCTTGTCAGTGTAGACCAGGAGTGGAGGAAGCCTTAGCCTCACTGGCTCTGTCAAACATATTTTCTTTCCTTATTTCTCTTCTTCTATTAGATTTTCCTTTGAATATGCTTCCTCTAATAGGAAGTGACAGTTTAATTACTTAGGTGTTTTAAATTTATATTCTGCCACACAGCTGACCACACGTGATTAGCAGGTAGTCCAGTCTTATGACATGATTCCTTCCCTCTTGTTCTTTGCATCAAAAGATTTGGGAGGAGCCATGGAATGGCTGATCCCATGAGTAGCAAGAGCATTGAAGATCACTGAAGGGGACAGAAGCTTCCCTGGGAGAAAGGAGACAGGTGTGAGTACAGGTGTGGAGGTGGAGCAGGAAAGCTGACAGGTCTCCTGGCCTCAAGGCTAGGCCATCCCTTTCATTGTCCTTCTACCACTCACAATGGATTTTCTGCATAATTATTTACTCTCTTCTTTTGAAATAGTTTTTAGCCTTCAAATTCATTCAGTAGGAAAGATGGCACCTTAGCCCTTTCTTTCCAGCATCATAATCATTGGTAGTATCAGAGTCACATCATTGTACGAAATAGTTGACAGAGACCATAGTAAGGATGGATGTATTTAATGTGGGCCATCAAACAGATGTGGAAGCTGAGGTTCAGAGAGGTTCAGGGACTTGCCAAACTTCAGGCGCCCTCCTTCCTGAGTCCAAGTCCATAGGTCTCCTGGGCCATAAGCTGTTGATTACTGGGGCTGTTGAAAGGACCAGCAATGACATCCTTTTTCTGTGATGGGGATGGTGATAAAACCTCATTGCAGACTAATCACTCACACCACATTGCCTTCAGATAAAATGTAAGCTGCTGGCCACACTGTTTCTCTTACCATGATTTTCTGACCCTTGCCCACCTCTCTAGCCTCTGCTCAATTCTCTCCCGATTTTGCAATTTGCTCTAGTCCTGCATTTCCCTAAGAAAGTTCTGAGGAATACTAGTCCTGGGAGGTGTTCCCTTCAGAGAAGAGTTTAAGCAGAAATAAGTTAGGAAGATGCTGAACATCATGAAATCCTTGGATAGTTACAATATGTATAAGCCCATTCAAGGCTCTGAGAAGTCTTACACCACAGACACCTTTTAAACTGTTTAAATTATTTCCTAAATTGATTCAATCACAAACTCCTCCCTTTATATATATATAAAATTCTTGTTCTTGTTGGCTTGATAAAATATAACAAAAAACGTTGCTCTGGTTGCTTCAATACAATACATCTGGCTTCTTTCACATTTTCTATTCCTTTTCTGTGATGCTCTTGCCTCTCTGTGTCCTTCAAAACTCATCTCAGAAGTCATGCCCCATGGGAAAACTTGCACCCCCACCCCCATGGGATTATGTGCCTTTCCTATGCTTTTGTGCTTTTGTAGTTTCTGTTGAGGATATTTTTGGGGTTAGGAATTGTATTTTATCTGTTTTCTTCATTCCGTAAATATGGATTGTGCTTTCTGTTTCCAGGTATATTGTTGAAGACACTGGGGATCCTGGGGGACTAGACAAAATCCCTTCCATCATGAAGTTTACAGTCAATGGGATGAGGGCAAAACATGAACTTAGGACAAATACATAATGTTAGAGCTAAAATAAAAGCATAGTAAAGAGATTGAGAGGGGCAGGTGATGCCCTTTGGCATAGGGTTTTCAGAGAACTACATTAACTAGGATGAGTTAGGTTATGCTGCAGAAACAATAGTCCCTTTCTCTTAATGGCTTATAACAATAAAGGCTTATTTCTCCTTAATGCAACATACCTAGCCAGGGCCATCTAGGAGCTCTGCCCTATCTTCCTTTATTTGAGGACTCAGGTGGACAGGGCCTGTGTCACATGGAGCATGGCCAGTTGTCATGGAGGAGTGGGAAAAGGGGTATGATGAGTCATGCACTGTCTCTTTAAGGCTTCAGCTCACGTTTGATTGGCCAAAGCTCTCTCAAGGAGAGGAAAGTGCTCTTTTGCCTTGTGCCTGGAAAGAAGGAACTGGAGTGGTTGATGGATATCCTCTCATATCAGGGAGGACAAGTGAGCAGACACCTTAATGAGAGGGGAAAGGAACCATGTGGATATGGGGGAGGGGCATTCCAAGTGGAGGAAATAGTACATGCAGAGACCCTGATCTACTCTGCCTGATCCTCCATGCAAAGACCTGATCTTTCAGCACTCAGCACAGGATTGGTATTGAGTCGGTAACCAGTTTGAGAATGACTATCTTGAATTCCAGGACTTTCTTCATTTGTGAAATCTTTCTCTCCCAGTTTTCCAAGTGGCAAATATAACTGAGTATACATTTGAAGGGTTGCTTGGTATTGGAGTCCCTCAATTAAAGGACTTGGAATCAGTTTACTGAACTTATCTCTGACTCCCTGATTTATTTTGACCTGTCCTTTGACTGAGGCCTTTCCCCTCAAGGATCTTATGTCTTAGCCAAGAAACAAGACAGAAACATGTAAAGTCACTTCAATCATATAATGTTTACAAAATACATATAAAAAGGAAAATTAGTGTTTACCTGATGGCTTTACCATACTTGGAATGACTTTACCATTACCCAGGTTCCTTGGTACACTCAAAGAGGGCAGAGGCATGTCTGTCACCATCACTGAGTTTCCCAGCACCTTGAATAGTGCCTGGCAAGTGATGGATGATCAATATATCCAATAGTTGTAGTCTGATTAGCTGAGGGAAGGGAAGTCTATGCATCTTTTAAGGTATGGGTTGGGGAGAGTTTGACTTCAGGACCAAGAAGATGAAATGAATTTGACTAGAGGAAGAGTGAATTTATCTGGTAAAGACAGTGGTGGACTGAACACCAAGCCAAAAAAGGTGATAAAGTTAGAGAACAATGAGCTGAGACCTCAATGAAGTGAATTAGATCAGAGTGAGTACTTGTGGGGAGAAAGAACAAGTTTGATGGTTGAGTAGGATTTCAGTAGTGGAGCTGGGGGAAAGGTTGCCACATGTGACCCGTGGCTTTTAACCATAATTATGTCCATATTAAATGCCAACTTTGGCAAAAAATAAGCAATTTCACTGCGCTTATTTAGCCAAAGAGAACAGTATAAATAAAGACATAGGTAGCCAAGTACATGGTGTGTATAGGGAAACATATGTAGATAGTTGTGGTTGGAACTTGGGGTGTTTGCATTTTAGCTCTAACTCCTCTTGACTTTTATGCTAATTTGGGGCAAATGGAAATGGCACCAGTCATGTTCTTGGATCTGCCAGGTATCTTGATTTTCTGGTTATAGTGTGCTCAGTCCTATGGTCCTCTTTTGTTCGGACCACTCATAGTCCTGGCTTCCCTGGTGGCCACTGCAGTGGAGAGGGTGTCTGATACAGGCTTGCTCAGGCACGCTGTGACTCCTCAGAATGAGTGACAAGTTCAGCATTACTGTTGGCATGATGCTAAGTCAGCAGAAGGTCTTGAGTGTACTGGCTCAGCATTGATCTTCCTGCTGGTTTGAATGAATGTCTCACCTGCAGTGTGGCCTTGAGAGAAGCTGAAGTGTCTGATGAGAAGGGTCAAGAGTCAGACAGAGGCTGGGCAGTCTTGGTGACTTTGAAGGTTTTTTTTTTTTTTTATGATTTTAAGAGGTTGGTACTTCCACCTGGAGAGCCTTTAATGTCTCAAATTCAGAGGCTTTGGGGGAGGGAGCTTCTATGTTAATGAACTTGAAACTTCTTTGAAAAGCTGAAGTTACTGGACAAACACAAGATGGTAAGGCTGTTATAGTAATTATGATAAAGATGGGAGGAAACTTTCAGATATCCATCCTGATACAAAAAACAGAGGCTGATGATATTGGCCAAGCATTGATCTTGAAGAAAATGTTCTGTTTTTCTGTGGGTAAGATATGCTTTAGGAAAATACCTCTGCAGCTTGTGAATTGAGTCCCAAGGGAGTTCTACTGTTTTGGGACAAAATATCTGTACTTTGAAGAAACATTTGGTTTTCATGCCCCATCATTTCCTATTGGGTAACGCTTCAGTGCCTTGGTAAAAGTTGTTACCTGCTTCTATTATGCCCCTCCCCACCCAACCGACAAAGTCAAGAAAAGAGGAGAGGTCGTGAAATTGAGGCTCTGAAGGGATGAGACCAAGGCAACTCGTGGAATAAGGGGATCAGAAACTTTTCGGGGTTCTTGGCAGGATCTGGAGACCTGCTGCTCAAAATTAAAACCCCTGTTGAACCCAGCTTACAACCTGTGTTTCAGTCTTGACCAGAAGAGGACATTTAATGGATTCACCAAGATGGTGGATATGGAAAGTGAGGATTCCCCAAAGGCATTCATGATAGTGATGGTTCCTATGCCGCTAAAGAAATTAACATACGCACATTTCATCACTGTTTAGGCCCCAGCTAATCTCTCCAGGCTTTCTTTGACTTTTCCAGGAAGGGTTTATTCAACATATGTAACATTCCACAGATATTTGAGCATCTACCATGTGGCAAGCATGTTCAAGGCAATAAGATGCAGCAAGAAATAAGATTGATAAGGTCCCTGCCAACAGGGAATATACTTTCTGGCAGGGAAGATATGTAATAAAAGTATGAAGAACCATATAATATAAATTCAGGTAGCCACACGTGCCAGGCAAGGAAATAAAGCAGAGTAAGCTGTAAGAGACAGAGTACTGGGGATGGGTGAAGTGTAGAAGAGGGGATTTCTCCAGCTCTGCTTTGGCCATGTTTTCATGTCATTTCACATCCAAGTGGAGATACATGTCAGATTAATTGGCTGGATATATGAATCTGGAACTCAGGAGGGAGCCTGAGCTGTAGATACTGCTGCCTGCATTTACATGGTATTTAATGCCATAGCACTCTCTGCTCCTGGTATTTTTATTCTGTAATAAAAATTCATTTAAAAAGTGAGTCAATTTGAACAAAAAGAATGGTTAAATAAGAATTTTGGTCAGCATACTTTTCTGTAAGGGCCAGATAAAAAGATATTTTAGGTGTTTTGGGTCTTATGATCGCTGTAGCAATGACTCAACTCTGCCATTGTAGAGAGAAAGCAGTCTAGACAACACATAAATCAATGGTCATGGCTGGCTTCTAATGAAACTTGATTTCCAGATCTGGGTGTTGCACTGGATTTGGCCCACAGGCTGTAGTTTGTCAGCTTCTGGGTGCCCCCAATGTTGAGAGGTCAGGAGGATGGAAAAGCATCAGCAAGGCGGCTGAGAGACAGCAGCCAGCAGAGTAGCAGAAAACCAGAGTAGTGTGGTGCCCAGGAAGGCAAGTCAAGTAAAGGAGGGCTCCACAGATGGTCAGAAGGATGAGGACTAGGAGTTGGCCAGTGTATCAGACAACATGGAGACTGCAGAGACCTTAACGAGAGCCTTTCTGCAGCGTGGTAGTGACCAGTTCTGACTGGAGTTGACAGGAGAAAATGGCAGATGAAGTGGGGGCATTTGCTAAAGACAATTCTGAGATTATTTTTGCTATAAACGGGAACAGAGAAATGAAGAACTATGTGGAGGGAGGCATAGGGTCAAATAAGGGGTTTTGTGTCTGTATTTTTCTAAAATTTTTTAAATCCTCACCGGAGGATATGTGTATTGATTTGAGAGAGAGAGGAAGGGGGGGAGGGGGAAGAGAGAGAGAGAGAGAGAGAGAGAGAGAGAGAGAGAGAGAGATGAGAGAGAAACATATATCGGTTGCCGCCCATTGGTGCCTCAAGTGGAGATCGAACCTGCAACCTAGGTATATGCCCTGACCAGAGAACCAGCAACCTTTTGGTGCATGGGATGACACTGAGCCACCTGGTTAGGGCTTGTTTCTGTTTTTAAGATAGAAGCTATGTTTGTATTTCAGAGTTGATCTCTTTCTTTTGGTACAGTTGTACCCTGTGCACACTTGTGTGATTCCATCTTTCCCACAGTCATTTGTTCAGAAATCTTTGTCTTCTATGACAGCAGGGTTTCTCAATCTTTATAGTTTGAGCTGGGTAATTCTTTGCTGTGGGACCATCCTGTGCACTATGGAATGCTTAGAAGAATCCTTGGCCTCTAGCCACTAGATGACAATAGCACCTCCTCCCCTAATTGCAATAACCAAAAATGTCTTCAGACATCGCCTCCTATCTTTTGGGGATGCTCCTAGTTGAGAACCACTGAGTTATAATGTGAGCTCCTAGAAGGTAGGGACTAAATGCTCATCTTGGTCTCCCTGGTGCCCAATACTGTGCCTGGTGCATGTTAAGGGCTCAATAAGCAATTTGGTGAATGAATGGTGTTTTGACTTTCTGGATGACTCAATGGGGAAGGAAGGGCGGTCTCTAGGGAAGGGTTCAAGGTGTCTGACCTTTGCTGGGGATCCAGGATTTGCAGTTGCATTAGGGAGGGTTATGTAGTTGTCATCATGGGGACAACCAAATCCAGCTGTCATTTGTCAGACAGTTTCTGGACTATTGCAGTCTCTTGCCTCATGCCTCCTTTAGCAACTTGGGAATGTCACTGTCATGTAATTTCTCCAAAAGCAAGTGGACAGCAGAGATAGGGAAACGCTTTATCTCAAGTGTGAGTTCTAGTATTCAGGCTGGTACCTAGAGACCTCCTGGAGTCACTTCTCCAACTCCTGTCTTCACCTCCAGACAGAAACCCAAGGATGAGTGGACTTGCAGAGTCAGAACAATAATAATATTAACCCTCACTCTGAAATAGCTACACCAATATACACTCTGAGGGGTAGCCTTTATTCCCACACTAATTAAGCACAGAGAGGGGTGGTATAGGTGGGTGAATTGCTCTCAGCAGGAGCTGGAATGACAAGGAATAGATTGCCTCCCTTTGCACCATCCCCATGATGACATGTCCTCCTATGAGGGCTTTTGTAACATGTTATTGAATGTATGGACGACTGGATATGCTTTGTTGTTCCCACCTTTTTCCTGATTTCATTTAATCGGTGTCTCTGCCCAGCATAGGGCCTGGCTGGTAGTTGCCTCTCTGAATTGATAAGAACTTATTATTCTAAAGAAAGGAGTCTCAGGGATCCAAGAATTGAGTACTTTTCTCCTTCCTACATGTCTTCCCTATACAACCTTCATGTTTTTTTTGCCGTATTACTGACCTCAAAGGTCTACAAATTATGAGTTGCTCCCTCTTTTTTGTAACTAAATTTTTATTGGAACCAAACTACACCTATTCAGAACAGAACTGTATCCATTTGTGTGCATTCTGTCTATGGCTGCTTTCATGGTATAAAAGAAGAATTGAGTAGTTGCCACAGAGAACATGTGGCCCCCAAAGCCTAAAATATTTACTATTTGGCCCTTTATAGAAAACTATGCTGACTTATTATTTATTATAGAGAAATGATCAAACATATAAGAGTAGAGAGAAAATATAATGAACCTTCATGTACCCTCAACTCATGGTGCAACTTGTTTTTTTAATACTCCCTCCTCTTTCATATCCACCACCTCAATTATTTTAAAGCAAATTCCAGGGATTGTATTATCTTATAAAATTTCAGTAGCCATCTTAATAAGATAATATTTCCACTTATTGAATATAAACATAATTTTGTTACTACAGTTTAGAAAGCAATATTTCCTTACTATCATCAATTACCCACAAATTGACTCAATGTGTTAAAACATAAACATGTATTTCAGCTTCGTTCCAATAGCAATTTGCTTGAAATTATGGTTTGGATATGCTATTTATATTTTTTCTTATATACATTAGAATACTTTTTTTTTTTAAATAGAGAGAGAGGAAGGGTGAGAGAGAGAGAGAGAGAAAAAAAAAAGACGGATAAGGGAGAAACATTGATCAGTTGCCTCCTGCATGCCCCCTATTGGGAATCAAGCCTGCAACCTGGGCATGTGCTCTGACCAGGAATTGAACCGGCAGCCTCTTGGTACATGGGATGATGCTCAATCAATTAAGCCACACCAATCAGGTAGAATAGCTATTGAATTATTGAAAACTTTGAAGAGAAACCTCCATGTACACTCAATTTGGAGCGCACCATGCTAAGGAGACCCTTGGTGAAGGTTC